>NW_006256909.1:16009165-16073985 GCF_000478725.1 Eutrema salsugineum | reverse complement strand
CTTCGGTCGATCCACTAACATCCTCTAACAACACCGGATGGACGTAGTCCGGACAAGAATTAAGCAACCGAAAACCTAAGGGTAAAGAGAATGCATAGATTGCTAATCCGTCGGTTAGACGATTAGCCTCCTTATACACATGCAAAATCCGGACTTCCCAGTCTTTCGATAAAAAGCCGTAGCACAAACATACTAGGAACGACAGGGGATGCGTATCACCGATCCCTGACGTGAGATAACTCACCACTACCTGCGAATCCACTTCCAACTCTACACGTGTAACTCGACGTTCCCAGGCTATGTATAGACCATAGTAAACTCCCCAGAGCTCTGCCAGGGGTGCCGAGCAAACGCCAACATTAAGCACAAAACCTCCACACCAATCCCCATTTCTATCTCGAAGAACACCCCCCCCCCCGCTGTAGCGAAACCTGGGTTCCCGCGAGACGCACCATCTGTATTTAGTTTCAGCCATCCTTCCTGTGGAGGTACCCAACCGACCTGCTTCTCCATCCTGTACCCCTCTTTCCTACCATGACCCGCCACCATATGAGCTTGGTATACTTCTTTAGCTTTCTCCTTAACAAAGCGTGTCCGATCTCTGCATATACCAGCAGTCCCAAACACATTCCAACATCGCCACTTCCACCCCCACCAAGCCCCCATGCCAAACATTACCGACCAGGGAACTTCCCACTGTACGCTCGTGTCACCCAAGTTTCCATAAACCCATTCAAGCAAACTTTGTGTAAAAAACAACGCCTGCTTCCTTGGTTCCACAATCCGCTCCCATATCCCTGTCATAGCAGGACAGTCTCTTAGTATGTGCAGAATTGTTTCCTCCCCCACTTCTGCAAACTTGACACAAACTCGAATCACAAAGATGGCGTCTTCTCCTCTCCGCGTTTGTCATGATAACTTGGTGCACAAACCAACCAGAGAAACACTCTCACTCTCTCGGGAAGGATGCTTCTCCATACTCGGGAAAATAATTTCTCCATACACGGTCTCGGTGTATCATCCCAAGTGTACAGAGAGAACGCTGATTTAACCGTGAATCTTCCATCCTGAGTAGCTCCCCATCAAATTCTATCTCTTACACCAGTCACCGTGTCTACAACAACAGCCGCCAGTTGCAGTCGAATGTTGTTTGAGACGAACGGTTCAATATGGGCTAAATCCCAGCCCTTTCATCAACCCATACATCCGGCACCTTCCAAGTTCCCCTAGCTCCATGGGGGCCGCACCCGTGTTTGCCATCCAGCAGCGCTCTGTTTCCTGAACTCCAAGTTTTGGTCCCGATTAGTACTTAAGAAATTTTGATGTGCGGAAATAATACCTTAACTCGTATACATCTTGCAAATATGTACCTGAACTCATCTTGTTTGGCCAATTAATTCTTTGACCCAGTTTCCGTCAGTCCAATCCCGTTAATTTTTAAACGGAATGTCTCGAGTGCCACTCTGGCATCCACATCACTAAATTGCTGGGGCAAATAACAAAACGACATCGTTTGGGAGTTTTGGAGAATACAAAAAAAAAAAGACAAAACAACGTCGTTTTGTGTTTAGGATAACAAAAAAAAAAATCAAAACGATGTCGTTTAATATTGACACAAAATTGAAGGAGATAATCGGGTTTACTCTTCTTCCTCGAAGCGCAGAAATTGGGAATTAAGGTTTCTCTTTGATTCTGCAAGAGCCATTGGCCAAAATGGAAGCTGGGTAGAAATAAGAATGATAATTTGTTAACTGAATTTACCTTCTTCGACCCTTTTGGACAACAGTGAAAAAGTCTTCCGGGATTTTTAGGTGTTCCTGAAGTTCCTAACTCAGAAGCTTTTCCATACCTACAAGCATTGGACATATCTGTATGTCCTTCAGGAACACCACGATACTAACACTAAACCCTGCAGAGTTTTAATACAAATTCAAATTTCTAATTTGAACATGAAGAACTACATAAACAAGAGGAAATCTATATCCAAATAATACAAGCGTGTATTCACAACCATAAACTTACCTGAACTTCATGAGAAATCGTTTGAATTCGATGATGTAGTCATTCTTTACTGATTTGTTAGACCTCCTAAACCCTAGCTGTCGTTGTTTTTCCCCAAATTCAGGTTGAGCCTTGACAAAGAAGAAGACTACGTTTTGTTTGTGTCAAAATTAAACGACAGCGTTTTGGTTTTTTTTTTCCTCCTAAACAAAACGACGTCGTTTTGTCTTCTTTTTTTTTTATTCTCCAAAACTCCTAAACGACGTCGTTTTATTATTTGCCCAAACAGTTTAGTTACGTGGATGCCACAGTGGCACTCGAGACATTCTGTTTAAAAATTAACAAGGTTGACTAACGGAAACTGGGTCAAAGTACTAATCGTCCAAACAAGATGAGTTCAGGTACATATTTGCCAATGTATATGAGTTGAGGTATTATTTTGCACACCAATATTTCTCGGGTACTAATCGGTACCAGAACTTGCAGATCAAATACTAATTAGCTGTTTTCCCTGCTAGCTCTTTTGTGGTTTAGAACTAGACTATGCGGTAACTAGAGTACTTGCAGTACGAATTCCCACCAGAGGATTTCTATCAATGGAGATTCTTTTCAACAGGATATACTAGCTCATTTTATTTGAACTTAATCTGATATCTAATTTTATCATTATTGATTATAGGCAGGCATCAAGATACGTATCAAGGACATCTTTGAACTTTTCATTCTTTTCTTCACTTTTCGCCACTCTTTATTGTCTTGGACAGCCAGTTCATCTTTAGCTGGTACCACACCCTTAATCCAAGCCTTTTTTTTTTTAATCTCATGCATTCTCTCCTTTAGTCTTATTTGCAGATATATGAAAAAAATGCCAGAGAAGGAGGAAGGAAACATTTTTCAGTTTCTAAAGAGGAAGATTGAATATAATTGATTAAGGAAGTGCTAGCACCTTATCTAGCTTCATGTTGCCTCAGAAATCTCATTCGTATTGGTAATTTTTGTGCACTCTAAGACTCTATATCTAAAGGTGTTTCCCCTTGCAAAAAAAATGAAAGGAAAAGAAACAAAAGTGTAAAGAGTTTTATGGGAGATATAGTGTTATGACCTAGCGAAAAATCTAAGGGTGGGGAAAACATGAGGAGGTCTCAAAGAAGACGATCAGAAATTTAATGACAAGGAGGAAATGACTGGAAATTGTGGACGTCAACAACTCCATCCTCTCTTGCTGTTTTGTAAAATATCTTCCATCCTCAGAAATTGAGGTAATCCTAAAAACTTTAAAACCTCACCCCTATAAGCCTTTTGAATACCTAGCCTTGATTGCCTTATTCATTTTTTTTTTTGATGAAACATGCAACTTTTAATGAATTTTAAGAGCTAGTTGACTGGAAGTTAGTTTCGCGCGCGGTGGATTTTGGATCGCGAATCAACGAATTAGTGATGTTTGTACTTTGGTCAGAATTTTCTAGGCTAGACACGATTGATGCATTATGATTGGTTATGGTTTAGAAAGACCATCACTCAGAAGTTGTTAGTTCCTGCGTTTCTCAAACTTTTTTCTAGGTTTACATTTCTGTTTTGTTTGAGGTCTAAGCCTGGGAGAATTAGTAACACCCGATTTTTTCTATTTTTATGGATCGTTTTTAATATCTTATGCAGGTTTTTTAACTCTGTTTTCATGTTTTATTAGAGATTTCTATGTTTTAGAGTTTTAAAGACTTTATAAAAAAACTTGAACTTGAAGAGTGTATTTTATAGCAAAAGTACATTTTTTGATAAATTAAGACCATCAGAAGTTTGGAATCACTTCTCACCGTCCGATCGTCTCCCAATTCGGAGAGAACATAAAGGAGACAAAAATCTGTCTAATACAATTTGATAAACGCAATTCAATGGTTGGATCCCCAGATATATCAGATTCACTGAAGGAAAACGAACACAACCTCGGAAGTGAAGCAGTCCTCACCTGCGGCCGGAGGAGCTTGCACCACGGCTCCGACTCATGCACCTGCAGTGGGCCTTATTCTGACCCTTAGAAGCTTTTTTCAAGCTCAAGTCATTCCCTTCACTTATTCTGTAAACCCTAGACGCCCTAAAGAAAAGAAAGACTATAAATACATGTCTTTAGGTTTTTTCTTACTTATTTATTTTCAAGCTTTAGAATAGAGAACACTTTTTTAGTTTTTAGTTTTCATTTTTATGCCTTTGTAGAGAGCTTTTTCCCCAACCTGTTCTTCAATAAGAGAACTTTTCTTTATCCATTTTCTTTTTACTTTACTGCTTTTCATTTAAACGAATAATGATGTTAAGCTAAACTATGTCGACTTTTAACTAACGATTTCGACTTTCATATTTATTTTTTTCTTAATGCATGTTTGCTTGATTGATCACCTAGCAGCTGATCTTATGTTTAATCAGAGCCACGACAGTACTGTATCAGATTACTATGAAAGCTACCTATAGAGTATCCTGAGCATAGAGGAATTATGTTTAGGTAGTGCATGATTTCTCTCGCAGCCAGAGACGAAGCTACTGGTCAAGCTTGAGTAATTAGTTGATTAAGACATACGCGTGTAGGATAATCATACCAGTTCCATAATCATCGAAAATCTTTAGATAATTCCTGGATGTTATAGACCCATGAACCCTAGAGATTACTCTGAATGTCCAGCGCCCTTAATTCATTGTTTTAAACCTCTCTGCTTTTAGTTCATTTCCTGCTTAGTTTACTTAGAAATTTCGTGACAAAACTTCTTTTTATCTCGATTAGGTTTAGAGTTGTATTAGCATCTGTTAGAAATTTTCAGCACACAAATCTTGTGGATTCGATTCCTAAATACTACTGCATTTTCCATGCCTTTGCAGCTTGTTTAGGATAAAACTTGTATCTCACTGCATCCACATCAACGACATAATAACTTGTTCTGTTAGACACGAAAAATCCAAGGACCAGTGGCTTTTTTGGATCTCTTGCGTCCAAAGGTTCCAGGATCTGGTGCAAAAATCTGTGGTACTTGGACCATAGACCCAAACAAAGTTCAGTTTGATTCGAGAATGTCGTATCTACAAAAGAAAACAGAGACAACATGTGGCAGTACTTTATCCGTCTGCCTAGTAAATGTCATATTTATCTCAAATACATTTCATAGTTTATTTTTATTCATTTATTTTGTTCAAAACTTTGACGAATGGACACTCAAATTATTGTTACATTTACAATTTTTATTTCACATTTAATTTCTTTCTCTGAATAGAGTAAGAAATAATAATTTTGTTCTTTTTCCTTTGTTATTATTTATATAATAAAAAAAATATATGTGATAGGTCCCAGAGGACCAATCGACCTTGGTATTCCGCCTCAATGCTTCAGTTGCATCACTGCTTCGGAGAAGACGTCGACATCACTGTAATGATCTACTCATGGAGATTGAAAATGTGTTGGTCGTAAAGCTCGCACAACTAAGACCAGCGACAGAGGACGCTTTCTTATGGAAGCATAGGGAGGGAAGATTCAAATCTCATTTTAGCTTGAAGCAGACCTGGCTTCTCATTCGTACGGAATCAGCCAAAGCCCAATGGCATTCAGGAGTCTTGTTCACACATTCTACTCCAAATTTCTCGGTGACCGGGTGCAAGGTTGGAATGTAGGAGCAGACACATCGTGTATTCTCTGTAATTCTGCTCTTGAATCTCGGAACCATCTCTTCTTCTCTTGCAGTTTCACGGAAGAAATCTGGACTAAGCTTACCAAGAACCTGTTAAAGAGCAGCTTCTCTACAAACTGGGAAGATCTGATTATACTCATCTCTGGATCACAGTTTGATCGTACTGCCCTGTTCCTGTTTCCCTATACTTTCCAAGCTGCCATTCATTACATCTAGAGAGAGCGAAATTCTTGCCAGCATGGAGAAAGCCCTCTTGCAGCAGGTAGGATTCTGCATCTTATCGACAAGCTGGTTAGATGTCGAATCCAATCTATCCGCTATATGGAGATAGGAGGTTTGAAGATGTTCTTCAAACTTGGTTTCGTACTCGTCTCTGAGAAGCTTTCTAGTTCGAGAGATGTTAATTTTCTTTTTGCCATTTAGCTTTCATTCTTTAACAAAAAGACACACCTCATGGTTGTAACAAAGTCTTTTTTTATCTTGAATATAATTTTACATTTCATTCAAAAGAAAATATTTGTGTTAAAATCTGATTGATTGACTGATACATGTCAAAATTTATTGTGCTTTTGTTTTACTGGGCAGAATTAAACAGCTATTTCTTGAGATCTTGGAGAACTTAGTCACGTGATTGTGTCATTCTGCTGGCAATACTTCTTCTCCAGGCTTCATTTGTTCTCATGTTTCTCTTGCTCTACATTACAACTTTAGACAGCTTTTTATAGGATCGTCAATCTATTTTTTCATTAGAAGTATTATATCTTATTCAGTCTATACGAAGTTTGAGGCTTTGTTTATAACTAATTGCGTTGATATTACCTATTTCCACATAAAATAGTTCTGTATCTATTTTCACACCAATTTTGCAATTTGTGATTGCTGTTTAAAAACCAAACTTGCATTGAATAAACCAAATCCTAAACCAAATATAAACTTGGATATAGGGGTGGTTGTATGTTTCATTGAACCGTTTTAGAAGATAACTAGCCGAGAACTTCTTTGGGAACCAAGAGCCAAAGTCTATAGATCGTTGGTTCGAATAGTTCTTACGACAAAACTAATATTTTATGTTGTGGTTTCGGGTTTGAGGGATTACGGGCTTCGGCCCAGAATTTTCTGATAATCCTAAAAAAAAAAAAAAACTCTTTAGGCACTTCGATAATATCTTCTCCAACAATGTGCCATGATCCTTAACAATTATTTTTTCACGTGAGGGAATTCATTACCTAAGACCGTGTTATTGCCACGGTCTCTGAGCCAAGACTATTTATGTTCTAATACTCCCTCCGTTTCATAATAAGTGTTATTCTGACACATTTCACACTGATTAAGAAACTAATAAAATATACAAATATATCATTAATTAATATATTTTTATAATATTTAATTACAAAGACTGTTATCTTTAAATGAGGGATAAAACAGGAAATAAAAGTAAAAAGTTACATTGAAAATGCAGAATGACATTCTTTTTAAAACAAAAAATAAAATCTAAAACAACACTTATTATGAAATGGAGGGAATATATAATAATTGCGATTAAATAAGCATTGTTTGATAATGATAACAATGCTTGCAAAAACAGAAAACAATAAATAAAGAGAAACTCAAAATTTAAGTTGATTAGAAGACCAAAGTCACGTGTATCATTTTCTCCCCCAATTCATTTTCCTTTTGGTTATTTTGGCTTATTCTCCTCTCATTAAGAAAAATAATTAATTACATATTAAATCTGTTTTTCATGCCTTGAGCACATGATCTAGTTTAGTCTCTTCCATCTTTGTGTGCCTTTTTCTGCTAAGTGTCTTTTACAGAATGATGTATCAAATCTAGACATTTTACCTAATTAGGAAGAACACAATCTAAGGCTTCACAGATAATTTTTCTGTATCGTAAGTTTTATAGTAAAAATGGTTAAATGTACATGTTTTACTTTTTTTTTATTTGAGAAAAAATGTTTTTACTTTTTTTCTTTTTTGCTTTGTTGAAAACTATGTTTTGTTTCGTTTAGAACATTTCTATATATCATGTTTTCAAGAAACATTTAATAGCTATTGTCTTACGTTAAGTTCGAAGAATATTAAGCCAAATCAGAAGCACATTATTTACAAAAAAAAACATAAATTCATGACGTATATTTAAGGTGTAAATTCAAATTCTCTGGAATCTACATAATCGGAACGTAGATTTTTAAAAACTATACCCTTAAATCTTGAATTTGGTGGAAGTAGACAATTATGAGGGTAAACAAAATAATTTTCTTACATATTAAATGATCAATACGTTGTATCTGGACACCGAGGAACATAACAGGTATAGATGTAACTTTATAAACATGATTACAATTAATTATTAGCACTTAAATATAAAGTAATGAATTGTTAAATTAGCTCATTCTCATGTGCATCAGTGCATGATGAGATATTCCACATTACATTGCCTCTTGTCTCTCCTCTACTCACACTGCTTTGCGAAGTAAGCCTCACATGCAAGTTACTACTAATTTGGCTTTGCTTAATATAACTTCCTTTCTTAACTTTATTACTTCTATATTACAACAAAATAATATAAATGATTCCCAAAATAGGTAATATGACGTGTTTGCCATTTCTCGAAGGTCAAGAGCGCATTAGATGTCTTAACTAAAAAGAATATTTGGAAAGTTAGAGAAGAATCTTACGCACACAGTTCAACTAATTCAGAGAGTTTAAGAAATTTCATATTCGAATCTCAATTCAGAGTTTAGAGAGTCGACAAATATACACATGGCAAGCGCAGACAAATTGACTGAAACAAAGCACTAATGCTTCTACACAAATGCTCTTTTCAAGTGTCTGAGTAGTGTCTACGCGTGCCGAGGTTCTATACTAGTTTCAATTATCAAATATACTATTGAAATGCAGGGTCGGCCCAAAGTGATTTGACGCCTAAAACGTACCGTAAAAATGATGTCTTTAATCAATTTTTTTTTTGCAGCATATTTTTAAATATATAATTAAAAGTTTTTGAAATAAGAGGATAAACAACTTTTTTTGCTTAAAATCGATTTTCTCTGCTTAAAATCATTTTTTAAAGCTTAAGATCGATTTTTAAGCCTAAATTAATTTTTTAAGCTTAAGATCAATTTTTTTAAGCTCTAAATCGATTTTTTGAAGCCTAGAATTGATTTTTAAAGCCAAAATCGATTTTTTGAATCCCAAAGTCGATTTTTATAAGCCAAAATCGATTTTTATAAGGCAGAACCAATTTTTTTGAAGCTCAAAATCGATTTTTATAAGCCATAATCGATTTTTTTTAAAAAAAAATATTTGATAGGGATAATGACTCTTAATTATTGGCAATTTTTCCTTCCCATTTTTTGTACTTGGTCGATGTGGGATAAATGTATTTACACATATTTATAAAAAAAAAATTAGACTTTTTTTACTGTCCCCAAAATTAGTGTTTTTTGGGCCGTCCTTAAATCATTGTTTTACGGGACTTAGCTGTGGACTGGTCCTGTTGATATGTAATATCACATAAAAGAGATAAAACAGTAATTTAGATTGGAAGTAGGTTTTTTTTATTTTCTTATTGATATAAGCTCAGAAGAATACAACTGAGTTCGTTCATGTGAGAATAATAAACCAACTTGAACTTATGAGTCTAATGAAATTGAGGTACTTGAATATCTTTAGTTCTCAATTTCTTAGTCTCTCTTGAATTTTCTGTGTCTTCGATGGGGATTCTCTCCTCCTTTTATACTGGTACGTAGTCGCTCTAATTGAGACTTTCCTCCCCCCCCCACCCTACTTCCTTGATATGGAATTTCTTAGAGAATTTTATTTTCTCTATGTCGAAAATGCAAACTTTCTTTTTTTCTTTAGGAAGTTTTCACCGACCTTCTCTTGGTGGGCTTACATTGGCCTATAATCTCGATCAGCCCAATCTTTTCAATACTCTTCCATCGTTGATCGGGCTTATCTATGTCGATCTCGATTTGTACCGGAGAAAGCCGGAAGAACACTTTTCACTTCCAACATATACGTATCCAACATATACGTATTGATCTATTTTCTAGGCTAAATTTTAATGACTGCTTAAAAAAAATTCGAGTATGGAAAAAACATAGAGCCAAAAACATTGAGAGATTTTTATTTTACTGTGATAAATTTGTATCCTCAACCTTTTTTTTTTTGGTTAAAGTTTTCAACCCACACTAAGAATATAAAAGGAGTGTTACTATTAGATTTTTTTAGCTGAAATTATAAAGGTAAAAATTTGTAAATAGTGATAATTGAAAAACTTTGGTTTATCTTTAAATAACAGAATATTGAATGGCTTTTTAGCAATAGACAAGAAGTTGATAATCGGGCAAGAGATGAATGGATTGAAGATTTAGAAGTGAAAGTATGGGAGCCAATGAGTTTAGTATTTTGTTGAAAAAAATAATTACACATGAACAAACACAAAGAATTTGCAAGTGTAAAAGTGTAGTATGTGTTGAATGTGGGGAAGTTGTTTTTTCCTCCTTGATATTACACTTACTTTAAGACTCCGAGTCCATGTTTAACAATTTTACTTACTCAACTTGATTCGTCATTAATGGCATTTAATCCTGTGCATACGACACTCTTTGGTGGTTTTAGCCATTGGTTTGTATGAGTTTTCGGTTCAATTCGGAATTGACCACGAGTTCAGCATATATTACCTTCTACGTGATCCACTGGTTTTGTTTTAGTTCTCTGTTTCACTTCTTCTTTTTTATTCATTTCTTCGACTGTTTACTCTTCGTTTAACACTTAGGCATACTTTTACTGGACCGGAATTTACCCACTTACAGTTTTGTTTTAATAGAATTCTGATGTGCACATTTCTAAAGATTTTTTAAATACAATTGATTTTATTTTAGAAAATTGGCTATCAAGTGGTGGTCGTCCTAAGTCTCATCAGTCATCCAATATAAAGAAATATAGATTCTTATTCTAAATGCTGAGCTGAAATGTTAAAAATAAATTAACAAAGATAGGGAAGAAAAAGATAAAACGAACATGTATGACTTCTTTTAAAAGAAGTATATGAACATAAAACCTAGGAAAAGTATTAATTTACATGTTTTGGTCTCCGATTCTTGAGAGAATATCAACACAAATTGAAAAAAAAAGACACGTTTAATACTTAGGGTAACCCAATACACAAGAAATCGTATACTTTTTAAATATCTTTACTTTTCAACACTAGAAATCATAATATTTTTGATATGATATCAACTTCTAATGTAAGAAAGTTAATATGATATCAACTTCTAATTTTTCAGATAAAGGATTATTGGCGCATAGCTATTTCACATTGTTTTTTAATCGTCTTGGTGTTTCATTAAAGTAAACTTTAAGCTATGTAACAGAGCAAAACAAGAGTTCAAAAAAACCAAAATAACAAGGGTAGTCAGTTGGTGCTAGTATACGACATTGTCTCGTCATTTAAAAATCAAAACTGAATATAAATTAGCAAGTTGGTGCTAGTATGCGACATTAGTATTACATCATCTCTAAAACCACAATTTAAGGAGCTATTATTATTAATTTTAGTGTTACTATCTTCTATGATTTCTAGGATATACAAAGATTAAAAGAATAAAATAAAACGATGACAGCAAAGAAATAATTTAAAGCGTAGTTTTACTTTTACATGATTATTATTAAAAAAGAAACAGAACTCTCGATCTTAATATATTTGAGCTTCAATAATAGAAGATGGAATAGTCATGATTTTTTTTTCAGCTACCCATCAATTAGATCACATGAGACTAAAAATAGGAACATTTCGTGAAGCATCCTCTACAAGTTCAGTATGACTTACATGGAAAAATAAAAAGCCATGTGCCCGAGCCCATTTTTCAAGAGTATCAGCACAACTTAAAACACAAGTGTTAAAGGATAAACTAAAGTCTTCAATTAAAGGTCTCTCTAAGAAGATGGAAGGAGTCTAGTTCTGATATAAAAGCTGACCAACCGGCAAGATTCCCGATCATGCTCACCAATTTTGAGCAATCAGTCTCAAAGAGCATCAAATAAATCAATCTTTCTCTTAGGCATGTCATAGCCTAAAGAAGACCATCCACCTCAGCATGTAGGGCCGAGAGGCTTATGTGACATTCCTGTTGTTTAAATATCTCGTTTATATCTCTTTTCATCGTTAGAGCATCATCCTATTCTATTAACCGGTTCATGATCGATCTAAGAAGCATTTATCTGACAAATCAGGGTTTTGGTGACCAAGAGGGGAGCCCTTAAGGCGAAAAGGTCTCAACGTGCATCTACCTCTTCTTCGTCCTCAAACTTTCTGCTTCCAAGGTCGCGTGCTGAAATGTGTCTTCTGGAGAAATCTCTTTTCCATTAAAAATTTGTCGCTTGTCGCTTTCCAAATGTATCAAATTATCTAAATATATATTATTTTGTGCGGTTCTAGTAAATCTAAGTTTTTAACCTTCCACAATAGAAAACTCATATTTTGATCAAATAGAAGTAATCAAGAAGTAGTCCAGAAACAACGATAACGCCCAAGACTTATAAAGCTGATGGACAT
Source organism: Eutrema salsugineum (assembly GCF_000478725.1). Classification (NCBI taxonomy): domain Eukaryota; kingdom Viridiplantae; phylum Streptophyta; class Magnoliopsida; order Brassicales; family Brassicaceae; genus Eutrema; species Eutrema salsugineum. The sequence goes on along the minus strand of NW_006256909.1, from coordinate 16,061,758 downwards.
TCAAATAGAAGATTGACTAATTGTTTTTCTATGGACACTAAATGCCTACAAGTGAGATTCTGACAAGCTGCAACACACCATATATCGCTTAGGACATAAGGAATTTAAAAAATAAGTTTTTTTATATCCCAAAATACATTTTGGGAATACAGAACATATTTGACATAATAAGTTTTTTCCTATTTTCTTAATTTTGTTTATTATTAGTAGATCATGTAAATGTTGTTCTATATGTTTTGTTTGGTTGTAGATATTGAATATGTTTTTGTTTTCCACTAATTATGTTTATAGATTTTCTGTTGTGGAGTTTTGTATTTTTTTCTTTTAATTTTTTATAATAATTCCTAATTTCGCAACTTAAAATGAATAGATATGTGTGAAGAATAAAGTTCCTTAATATATCTTATTTATTTAGATTTTTTTATTATAATAAACTGTGTTTTAAAAATAACTTTTATTATAAACTTTTTACCCTGGATATTTTATTACTAATCTTTAAACTACTTCCATTTGCACCTCTAAGTTTTTCATATGTTTTTTCATAGTACTTAGTTAGAACTATTCCTTCTCTAATACAATTATAATCTGCTCTTCTATCTAATAGTGTTACTATCTCTAATTTAATATTATAGCCTATATATAAACTAATTTTTGTATATCATTTCTGATAGTTTATTTTATCTATAATCTGGATATATACTTCCTCCTCTTTTGTTTCTTCTCATTGCACAAAAATTAGCACTATTTACTGTGATACATGAAATATGTAATGTTAGATTCCACGATTTTCTTCATATAAGTTAATACTATTTGCTGATACATGTTCCAATTTAAAAGTTGATGGTTTTGTGTTTCGAATAAGATAATCGTGTATATTATGTACAAAGCTGATTAAGCTCAACACTCGAAATCAATGCAAAAATTAAGAGAATAGCAACGTATGACTTTGTACATATTTATATATTACTTAAATAAATTTCATATACATAAAAAATGTGCTGTGTGTTAAATACTAGACAGTAATTGAATTTAAACTATTTCAAAGCGTTAAAAATATATACTAACATTGATGGAAGACCTCGACGAGGTATATTCCTTTTATTTCTATTTTTTGGTGAGTACTTTTTTTATTGGTCATATCTAGTAGCTAGCTCCCTTCATTTTATTAGAGCAACTCCAATCGAACACTATAATACTTGTATATTTGGTGTCGAGATCCAACGGAACGACATCTTCAACGCCATAATTGCTTTTTGGGTGAGTAACTAAAACAACTCAGATTCGGGCATTATTTCTTTTTATAGCCTAACAAGTTCAGTTATTACTAGAATAACTTAAAAATTAAAATAATCTCAATTCTAACCCTAAAGTCGTTTGTTAGGAAAAACAAAATAACGAAAATGCCATTACTATTTTGCTGCCACGTCAGCAAAACTTCAATTTATTTACGATTCGCCCAGCGTTTAATTATGATTTGTGCCACGGTAGAGTTGTTTATGTGAAAATACAAATCTGTCGGGCTAATGATGACAGATTTGTTGGTGCGACAGAGTTAATCATGGACGACAGAGTTATAGGTGAATATAGTGCCAGAGTTATTTTGTGTGACAGACTTATTTGGCAGACTTTTCCACGGCATGCTTATTTAGTTAGATTTATTTACTATGGTAACAGATTTGAACTGATTTGATAGATTTATTTGGCAGCTTTATTTTGGTAGACTTTTCTTGGTAGATTTGTCGGAAAGTGATGACAGATTTAATGTATCATGATATATTTATTTTTGCTTGGCATCAAAATTACAGAAGGAAATAAAATTACTAGACTAACTTATACGAGGCGATAGACTTACTTTACGACATTTTACGATATAACAGAGTTACGAGCTTACGACAGAGTTATTGACTTGTATTGACAGAGTTGTTCGCATCTTTATAATTACTGAAGTAGCACTTTAATGGTGACAGATTTATAAAAACGACATGCCAGACTTATTTGAACGTGATTGTAGATTTGGCGTTGGAAAGTTATTACGATAGATGTATTTACCTGCCCTTACAACAGAGTTATAATTTACTAGAGTAACCTATCCTGAGGTGACAGATTTGAAATGACAGATTTAATAAATCTGACGCTTGCTAATTGTGATTTAATGGTTAATATGATGTTATATCAACCCTAAAATCTATTGTTATGACGTTAATTATGTAAACATTAAAATAAACAGAAAAAAACTGATTAAACAGCTTTAAATAGCTGTTAGATTCGATTGGTGGGTGTTCATTAGTTATGATCGAATTCTTGTTGTGGTAGACTTGAATGGTGTTTCAATGGCAGAGTTACGTTGTATGGCGAAATGACAATTTTGACCTTCATCTTCTTCTTGGTTTCATCGCAAATCTGGTTTTCGTTCTTCTTCCTCTGTGTTGGTGTGTTTATTATCAGTCTTTCATTATCAGTCTTATACATTACTTGCATATTTCGAAGGCTCACACCTTCATCAATATATATGGCTGATATTTGAAAATGGTACTTGAAATTTAAATGCAGAAGAGGAATTGAGAGAAACGATGGATACACAGCCCAAAACTCATCTTTCCATCCTTTATCGCGATCACAAACCTGAATCTCTTTCACAGTGTTGTGCCTCTTTGATACCAATAAGATAATTTGCCTTAGGCCTGTTGATATTTTTGTTTCAATTGATCAAATTACTCTTAATTATTACAGAGATATTCTTTTGAGTCGATTAAGTAGTAAACAAAACACCTTAATTATTTAAACAATTTAATTATGTCAAAAAATGACGAGGATACACATCTTATAATGAAATAATACATATAGCGCATTGTTGATCTAAAAAAAAAATTACAAAACAATTGGAGTATCAAGTGTTGGAATAGCTGAGGCATATTACATCAAAAGATTTTTCCTCTACCCATATATAGGCTATAAAAACTAACCATGGTCATTAATATTTTGTTCTCTTACATTTTCTTATTTGGGTCATCTAGAGAGAGGGAAAGAGACTCTTTGAGGAGTTTAGCTTAGTTTGTTGTTCCTGAGAATCTGAGACGACTGTGTCATTTCTGCATCATCCTCTGTTTCTGCAGGTTCTATTGTAGCTGTCTTCTTTGAAATAACGAGCTGGTAGTTTGGGCTAAGCGAAGTGTCTTGTTCAGGTGGGAGAGGAACACCGGGTCCTGCAATCGATTTTGGCAATCTTGTTCCTGCTTTCAGAAAGTTGTAGCAGTATCTATAGCAAACATTAAAAAACGGCTGAGATTCAGAAACCAACCACTTGAATTTGGCTGACTTTGACACGAAGCATACAAAATGATCATGGTAAATAAATTTCTATGGTTACAAGGATATTGTTCACAAGTCAAAATCAACATGGATAATTCTCTAATCATTCACATAGAAATTATAACCACTCTCAACATCAATACTAATCAATGGATGCACTCATGTAACAAATCAGAACGTGTAAATACAAAACAAAAAAACCTAATAGCAAAAGAGAAAAAGAATGAGAGAGAGACATCACGATACCAGAGCTAGTTATGATTTTTACACTTCAAAACGTGAAGAAACGGACGGAGAAAAACGAAAACAACGCTGAGAGGAAAATCAACCACCGCTGCAACCTCCTCTGACAAACGGCACAACCCACCAAGCCGGCGAAAGCAAGCGACTTCTCTAGACCTCGGAGAAACCGTCGTAGATCTCTGACGAGAAACATCTCCACCGCCATCGAGCAGAGCATACCACCACCGTCATCTCCCAAAAAACAACTCGAAAACGATGAAAACAACCCAGAAAACGATTGAGGTTGTTGATTTACCTTCGCCGCCAAAAAACATCATCTACTCACCGAGAAAACAAAGAGTCTCCGCAGGTTTTCGCCTTCGTTTCGACCAAACACCACTGACGAAGCCTTCTACGCCGCCAGGAATCTTCCTATACCGAAGAAACACGACCGATTCCACCGGAGATCCTCGCTGTCGCCGTAGCTCGCAAAAGCCCTAATTTCTAGAAACCGAGAGAAGAAAGAAAGAGACGCTAAGAAAACGTTTCCGTTTTTTTTTTTCTTAATTATATTTTAATTCATTAGTTTGATGAATTAAATTAATTAAAATAAATAATGGTATTATCAGTAATAAAACAAAAAGAAAAGGGTATAAAAGAGTTTGACCAAAAATGTTAAGTTAGTCGAGTAAAGACAGCTCACCTTGGTGTTAGTTTAGTAAAGTTACTAGTTTTCTAAGTTATTTGAGGTAATTTTCCTTGCTTTTTTGTTGTGTTTTACGAATAGTATTCATGAAATCAAATTTTTTTTTATTTAATAGTAGAATGAAATGAAATACGTGTTGGATCTAAAAAATAACTATACCAGAGATTAATTTTTTTTTTCAGTTTTAATAATATCAAAATTTAATTGTAACTAAAATATTACACAAAATATTTAATTGAATAAGAAACTTAATAAAGATTCAAAATACATATTAAAGTTAAATTAAACACTGAAATGTATTAATTGAACACTTGTAATCCGAGTATATTAATTTTCACTATTTTAATCTCATATTGTATATGTGCAGCCGTAACGGTTGGAATGTTTTATCCCAAACACGAAGTACTAGGTAGTTCTATCTAACTGGTTTCTATAGATAGTAACAGATATCTACTTGGTTTTTTTCCTAATAAAACCGCTCCGATTGCCTTTTCACCAGGTTCCCACCCCCGATATCGGTCGGAGGGTCCGCCAGCAACCGCTCTGCATCAAGGTCGACAGCCTTCTCCCTTGAAGGCACTATCTTCGCCCCATCTGCGCTATGTCTCTGACGCTATCTCGTACTCCTATTACCTTTATCTCTTCTGTTCTGCACTAGAGGACTCCTTCATAAGCTCAACAGCTCTGCCGACGCTAGCTCTCTCCAAACAAGGCTCCTCACCATCATCTCACTATCCGAATCTGTGCTGCTGCATCGACTAACTCATCATCTCAACCCTCTCCCAGTCATGAACAGAAGAAGAACTCCCTACACAGACAAAAGAAAGGGGAAGCTGACCCATTACTCCAGAGAATCTCCACCAAGAAAACGCATCAAGGCTCCTGAAATCGACACATCTGACTTAATCCGGGAAAAAATCTGACACTGATTGGCAGACTTACCAATCCAGACTTTCAACGCATCTGGCCCTTCATCAACAGTCTCTCTAGAAGACGGGAACTCAAGGGCAAAATCAAAGGAGCCGATCTCGGATCCTCCTGCTTCCAACTTTGCTTTGAACACGAGGATGATCTTCATAAAGTCCTCTGCAACAAGCCTTACCAACACGTGAAGTGGATGATAATCCTTAAGTGTTGGGAACATCATCTCGAACAACTTCCCCTCTCAGATCCCTTTCTGGATCCAGCTCAAATGCATCCCTCTTCACTATTGAAAAATCAAAATTATTGAAGACATTTACAACGCAGTGGGTACCTTTGAAGATTTGGAGCTCACAAAGACAACAGCCAGAGTTTGAGTCTCTATCAACACCCTGAAACCACTAACAATGGAGACAGTCATAGACTTTCCCAATGGAGAGGAGGCTATCGTTAGACTGGAATACGAGCGTCTAGAGCCCTACTGCAAGTGATGCTTTAGCCTTACCCACAAAAAAGGACTGCAGTCTCTACGCTCGTCACTCCAACCTTACTCATAATGCGACAACAACCAATGCAAAGCCTGACCCGACTCCCTCTCGCCGTCACTCACTTACTGCAAATCATGTTAACGATTCTGCAAAACAACAAATTGTCTTTAGCCTCAGGACAGACAGACATGGAAATCCCTTTAGTCCAAGACCATCCCAGCAAGTCAACAGTACAGACAAACGATACAAAAAAGAAAATACATCTGACAGCAGAAAAACCTTACCCGGACAAACTCGAGCACCTACCCTCCCACGACGTGAGGAAATCACCACCCCTCACCATGAACCACATCACACTCAGAAGGATCGCTCCCACCACATCTCCGAAAACCACTCTATAGACTACCACATGAGGTCTTGTCTAGGATATGATGTGCGAAATCAATGGAATAGCATAAGAGTGTTGAATCCTCGACCAAGTCTTGTCTCCGAGACCCAATTCTTGGTCGAAACCTCGAGAAAGAGGTCTTCTCATTCCTGCAGCCTCCTCCTACATGCGAGCAAAATCAAATCACTAGAGAAACTATAATGGAAGAACTCCAAGATGTGGCCATCAGATATGTTAACTGCCCTGATCCTGTGGAAAGTGCCGCTCGGAGGCAAAGAGTCATCGATGGAGAAAGACAAGGTATGATGGAAGAAACAGCTACAGCTATACTTACGGCCTCCTCAAAACGTGTCGCAATCACCCTAAATTAAGAGCTCCAATCGACAGTCATCTCTAATGAATCTGTTTTACCCAAACTCCCACCACCGGAAGCACCTGCCAAAAGGAAAAGAGGACGACATCCGCTTAAAAAAGTGCCTGCGGACAGCCCACAAATGAAAATAGGGGCGAGTTCAGAGAGAATTTTAGCTCAATCAAAGCAGAGCTCACCAAAGATCCGCCAAAGACAAGGAAAAGGAATCAAATTCTAATCACCGAACCCGCCACCAACCATTAAACCAGGACCCCCAAGAAGAATCTCTGCTGGACACTCAAACTACAGACCAAACCGACTGAATGGAGGGACATCATCCACAAGCAGAGATCCCCCACGAGCTCACATCATTCCAGCCATCTCCAAAACCACTTCAGAGGATTTTCACCATCCGCATCCTTCAATTCCTTAAAGATAGCTAGCTAAAATTGTTGTGGTTTTGGGGAATCCCACAACAATCCAGCGCCTAAAGGAGATTCAAAAGAAAACTCTCCCTGACATCACTTTTCTTATGGAATCAAAAAACTCTGATGATGTTGTATTGAAAAAGTTGGAATGGATGAACTTTACCTCTTATCATCTTGTGCCCCCAAATAGTCCTGGTGGAGGAGGCCTAGCCCTTTTTTGGAATAATAACATCCATCTCGAAGTCATCTCATCCTGCAACAATTTTATAGATACAGTCATCACACACAAAAATAAGAGTTTCATTGCAATCTTTGTCTATGGAGAGCCAGACCAATCAAAGCACTCTGCAATATGGGAATCTCTATCTGAAACTGCGATCAATCGTGAGCTCCCATGGTTCCTGACTGGAGACTTTAATGATATAATTGACAACTCGGAAAAACTGGGAGGACCCGAGAGAGCTGAAGGCTCCTTCTGCTACTTCAGGGCATCCCTCTCACGCTGTGATCTCTTCGACCTTCTGCACCACGGCAATTCTTTATCTTGGTGTGGAAGACGAAATGACCATCTGGTTTATTGCCGCCTTGACAGGGCATTATCCAACAGCCTATGGGCAGATATGTTCCTTGCTTGAAGATGCCACTATCTCAGATATGAAATTTCTGATCACAGGCCTCTCATCTTCTATCTTGAGTCCCCTAAAGGAAAAAAGAAAAGGCTTTATAGATATGATTGTCGCATAAGTAACAACCCTGTCATCAGAGAGCTCATTTCTAAAACATGGAATTCTAATCCGAATCACACGGTCGAGCAAAGACTATCAGCATGTCGAAAGGCAATCTCCAAATGGAATAGGGAACATCACCTCAACAACCATAGAGCAATTGAGATAAATAAGGAGAAGCTGGACAAAGAAATGACAAATCAAAGCCCAAGTGAGGATCTGATCATGGAATTCAATAATGATCTCAAAAAGGCATACAAAGAAGAAGAAGCTTACTGGAAACAGCGAAGTCGATCCATGTGGCTGACCTTAGGAGACAAAAACACTGGCTTCTTCCATGTTGTGACAAAAACCGTAAAGCCCAAAACAAATTCTCTGTAACAGAAAAAGATGATGGCATAGCAGTCTTCGAAGAATCCGAAATCACCTCTGTAGTAAGTAATTACTTTCAACAGCTCTTCACCTCTGACTTCTCCGACTGCACGAGCACAGTTGCACCACCCGCATCTCTGACGATGCCAATAACTCTCTGACTACCCTGCCATCTGCAAAAGAGATCAAGGATGTTCTCTTCTCCATCCACCCTGACAAAGCATCAGGGCCGGATGGATTCTCAGCCTCTTTCTTCTGAGCCAACTAGACCTCCATTGGCGATGCTATTGTCACAAAAATCCAAGGATTCTTCTCTTCAGAGAAACTACCTGAAACAATCAATCACACATATATCAGATTAATCCCAAAAATCACTGGACCAAAAAAGGCATCGGATTATAGACCTATAGCACTCTGCAACGTATACTACAAGATATACTCGAAGATCCTCACCAGATGCCTTCAACCGGTACTGCAGGACATCATCTCAGACTCGCAATTTGCATTCATTCCTGGCTAAGCCATCACGGACAATGTAATGATCACCCACGAGAACCTACATTTCCTAAAACGATCAAAAGCCATAAAACATTGCTCCATGGCCGATAAAACTGACATGAGCAAAGCTTATAACCGCCTGGAATGGCCCTTCATCCATGTTGCACTGTATCAATTTGGGTTTCACAGTATATGGATTAATTGTATTATGCAAGGCATAACCACAGTCTCCTATTCTTACCTCATCAATGACTCAGCACAAGGTCTGGTAGTCCCACAAAGAGGAATACGACAAGGAGATCTCCTTTCACCTTACATCTTTATACTCTGCGGTGAAGTTCTTTCGGAATTATGCAGAAAGGCACAAGACAAATGGCTGCTCTCAGGTATCAGGATTGCAAAACACAGTCCACTAAAACTATCTCCTCTTTGCAGATGATACCATGTTTTCTGCAAAACATCTCAAAAAGCATGCGCTACTCTACAAAGCATACTTAAAAAACATCAATCACTTTAATAACACCGTATTTTGACCACTTTTATGGATCGTTTTGAAATACTTTTTCTATGTTTTTAATTGCTTTTAAGTACTTTTATTACGTTTTTCTAGTATTTGTAGTTCCAAGATTCTTTTCAGGTAACTTAGGGAAAAGCTTAACAAAATGGATAGAAAACCAGATTTCAGCTCAGAGTCAAACCGTCAGAAGTTCACCCCTGATTGAAGGCCTTCTCACCGTCTGATCCAGCTCAAATTTGGAGACCTTAAAGATGGAAGTATCAGCTTTCCAGCACACTTTACAGCTTGGCAATCCAACGGTTCAATCAAAAGATACGCGAAGAGCAAGATGTCCCGTAAACCAGCCAGCAAGCAACTCCACCCACGGCCAACAGGCCATTTCCCGCGGTCAGAAGCATCCCGACCGCGGCCAACCATCCATTCCCCGCGGTCACAGCCCTCCCGACCGCGGCAAGCCAACTCCGAGCCCAAAAGCCCATTTCTGAAGCCCACAATGATTCCCTCATTTGGAGAAACCCTAAGTGACGTCCAGAGATGTCTTGAGCACTATAAATACATGTTTTAGGAACCCTAATCGATATCATCTATCATTACTTCATATTTTTATTGTTTTTGCTTTAGGTTTTAAGGAGAGAGAGATTTTTTCTCTTGAACCCTTGTTTCTTTCTTTTTCAATTTCGGTTTCTATTATACTTATTAATACTATGTTTTTGATTTCGTTTATCATGTCTGAGTAGTGTTATTGTTGGGATTAAGGGATTTTCGATGGGGATTTATATGTTCGATGAGGATTCCATGAGCTTTTGAGCCGAATCTTAGAACTTTTTCTTCTGAATTCGTTTTTACTGCATGAGAGTAGCGTCATGAACTACAATCTGATCCAGATGCTTGGTGACACGAAAGTGTTCACCCGGTGTCAGATCTAGTTTGGGAGAGCAAAACAACCATAGGAGTGGAAACCTACCTATGGGCGATTTGTGAATGCTGAGGAGTCTTAAACATAATGCATCTCTTCTCTTCCAGGGCCGGAGTGGAAACCTACTGGTCAGGGTTGAGAGCGATAGTTGTCTATGATCACGACAGTGGCGTATTCATACGTCCGTGACTCCAGTTCGAAAAGTTTAAGCTAAGATCTTATCAATTTTACTCTCTAGCAATGTTTTGAATCGTTCGTACCCCTGAGAAAACTTCCCTGAACCCCAACGCCTTCTTTCCTATAGATTCACACCGTTTTTATTTCAAGCTTTAGTTCAATATTGTCTTTTATCATTTAAGCAATTAGAATATCCGTTTTTCTCATTTTTATTCATTTTCGTGAAGTTTAGTTATTAGGTCATTTAATTCCCGTATTTTCTTTTAAGATTTTGTTTTTACATTTTAAACACACTACCAAAACCCCCACAAAACCGTTTGGTTCTAGACTTCCTTACTTTATACTTATTTCAAAGGCTTTTTGCAGGAAAAGATCCTCCTTCCCTGTGGATTCGATCCCTAAGTACTACAATCGATCAGCTGTGCACTTGCGGCTATTGATTTCATCTAGGGTAAAACTTGACAACCCTCACACCACACCACATCAATTTTTGGCGCCGTTGCCGGGGAAGGCACGCGTTTTCTTTTCCGCAAAACCCCGAGAAAGGTTGGTAAATCGACTATAGAACCCCCTTTTCTGCAACTTTCCATTTTTCGGTTATTTTGTTTCCATTTCAGAAGATATGGATCCTATAAATCAAAATATACACTATGAGGAAGGTTTCTATAACACTCCTCAAGCCACCAGACGCAGAAAAAAGCAGTATCTGCGAGATCTCTACGAATAAACTCAAAGCGAAGACTACAGAACGTTCCAGAAGGAGCCCTGCGCATCTCCAATGGCCAACCCTGAACAACCTGCCCGTCGTTTGCCTCACCAAGATGAAAACGTCCAACTCATTCACCGATTGAAAACACTATAAGTGGCGGTCTTGCACCTACTCGACGTTCAAGCAAGATCTAGATCCACAATCCACGAGAAAATTGAAGATTTGTCAATGCGCTTTAACAGAAAGCTTGAAGATCTTTCAGCTCAAGTCAAGACCATCGAAACTCAACTAAACAAGGGTGCTGAAACCATTAAGGCGAGGATAGAAGCAGTCGAAGGACGAGTTGGAGAAAACGAAGTTCGCATTCGCAAAGCCAGTGGGAACATCCACACCTTAGAGGTTAAACTTGATGAAGCAGAAAAGACTATTAACGACCATAACAACCAAACCTATTCCTATGTGGAAGAGATTTGGGATGGAGTACACAAGGTTCAAGACAAAGCAGAGGAAATAAACTCAACCGTGGACAAAGTAGTCTATGCTCTCGATGAAATCGAAGAGAAGGTCGAAAAGCTTATGCAAGGACGTGAATGGTTTGACGCTTCTCATCGAAGATCTTAGCATAAAAGAGGAGGAAACAGAGTTAGAAGGTGCAGAAATCAGTTCAGATGGCAAAGGAGCAGACAAAACGGAGGAAACAACTCGGAGCCTCCTTCCCGCGGTCAGAACTCTTGTGACCGCGGCCAACAAGCTTCCAGCCGCAGTCGTGAGCCTCCTGACCGCGGCAAAACCCTCCCCACCCGCGGTCATGAAGCCTCTACCCGCGTCAAATGCTCCGTCAGATACCTTTCAGCCATTTTCAATTCCTACAGGTCAATGCTTATTTGATACATCTGCTGGGATGGTCAAAGCCCCTCTTCATGAGCAAACAGTGTATGCTATCAGCTCCAAAACATCTCAAGAAGAAAATGAGGTACTCCCTTGCAACATAGTTTTAGCATATGAGGATGAATATGAAGGGCACTACCTCGAAGATGAAGACTATCGTCTGTTCATAGAAGGAGGGAATCCAGACAAAATGGTGGAATTAGGAGCACCAATCTCCAGAGAAAGGCTCATTGAATTCAACAAGTTTGTGAAATCGATCCCTCTTTACACAGGTTTCGATGATATATGGCATCTTGGTTGTTTGCAAGTTTCCTTTAGGTACAGCAAGGAGACAAAGGAGGATAACAGAACCTATTTTGGAAGGGTCAGACGTCTGACCTTTCCCAGAACATCACCTGATGCTGCTGTTTATTCAATCCACCTCCAAAGACCGGAAGACTGCAGCCACTACACCAACAAAATCAGCAAGGAAAAGCTCGACGAATTCAATGATGTGGTTTGAAATTTGCCTGAAAGAATCACGTTTGCCAGAGCTTGCAAGGACTTTATGATAGGCCACTACTTCTGTGAGAGCAAAGAATCAATCCCTGAGATAGAAGACTTGTTCAATCATGCAAGAAAAGGTAAACCTGTTCGAACACTTCACAAAATCGATGGTGTAGGTCAGTTTCTTATCTCTTGTTCTATTAGAGGAGAAATGTTTAAAAACGTGCTATGTGATTCTGGAGCTTGTCTTAACATGATGTCCAAGGCAATTGCTTTGAGACTTGGTATTAGACACCTGCGCAGGACTAGAGCAAAGATTAGTCTAGCTGATAATTCCAATGCAACACCTCAAGGAATAGCTCATGAAATTCCTTTGAGAATAGGAGATTGCATAGTGCATGTCGACTTCTACATTGTCGAAACGAGAGATGCAACATATCCAGTGATTCTCGGATGGTCTTTTCTAGCAACTTCCGGAGCTATAATGGACTGGCCAAACCGGAGGATTTCATTTGCTAATATCGACAAAGATGTCTTCACAGAAGCTGTCCCATACAACAGCAAAGCAGGAAAAAGTTCTGCAGCAGAAGGGTTTGAAGAAGAATTTTGGAGTGACGAAGAACCTGCTAGGCAAAACAAGGAGATGTCGAAAAAAGACTTGTCTCAGGACAAGGTCTTCTTCATTGGAATAAGTCACGTCCAACACCAAAAGTCGAGCTAAACGACTTAAAACAAAAAGCGCTTAATGGGAGGCAACCCATTTAGGTATTGTTTTCTTTATGATTTTTCTTTCTTTTCTTTTGATCTTTTTATTTTTCTTAGTTTCAGGTGTTTCTTATAAAACAAAAAATCCAAAAAAATCAAAAAACCCGAAAAAACCAAAAAGAAGGATGGTACCTGACTGCTCAGCCCAGCAGGAACCAAAGAGAAGTAGGAAGAGGCCGCGAAATAAGCCCTCGCGGTCGCAGACGTTCTGACCGCGGGAAACGTACCATCGACCGCGGTCGCGTGATTCTGACCGCGGCCAAGCACCTGTTTGCCGCGGTCGCGTGACTCCTGACCGCGGCAATTGGTCGTTGAGATCAAACCCGACCCCAAACCACCCACTTCACCTCATTTCACCTCACCAATCCCCAGTCCACCTCATTCATCACCCTCCACCACCTTCATCACCACCTATCACCTTCCCAAACCCCTTCGAATGAAACCGGTTCATCTCCACCAGCATCCCGGATCCAGGTAAGTTCTCTTTGTCCTTACCAATTCGATTATCTATGCATTTTTCTCATCCAATCTCGACTTGTTTCACACTGAGGACAGTGTGATTGAAGTCTGGGGGAGGATTTCATCCCTTTCTAACCACTTTTCTTTCATGAGTCTTGCATTATCTACACTTTTTGCATTTTCCTTAAAGTTTTTCAAAATCGGTTTTCAAAACAAAATACGTTTTAAAGGGAATGGTGAACATGAATCAATGATAGTTGACTGTGCGCTTTTAGACTGTTCCTAGTGACATGCTCATTCATGATTTAGGACTAGACTAGGCGGTAGCTAAGCACATTTGAAACGAAGTACCCTAGAGGAATTTGAATGATTTCGATTTAGATGAAGGGATACACTAGCTCTGATTTATTTAGACTTAATTTGGACTTAATTTTCTCATTGAAGCATTAGACCAGGGAAACGAATCATACATTCAGGACTCCTTAATCCTTTTACCACTCTCTGTTGATCCTGAATGGCTAGTTCATCTTTAGCTAGTTCCCCACCTTAACCAATCCTCTTTCAAAGCACATGCACTCTTGTTTTCTATTGTCTTATATGCAGATAAGTGCAAAAACGTTGGAGAGAAAGAGGAACGACGCAGTTTTCAGTCACTAAGGACAGAGACCTGCGATTTGCCGTAAAAATTCCCGGAAGGATTCAACACAAGAGGAAGCTCAGTTTGCCTTAGAAAAATCTCAAATTTTGGTACAATCTCGTCCTCTAGTCTTTCTCTCTTTAAAAGGCATTTCCTTTCCAAAATAAAAAAAAAATCTGAAAATAAGAAAAGAAAGGAGATAAAAGCCTTAGAGAGTCTAGAGAGGTCGAATTTTAAGTCCCAAGGCAACTGGAGTTCAATTTTATGGAGTTTTGGAGATTGTTTTCTGATTCCCGGAAAGAATCTAAGTCTGGGGGAATAGCTGTTTACAACAAAGGAGGAAGGATTATGCAACAACATTTGGAAATAAGAAGTGACTGAAAATTGCGGTCATCAACAGGTCCTTATCTCTCTTGCGGTTTTGCATATTATCTAGCATCCTCCAGATCTTCAGGTAACCCGAAACACTTAAACTCCACCACTTAAATAGCCCTTTAATGCCAAACGCCGTCTACCCTGGATGATGTCTTTAATGAGAACTCACTATTGAACTTAATGAATGTAGAGAGCTAGTTGACTGGAATCAAGATTTAGATTGTTTAAGTTTTGCATGACGGAAAAAGTGGACTAGTATCTCTTGTGCATTAGTGAGAATTTTCTAGACTAAGTTGTGGATTGATGCACTATCTTTGGTCCTAGTTTAGGAGTTCATGTCTATGAGATTTGTGCATTTCCTATTTTTGTTTTCACTTAACCAGTCTAGGGGAGTTGATAACACCGTATTTTGACCACTTTTATGGATCGTTTTGAAATACTTTTCTATGTTTTTAATTGCTTTTAAGTACTTTTATTACGTTTTTCTAGTATTTGTAGTTCTAAGACTCTTTTCAGGTAACTTAGGGAAAAGCTTAACAAAATGGATAGAAAACCAGATTTCAGCTCAGAGTTAAACCGTCAGAAGTTCACCCCTGATTGAAGGTCTTCTCACCGTCTGATCCAGCTCAAATTTGGAGACCTTAAAGATGGAAGTATCAGCTTTCCAGCACACTTTACAGCTTGGCAATCCAACGGTTCAATCAAAAGATACGCGAAGAGCAAGATGTCCCGTAAACCAGCCAGCAAGCAACTCCACCCACGACCAACAGGCCATTTCCCGCGGTCAGAAGCATCCCGACCGCGGCCAACCATCCATTCCCCGTGGTCACAGCCCTCCCGACCACGGCAAGCCAACTCCGAGCCCAAAAGCACATTTCTGAAGCCCACAATGATTCCCTCATTTGGAGAAACCCTAAGTGACGTCCAGAGATGTCTTGAGCACTATAAATACATGTTTTAGGAACCCTAATCGATATCATCTATCATTACTTCATATTTTTATTGTTTTTGCTTTAGGTTTTAAGGAGAGAGAGATTTGTTCTCTTGAACCCTTGTTTCTTTCTTTTTCAATTTCGGTTTCTATTATACTTATTAATACTATGTTTTTGATTTCGTTTATCATGTCTGAGTAGTTTTATTGTTGGGATTAAGGGATTTTCGATGGGGATTTATATGTTCGATGAGGATTCCATGAGCTTTTGAGCCGAATCTTAGAACTTTTTCTTCTGAATTCGTTTTTACTGCATGAGAGTAGCGTCATGAACTACAATCTGATCCAGATGCTTGGTGACACGAAAGTGTTCACCCGGTGTCAGATCTAGTTTGGGAGAGCAAAACAACCATAGGAGTGGAAACCTACCTATGGGCGATTTGTGAATGCTGACGAGTCTTAAACATAATGCATCTCTTCTCTTCCAGGGCCAGAGTGGAAACCTACTGGTCAGGGTTGAGAGAGATAGTTATCTATGATCACGACAGTGGCGTGTTCATACGTCCGTGACTCCAGTTCGAAAAGTTTAAGCTAAGATCTTATCAATTTTACTCTCTAGCAATGTTTTGAATCGTTCGTACCCCTGAGAAAACTTCCCTGAACCCCAACGCCTTCTTTCCTATAGATTCACATCGTTTTTATTTCAAGCTTTAGTTCAATATTGTCTTTCCTTTTTAGTAGATTTTCATTTAAGCAATTAGAATATCTGTTTTTCTCATTTTTATTCATTTTCGTTAAGTTTAGTTATTAGGTCATTTAATTCCCGTCTTTTCTTTTAAGATTTCGTTTTTACATTTTAAACACACTACCAAAACCCCCCACAAAACCGTTTGGTTCTAAACTTCCTTACTTTATACTGATTTCAAAGGCTTTTTGCAGGAAAAGATCCTCTTTCCCTGTGGATTCGATCCCTAAGTACTACAATCGATCAGCTGTGCACTTGCGGCTATTGATTTCATCTAGGGTAAAACTTGACAACCCTCACACCACACCACATTACACTTTCTCTGGACGAACACCAGAAGACATCCGCACAAGGGTAATATCCACACTTGGTATTGATAAAGAAGGAGGGCAAAGTAAATACCTGGGACTACCTGGTCACTTCGGACGCAGGAAGAAGAACCTCTTTACCAAGCTTGTTGATCGCATTCGCCAAAAAGCCATCGGGTGGTCCACAAGGTTTCTCTTAAGTGCCGGGAAGATGACCACGCCTAAAGCAGTTCTCACAGCCATCCCATCTTACCCAATGTCATGTTTCAAGCTACCTCAAAGCCTTTATAAACGCATCCAATCTGCACTGATAAGGTTCTGGTGGGACTCCAAACCAGACAAAAAAAAGACGTGTTGGGTAGCTTGGAAAAACTTACAGCATCAAAGAGAGATAGAGGGCTGAGATTCCCGGTGTAGAAAGCTCGTGTCTACATTCCCCCCCCCCAATGCCTGCTAGCTCGTGTCTTCAAAGGACGGTACTTCCAGGAATCTTCCTTCCTCTAAGCTCCGACTCCCCCCCCCCCTCTAACAGGTTCTCATGGTTGGCGTAGCATAATGATAGGAAGAAATCTGCTACAAGCAAACAGTTGTATCTCAATTAGGAATGGAAAAAACACCAACATATTTTCGGAACCATGGCTCTCCCTCGTCGAACCACTTCAACTCGTTGGCCCCCTAAACAAGATTTTGACTGAGCTTTGTGTCTATGACCTCATGATCCCAAATACAATTCATTGGTGCAAAGACAAAAATCAAAGAAGTGTTACCTGTGTATGAGGAACACATCCTGAGCACCAAACCAAGCCTCTGTGGTGCAGAAGACTCCCTCGTTTGGCTTCCCCTTAAGTATGGTATCTACACTACGAAATCAGGATACCACTCAACAATGCAGATGAAACAAAATCAAGATGACAGGCAGAACATCTCACCAAGAGTCAACTGGAACACCGAAGTGTGGAATGGTAAATCCTCATCAAAGCTCCAAGTCTTTTTATGGAAAGTTCTCAAGAAAGCTCTTCCTACGGGATCAAATCTCCTAGCTAGAGGTTTAACTCTCGTGGCTCTTTGTCATCGTTGCAGAGCTACGAAAACCTCCGAAGACCTTTTCCTCCATTGAAATTTTACGAAAAGAGTTTGGACTCTGGCCCCTTTCATCCACATGATCGATTCTTCCTTCATCACCGAATTCGCTATTGGTCTTTGAGAATCCACCTCATGGATGACGCTACCCCTAGTGGGTCTCACTACAAGCTCACTCTTCCCTTGGATTTGTTGGGCACTGTGGGAAGCAAGGAACCACATTGTATTTGAGAATCGCACTATTACACCGAGGAAATCATCACCAAGGCCATCTCCAAACGCCCGTGACTGGCAACTAGTACAAGCTCCTCAGGATCTCCTCCCACGACCAGAGGCAAACCACCACCACGATCTCGACCCCACCCTTCAAAAGTCATATGCCAATCCGATGCGGCATGGATCAAACAAACCCACCTCGCTGGATTAGGATGGATCTTCATGAAGGAGTACATCACGAAGCTGGATCGAGGGGACAGATCGGAAGAACACGTTTATTCATCTCTAATCTCGGAAGCCTTATCTGTTCGATATGCACTACGACAAGCACTAAACAAGAATTTTTTAGATCTACACCTCTAAATTGACTGTAAAGATCTAATTGCTAAAATCGAAAGCAACAACAGCAGGAAGGAGAGGAATTCTCTTCGATATAAAAGCTCTGGAAAAAATGTTTGATAGTATCTCCTTTGAATTTATTCCTTGCTCAGCAAATATGAATGTTGATGCCATCGCAAAGCAGGCTCTCAAAAGCTCCACTTGTATCTATCCATAACGGGTTTTTAAATGGCTGTTAAAAAATTTTCATATTATTTTTTTCACGACTTTGATATTATAGTGTAATTTTTACTATTTTAATTACGTATTAGTGTAATATTTTTACTATTGTAATTTATCAGTTGTAATCTCATATTTAATTTATAATTAATTACAGTTCAAATTTAATAGTATTTATCAAAATTATTAAAAGAATAAAAAAAGTTTAATTTTAAAATATAATAATAGAGAATATTTTTAGCTGTGAGATTTGGTGTTGTGATTCGAGATGCAAAATAAAGTAGAACACCAAAATATCAAATTTGGTGTTATTTCAACAACAAATATACTGTTAGCCTTAGAGATGCTCTTAAAAATTTATTTATCTAGCTTTTTTTTTTTTCTTCTAGTTGAACGTTTTAAGTCTAGCTAGCTTAACTAAGACTTTAAGGGTATGTTGAATACTAAGGTATAGAATCTCCTTTCAAACATATATCATATGGCTAGCTACATAAGGTATTACTTAAATTGGAACATAACCGATTCAAATAAATTGCTACAAATTAAAGATATTGAATTACAGCATAGAACAAAACAGAGTCATCTGTATTTTCATTGTAAATACAAATTCTAAGAATTGAAAATAATATCATAAAAGATTTGCATCGCTTCTGAATTTAATTTAGTTACCCCTTTCGATGTGTCAAACTTCAAACCTAAGTTTGATTTTTTTTCTTTTTCTTTGAACATATTGACAATGGAGTGGTTAAGTCTCGTTTGAGAAATTAGTTGTTGACTTTATGTTGGATTTTTTTTACGTGACACATTAAATGAGAGAATATCGTTTTAGATGAAAATGGTAATTTGCCAAAAGGGCTGCTGTATGTTGAATTTTTGTTTTGTAACTTTTTTTTATTGTGGGTACAACTAAAATTTTAGCTAAAATTACAACCGTCAAAATTGTAGATAGTGAAAATAGAGAGGTTTTTGCATAATCTTTAAGAAAGGAAAAACCGAAGGGCTATTGAGCAATACACAGTATTTTGTTGCTTAACAAGAACAAACAAAATTGAGGGTGTTTTGGAAAAGATTTTACGAACTATACTGGATTAGTATTACGATTCTCAGAAGAATTTATAAGAACAAAAAAAAATAGACAAGTTATTGGGTTAAGATCTAGATCGTAGCAGATAGTAGAGTTAAGGGTAGAATTCTGGGTGGAAAAAGTTGTCCATGGCCCACTCTTTTCCGTGTTGTATACTCCGAGATCGTGTTCAACGTCTCGGTTTCTGATGCAGCGCATCGTAGGATTATTGGGCCTTTTCATGCAAACACGTCGCGAGTTTTAAACGTGTTTGTCCAGTTATTGATTTCATCTTTTTAATTTGATTTGTTTTTTTATGATTAGATAAACTCAAATCTTTTCTCAATTAGGATTAGGATCTTTCGTAATCTCCTTAGCCTATTATTTATAGTCGTTGAATAGCTTTGTAAACGTCACCTTTTGACATTGAATCATTTATCTAAAGAGCTCATTCAAGCACTAAGAGGAGTACTCTTAGTTCCTTTGCCTTCGATCACTCGCCTAAGCCAAAATCCGAGATCGTTTCAAGCTTTCTTCAAATTCTTGTTGTGATTTTGTATACGTATCTTCCGCCTCTCTATCAGTTGGTATCAGAATCGGTATGTTCCTGTTCCTGAAGATTGTTGACGTTTGAGACGATGCGTCCGAAGAAGAACATCAACAACGCCGGTAAAGATAATAATCCAACAGGAGGTTGGGCAGAACTTCGTTCTGCTCTCCTTGCGATGCAGGAGAACATTCATGCGACGATACACACGTCTATTCAGGAGATATGCAAGACGTTGTTGACTCGTTTGGATGCGCGTATGCCAGCTCATGCAAACGTTCGGGATCGTGTGGACAATCAGTTTGCAAATCAAGATGGTGATGATGATGTGGAGGAAGATGAATATCACCATCGAGTTTGTCGTGATGACAACCATGGCGATGGCAGAGATAACAAGTGGGAGATAGGTTTTCGTGTCCATATTCCAAATCAGGAATTCGTGGTGATGATCTACTCGACTGGATCGTCTCGGTGGAGGAAATCCTCACCTTTAAACAGGTGCCTGATGGCGGACGTGTTCCTCTTGTAGCGATGAGATTTTGCGGGCACGTGATAAGTATTACAAGAGGACTTATACAAGGAGGAATAAAAAGGAGTCGTTAAATCCGTTAGAAGTCGTTGCTGAGCTGGACAATGACGTGGCGAAGATTGAAGGAGGAGAGTAAAGCGAAGACTCTGGAAAGGACGGAGAGTTTACGTTTACAGGATTGAGCTGTTAAATAGAGAGGAGAAAGAGTTGTTTTCTTTTATGCTTTGTTTGTTATTCTCAAGACGTGATGAGTCTGAGCTAGGTCGTTATGAGATCTGGAGATTTGTTTGCATTCGCCATGAGAGTGTAATCGATCTTGTGAACAAAGCTATAAACTCTGTAATTCTCATTTGGATATATACATTCGAAGTTCTTTCTCTATCAGCACGCCGCGTCATGGTGGAAGCAGCTGAAGTCTACGAGAATGTGTACGAAAAGAGAGCCAATACAGTCTTGGGAAATGCTCAAGAAACACC
Organism: Eutrema salsugineum; assembly: GCF_000478725.1. Taxonomy (NCBI): domain Eukaryota; kingdom Viridiplantae; phylum Streptophyta; class Magnoliopsida; order Brassicales; family Brassicaceae; genus Eutrema; species Eutrema salsugineum. The sequence continues at coordinate 16,040,967 of NW_006256909.1, read as the reverse complement.
TACAAAAAGCATTCCTCCCTCATAACTATGACCGTATGATGTATACATGGTTACAAAATCTGCTACAAGGGAGTTGCAGCGTGGAAGATTACGTCGAGGATTTCTCCGTCTTGTTAACTAGTAACGAGCTTCATGATAGCGAGATTCAGCGTGTGTCTCGTTTTATTGGGGGATTGCGACCTCAGCTTCAGTTGGCAATGGCGCAGTTTAACCCTACTTCAATGAGCGAAGCATTCTTGCGAGCTTCGTCTTTTGAACAGCAGCTTCGCTCGTCGAATTGGACCTCTACTTCTGCTCGGAACAGAGTTCAGGATCAGGCGAATGTTGCATCTTCTGCAACGCCCAAGGAAGGTGGTGATGGCGTCGCTCAGTCATCTCACACAGCAGCACCTCCTGAAGACCAAACTTTGCATCCCAATGCTCTGCAATGCTATTCATGCTGGGAAGAGAGACACATATAGACAGCCTGTACTCATTAAACTCGTTGGGGTCTTGTAATCGGCGATGCTAACGGAGATGATGCCGCAGCTTATGATTCCCAGGAGGAAAACGACAACTTGGAAGACACCAGGATTGTTCCGACACATGGAGACACAGGACGTTTGTTGGTGTTTCATCGCACTTGTGTCACACCTCGTCGGCAGGACGAGCAGTGGCTATGCACCAACATCTTTAGGTCGACATGTACGATCAAAGATCGTGTGTGCACATTCATCATCGATTCCGGCAGCTGTTGCAGTGTAATTTCTGCTTTTGCGGCTGATAAATTGGAGATTCCCCGAGAAGCTCACCCTGCTCCATATACGCTTGGCTGGCGGCACAAAGGGGTTAGTGGCCGTATAACCCAGCACGCGCTGGTGGCATTCTCCATTGGTCCGTACTATCGCGATCAAACCTACTGTGATGTTGCTCCAATGGATGTCAGCCACCTCTTATTGGGTCGTCCATGGGAGTTTGACTGGAAAACCATTTATGATGGTGCGCGTAATACTTACAGCTTTATCTGGAAAACCCATCAGATCCTTTTGGTTCCGTCTCGCGAAGCTTCTTTACCAGCCCCACCATCACCTAGCGTACCCGATATAAGCATTCGTTCCACTCCTTTGCCACCGACGTCAACACTCTTATGTTTTTATTCTGATTTCGCAGCTGAATTGCAAAACGAGGGTATCTCTTATGTGTTGCTTCCTTCCTCGGAGCCGCAAGTCTTGTCATCTCGTTTGAACTATGCACTTAATGCCGTTTTGGCAGACTTTGGTGACGTCTTTCCTAACGAGCTCCCTACCCAGCTTCCACCACTTTGCGACATTCAGCATAATATCGATCTTGTGGCAGGTGCGACGCTTCCCAATCGTCCACATTACAGGATGAGTCCTCATGAGCACGAGGAGTTATGTCGTCAGGTGGAGAAATTGTTACGCAAAGGTCATTTTCGTGAGAGTCTTAGCCACTGTGCGGTGCCAGCATTGTTGATTCTGAAAAAGTACGGTACTTGGTGTATGTACGTTGATAGCCGTGCCATCAACAAGATTACAGTTCGCTACAGGTTCCCGATTCCTCGTGTGGACAATTTGCTCGATCAAATCGGATCAGCGACGGTATTCTCTAAATCGATTTAAAAAGCGGGTACCATCAAATGTGGATCTGTCCTGGTGATGAGTGGAAGACAGCATTTAAGACGCGCGAAGGCTTATTTGAGCGACTTGTCATGCTATTTGGGTTGTCGAATGACCCCAGTACATTCATGCGTGTTATGAATCAGGCTCTGCGTCCGTTTATTGTCAAATATGTGGTTGTCTACTTTGATGATATACTCATCTTCAATGCTTATATGGAGGACCATTTACAGCATATCTGTGATGTCTTGCTTGTCCTGCGCAAAGAAACCTTTTTGTAGCGAAATAGAAGTCTCAGTTTGGTTTTTCCGAGGTCCTCTTTCTGGGATATGTTGTTTCTGCGAAGGATTTTGCAGTTGATACGTCTAAGATCGAGGCTGTTCGATCTTGGCCAGTTTCCCGCACGGTCACTGAGGTACGCAGCTTCCACGGGTTGGCTTCCTTCTACCATCGATTGGTAAGCCGTTTTAGCTCAATAATGGCATCAATCATGAGCTGTATGCGAGAAGAAAAATTTGAGTGGACTCCTGAAGCAGCAGTTGCCTTCGACTTGATCAAGGAGAAGCTGACTTCTGCTCCCATTTTGGTTTTACCGGATTTCTCTGTCACTATTGAGCTTCATTGCAACGCGTCAAAGCTCGGTATTGGTGTTGTTTTGAGTCAGCTTGGATGCTCGTTGCATTCTTTAGTGTAAAGTTAGCAGGCACGTGCGGGCGATACAGCACTTATGATGTGGAATTTTACGCCATCGTCCAAACAATCAAGCACTGGCGACATTATTTGATTCACCGGGAGTTTGTTTTATTCACAGACCATGATGCTCTGCGCCATCTTGATAGCCAGGCAAAGGTCTATGTGCGTCATGCTGCCTGGATTTCTTACCTTCAGCAGTTCACGTTCTCTATTCATCATCAGTCCGGCAAGATGAATCAGGTTGCTGATGCCTTGTGTCGCAGACATTCTCTTCTTTCGACAATGCATACGCTGGTGAGGGATTTTCATATTTACCAGAGCTGTACCCGACTGATCCATTTTTTGGTCGTATCTTTACAGAGCTGACAGATTATACGATTCATGATGGATTTCTTTTAAAGGGATTACGGCTTTGTGTTCCTGAGTGTAGTTTGCATGCTCAAATTATTCGTGTATTACACAATGACGAACATGTTGGGAGAGATCGGACCTTGCAGTCATAGTTTTGGTCGTCTCTACGTTGAGACGTGGAGTGATTTGTTGAGCGATGTCGCATCTGTCAGCATGCAAAGGGCAAGGCATCCGATGTAGGTCTTTATCTTCCTCTTCCCATTCCGACTAAGCCTTGGACTTATGTTAGTATGGACTTCGTTCTTGGGCTTCCTCGTACACAGCAAAGTCACGACTTGATCTTTGTGGTGGTGGATTGTTTCTCGAAGATGGCACATTTTATACCATGTAAGAAGACGACAAATGCAGTAAGTGTGGCTATTTTGTTCTTTCAAGAGACTTATCATTTCCATGGGTTTCCGCTGTCCATTGTTTCGGATTCCTTAGTCACTTCTAAAGATCATTGTAGCGTCTTTTAGGGAAAAGTCTCGACATGAGTTCTGCGTATCATCCCCAGACGGAGGTGATGAAACGCTCTCTTGGTAAACTACTGCGTTGTTTGGTAGGTGATAATATCAAGACGTGGAACTCATCATGGTGAAGCAGATGACTTTGTGGAAGATCTTCAGCAGACACATCAAGCAGCTTGTGACAATATGGTCAAATCTTCCGCCAAGTATGAGCTCGCCGCAGATGCAAAGCGGAGAGAGGTGATCTTCAGCCCTGGTGACTTGGTTTGGGCAGAGATGTGATCATGGAACCAAAGGCAGCAATGGAGGTTCCGGAAAAAGCTTTGGTTGTTCCGGAAGAACCAATGACACGGTCTAAGGCACGGAGGCTTGCGGGAGCTGTCCGGAAGCTGCTTAACGAAATCTGGAACATGGAGGTTCAAGACCGGATCGACAAGGAACAACTTACACAAACAGTCCCAACTTCAATTCAAGCCGAGACATCTATCCGAGGTTTGGACCGTGGTGTAAGTCTGTTGTACTCTTTTTTCTGCTTCCGGTTTTGTCCCAATGGGTTTTCTGGTTGAAGGTTTTAACGAGGCAATGGGTTTACATCTCATTTTCGGCCCAAACTCAAATGGAATGTCAAGGGTCATTGCGGACCAGAAGCTTAAGGGTCATCTTTGACTATGGAGTTCAAGAGTCAGTCCACATAGAAGTCAAAGAGTTATTCAACTTTATTTATTTCTGTCTTTAAGTGTTTTTACATTTCCGAGAATGACTTTTAGCCTACTTTCTCCCCTATATAAACTCGTGGATGATCATTTGATCAGACATCTGTTTTCCTTAGAGAAGTTTTCTCTTTTGTTCCTTGCAAACTTTTTCGATTTCTTGGTGGATTTAGCCAACAAATCTTTCGGTTTATCAAGTGTTCTTCACCCACTTGACGCAGCCATTCATCAGTTGTCTCGTGGAAGCGTTTAAAGTCGAGATCGGGGCTCAGGGATTTTCGGAAACAAGTTTCTCACGCCTTGACATCCATCTCCGCGAATTCCATCAGCCAGCGTTGCCACCGCCTTGTTTCTTTGCTTGTTGTAAGTTTGGGGCCTAAGGATTTTCGAGTTAACATTAGCGCCTTAGCATCTGGCTTCGCGATCCATTGGACTCAAGGGTTATCCGACTATTGCCAACAATAGAGCGTGATTTCCTTGGGAAGATCGTAAAGTGGTATCAGAGCCACGCTCTTGATTCGGTAATATCTATCCAGCTTTAGACTTTTCACATTCTTTTCTATCTTTCTTTTGCATCAAAACAAAAAAAAATCCAGATTTAAAAAAAAAAAAAAAAAAAAGAAGGAAAGAAAAAAAAATGGATCATATCTGGTTAAAATCTGAACTCTTTTCTATCTATCCCTTTCTCTTCTTTCTCCAACACTTGATTTTCCGCATTGGTTTGGGCTTACATCGATTTTTTGAACTAGTTCTATAAGAACTGCGGAGAGCTTTTAAGAGTGTGTGAGGACACCGAGTGAAACACTTTTGAGGATTTTTACTAATGAGTTTGTTTAATTTTTCGAGGTATAATATGTCTTTTAGCGACGATCCATCCACTATTCGGTCAGGAGAAGTGCAGGAAGCCACTATGGAATGGTTGGAGTTGAGGCCGCCGAGGAGATATGAACGAGTTGATGAGGCCGAACGCAGTGGCCAAGATGAACCAGCTCATAGGTGCAGAGCTCAACCCAGGCAAGAAGGAGTTGAAGAAAACCCTTTCTACCAGGATGGTCATTCTTCCAGAGGAAGCCGAGCCGGGCCAAGACGTGGTCGAGAGAACCGTGGTCGACGAGATTTCGATCAGGATCGGGGCCAGAATGATCATGACCAGGCGAGGGGTCGGAATGATATCGATATTGGTGGGCTAAAACTGAGGATTCCCCCATTTTATGGAAAGAACGATCCAGATGCCTTTTTAGAGTGGGAAAAGAATATCGACATGGTCTTTGGGTGCCCGAATTTTTCTGAACAAAAAAAAGGTAAACTTAGCTGCTACCAAATTTCATGATTACGCGGTAGACTGGTGGGATCAAGTAGTGACCAACCGCAGGCGTAATGGAGAACGGCCTGTTGAGACTTGGGACAAGATGACCGAGTTGATGCGGAGGCAATTTGTTCCAAGCCATTATCACCGAGAGATACATCACAAACTTAGGCGTTTGTCACAAGGCAGCAAAGGCGTAGAAGAATATTACCAGGAAATGGAGAGGCTAATGCTTAAGGCCGATGTGGAAGAGCCAGATGATGCGACCATGGCTCGTTTTTTTAGCGGACTGAACCGAGATGTCCAAGACCGGATGGAATTGCAAGATTATGCGAACCTGACCGAGATGTTGCATAAGGCGGTCCGGGTGGAGCAACAGCTCAAGAGAAAAGGTGTCTCACGACAGCCTTACGGATCTAGTTCCAGGACGAGTTACAAGGAGGAGAAATCCAGCTATCAGCCCAAGGCAGATTCCAAACCAAAGGCTGACACGAGGCCTAGTTTGTCCGGACATGACTACAAAGGTAAAGCCGAGGCTACACCGACCCCGAACCAAGATATTGAGTGTTTAAGATGTCAGGGTAAGGGGCACTATGCCAATAAATGTCTGAACCAGCGGGCCATGTTGTTGTTGGAAAACGGTTAGATTGTTACCGAGGACGAGCAAGAAGCTGAGACCACGCCGGTTTATGATAGCTACGAGGAGCATGCCGCCTAAGAAGATCTCTTAGTGTCAAGAAGGGTCTTGATTGCCCAGGAGCAGATCAAGGAAGAAGAGCAACGGGAAAATTTATTCCATACTCGGTGTGTTGTTAAAAACAAGGTTTGCAGCCTTATCATTGACGGAGGAAGATGTACCAATGTTGCCAGCACCACTTTGGTGGAGAAAGTCAATTTGGAAACCAAGAAGCACCCGCGGCCATACAGTCTACAATGGTTGAACAACCAAAGACACATGAAGGTAACCAAGCAAGTGACGGTTCCCTTATCCATAGGCCGATATGAGGATGAGGTTTTATGTTACGTTTTGCCTATAGAAGCCGGCCATATCCTTCTTGGAAGACCATGGCAGTACGACCGCAGAGCCATTCATGACGGCTACACCAATACGCACTCTTTTGAACACAATGGCCGTAAGATCACCTTGGTTCCATTGTCTCCACATGAAGTATACCGAGATCAGCTCAGACTTGAGCAAAACTGCAAGGCACACCCTTCGAATGATTCCCTAAACACTGAAATTACTAGTGCTGAGAGTGAGAGTCTGAGAAAAGCCCAGAAATCAGCCTTTGAGAGTAAACCCGGGAGATCAAACACTTCTCTTTTTGTGAGTCCAAGTGAGATCAAACACGCCTTGGTTACTAAGCACCCCTTTGTTTTAATTATCTATAAGGATGCTTTAGCTGGCATTGCTAACCATGAGCCAGAACTTCCGAGCAGTGTTGTGCCTCTTTTGCATGAATTCTCGGACGTATTTCCCGAAGATAGCCCAAGCGGTTTACCACCAATCCGGAAATCGAGAACCAGATAGACTTTGTTCCCTGAGCCACTCTACCAAACCGACCAGCTTATCAGACCAACCCGGTGGAAACCAAAGAACTTCAAAGGCAGGTCGACGAACTCATGGATAAGGGACATATCCGAGAGAGCATGAGTCCGTGTGCAGTTCCAGTCCTACTTGTGCTGAAAAAGGATGGGACTCGGCGAATGTGTGTGGACTGCCATGCCATAAACAATATCACGGTAAAGTATCGCCATCCTATCCCTCGTTTAGACGACATGTTGGATGAACTTCATGGATCTTGTGTGTTTTCTAAGATAGATCTGAAAAACGGTTATCACAAAATTCGTATGAAAGAAGATGATGAATGGAAAATCGCCTTTAAAACAAAACATGGTCTTTACGAGTGGTTAGTCATGCCCTTTGACTTAACGAACGCACCTAGCACATTTATGAGACTGATGAACCATGTCTTGAGAGCATTCATAGGCGTTTTTGATGTAGTATATTTTGATGATATCTTGGTTTACAGCAGAAGCTTGAATGACATTTGCGGTTAGTTTTAGAAGTTCTTAGGAAAGAAAAACTATTTGGCAACCTGAAGAAATGCACGATTTGCACAGATAACGTTGTTTTTCTAGGCTTTGTTGTAAGTGCCCAGGGTATCAGGGTCGATGAGGAAAAGATCAAGGCAATCCGAGATTGGCCAAGCCCAAAGACGGTGGGAGAAGTCCAAAGCTTCCATGGCCTTGCTGGATTTTATCGACGGTTCGTGCGGGACTTCAACACCATAGCCGCTCCCTTGACCGAAGTGATCAAGAAGGAAGTTGGGTTCAGATGGGAGCAAGCTCAGGAAGAGGCGTTCCAGCTCTTAAACAGAAACTTACTCACGTCCCTCTTCTTTCTTTACCAGATTTTATGAAAACCTTTGAGATTGAATGTGATGCTTCTGGTGTAGGTATTGGAGCTGTGCTCATGCAGGAAAAAAAGCCAATCGCTTACTTCAGTGAGAACCTGGGAGGTGCCACCCTGAACTACCCAACTTACGACACGGAGCTCTATGTCTTAGTCCGCGCACTTCAGACCTGGCAGCACTATCTTTGGTCGAAGGAGTTTGTGATCCATACCGATCATCAGCCACTTAAGCATTTGAAGGGACAGCAGAAGTTGAACAAAAGGCATGCTCGGTGGGTTGAATTTAGCGAGACCTTTCCCTACGTGATTCAGTACAAGCAGGGCAAAGACAATGTTGTGACCGATGCCTTGTCACGGAGGTACACGCTTATATCCACCCTTGAAGCCAAGCTTCTCGGATTCGAACAGATTAAAGAACTTTTTGCCACCGACATAGACTTTCAGGGAGTATTTCTATCTTGTGAAAATTTTGCTTCTGGAAAATACTTCCAACATGATGGCTGCTTGTTTTATGAAAACCGCCTGTGCATTCCTAACTCTTATATACGAGATTTGCTTGTCAGGGAAGCACACAGAAGGGACTAGATGGGACACTTTGGCGTGGCCAAAACCTTACACATCTTGCAGGACCATTTCTTTTCGCTGCACATGAAACCAGATGTGGAAAGGATATGCGGACGGTGCACCACTTGTAAACAAGCTAAGTCCAAAGCTCAAGCCCAAGGTCTGTATTCCCTTTTACCCATTCCTACCAAAGCATGGACAGGCATTTCAATGGATTTCGTGTTAGGTCTGCCTAGGACTAGAAAGGGAAGTGATTCGGTTTTTGTTGTGGTCGATAGATTTTCGAAAATGGCTCATTTCATACCATGCCACAAAACCGATGATGCATCTAATGTTGGAGACTTGTTCTTTAGGGAGATAGTCTGATTGCATGGAATGCCTAGGAGAATAGTTTCGGATAGAGATGCTGTTGTTTCTAAGTGACCAAATTTTCTAAAGGGGCCATGCTAGACCGAGCTGAGGAATATAACGGGCCGAAGGGGGACGAAGCCCCCCACGGTACGGTTTCCTTTTATGGCTAGATTTAGGTTTTCCTTTTTCTAGTAGATTTGGGAGTTGGGTTTTTGAGGCTATAAATACAAGGCTTAGGGTTTGTAATTATTCATTCACACAAATAATAAGAAAACCCTAAACGGGTGTTTGCCTTAATTTGCGATTTCTCTCTTAAGTTTATTGCTTTCTTCGTGTTTGATTCACAACAAGTGGTATCAGAGCTTAAGGTTTTCCGCGTGCCATGACGAAAGAAAATTCTCTTAAGTTCGATGTTTCTAGGTTCGATGGGAAAGGGAATTTTGGTCTGTGGCAAAGACGAGTCAAGGATCTGCTGACGCAGCATGGGTATGAAGAAGGCGCTGTTAGAGAAGAAGCCAGATAAGGTCGAGTAGGATGATTGGGACGATATGCAGGATCAAGCTGTTTCAATGATTCGACTTTGTCTCTCTGACGATATCACCAATCAGTTGATGAACATCACGACTTGCAAGGAGATGTAAGATAAGTTAGAGAAGATGTACATGTCGAAATCGTTATCCAGCAAGCTGTATCTGAAACAGAAGTTGTATGGGTTGAAGATGGCAGAGTCCAACGATCTTATTGCTCATGTCAACAACTTCAACCAAATCATTGGAGATCTGGAGCGTGTGGATGTTAAAATTGAGGATGAGGATAAAACCATGATCTTGTTGTGTTCTCTTCCTCCTCAGTTCGAGACTTTGGTGACAATTATTATAGTAATAAAAACGACTATATCGCTGGAGACGGTTTGTACTTCGCTGCAATCCCATTGGGAAAGGCAACAGAACAATCCTGTGGTGGAAAAGTCTCAAGGTGATGGTTTGTACGTGAGTAGCAACCAGCAACGAGGAACGCAAGAAAAGAAGCAGGATGGAAGTAAAAGGGAAAAGTCGAAGTCTAAGCCAGGGAAGAATTTGATGTGCTTTGGTTGTGGTCAGAAAGGCCATTATCGAAGGGATTTTCCTAACAGAAAACAGAATGGTTGATCTGGTTCTGCAAACGTATTTCAGAAGGATGATTCAGATGTTAGTATAGGCGATTTGTTGGCTGTGACATCTGGTGATCACACAGACTCTTGGATACTAGATACGAGTGCATCATTCCATATGACTCCTCACAGAGAATGGTTTGAGACGTATAGAAGTGGGAACATGGGATCTGTTCAGGTGGTAACCAATATATCATGTGGTGTCGTAGGTTCTGTAGAGGTCAAGTTTCGCATGCATGATGGTGTCATCAGAACATTGACTGATGTTAGGCATGTTCCAAGAGTTAAGAAGAATTTGATCTCTTTGGGTACTCTTCACAAAAACGGATTCAGACGCAGAGGTGATAAAGATGAAGACGTTTTGAAGGTTTGTAAGGGATCTATGGTGGTGATTAAACGGAAGATGACAGCTGAGAACGTTTACAGGATGTCAAGGAGCGTGGTTGTAGGTGGAGCTGCAGCTGCTGTGTCTGAATCTGATAGCACGGCTCTTTAGCATATGCGCCTAGGGCATATTGGAGAGCATGGGTTGCTTGAACTCCATAAAAGGGGTCTTCTGGATGGTTTAAAGAATTGCAAGATGGATTTCTGCAAGTTCTGTGTGATGGGAAAGCAGTCCAAAATTTCGTTCAAGACATGACAGCACATGACAAAGGGTCTTTTAAACTATGTTCATTCTGATGTGTGGGGTCCAACTCGGAAACTGTCATTGGAAAGATCTAGGTACTTTGTCATCTTCATTGATGACTTCTGCAAGAAGGTTTGAGTGTACTTCTTAAAGCAGAAATCTGAAGTTTTCGTCAACTTCAAGGTTTGGAAGGGTGAAGTCGAAAATCAGGTGGAGAAGAAGGTTAAGTATCTGAGATCAGATAATGGCACGGAGTATACTGATGGGGAGTTCCAGAAGTTCTGTGAGGAGCATGGCATTCAAAGACACTTCACTGTCAGGAAAACACCACAGCAAAACGGTATTAGTGAGAGGATGAACCGAACTATTGCTGAAAAGGCAAGGTGTTTGAGGTTGAATGCAGGGTTTCCTAAGCAGTTCTGGGCAGAGGCAGTAAACATGGCGGTGTATCTCATCAATAGGTCGCCTAGGAGTTCCTTAGAAGGGAAGGTCGCTGAAGAGATTTGGACTGGGACAGATATTGATATGTCAAACTTGAAGATATTTGGATGTCTAGCTTACATGCTAGTTCCAAGTGACGAAATATCAAAGCTGGATTCAAAATCTAAGAAGTGCATATTTCTGGGTTTTGGAAAAGGTGTGAAAGGCTTCAAGTTATATGATCCTGTTGATAAGAAGAGGGTATTCAGTCGAGATGTGGTCTTTGATGAGCAGTATATGGTGCAGCAGACGAAATCAGATCGAGTTCATGTGATCATTGAGACTGAAACAGATTATGGTACATCACAGGAGGAGTCTAGTGAGACTAGACTAACAGCAGGACGTGATGGGCAACCTGTTGAGGTGGAGCTGGACGTTCAGCATGGAAAATCAGAGGAGAGTTTGACACTTCAAAGACCAAGACGCATCATTAAGCCGCCTGAAAGATTAGGGTTTGAAGACATGGTTGGTTCAGGTGATCCAGCAAGTTTTCGAGAGGCTATCTCAAGTCTTGAGAAAGATTTATGGATTAGAGCTATGACAAAAGGGAATGAGAGCCTAGACAGAAATCAAATGTGGAATCTAAAGCCTTTACCAAAAGGCAAGAGGGCAATAGGATGCAAGTGGGTTTTCAAGGTAAAACCTGGGATGTCTGAGAAGGAACCAGTTAAGTACAAGGCAAGATTGGTGGCAAAGGGTTACTCGCAGAGGAAAGGGGTTGATTATGACGAAATATTCTCCCTAGTGGTTAGGCACACTTCTATTAGAGCTGTGCTGGGTTTGGTAGCGAGCTGAGATTTCCATCTTGATCAAATGGATGTAAAGACAGCATTTCTTCATGGAGATCTAGATGAAGAGATCTATATGGAGCAACCAGAAGGGTTTGTGAAACCAGGAGAGGAGAAGCTTGTGTGCAGACTTAAGAAGTCACTGTATGGATTGAAGCAGGCTCCTAGGCAATAGTACAAACGTTTTGACTCCTACATGGTAAAGATTGGCTACACAAGCTGTGAGTATGACTGCTGCGTCTATATAAAGTATCTGGACGACCATTCTCCCATATACCTATTGCTTTATGTTGATGATATGCTCATTGCTGCAAGAGATATGGAGGATATTGATAAGCTGAAAGAGTTATTGAAGAAAGAGTTGGATATGAAGGATCTTGGTGCTGCAAAGAAGATCCTTGGGATGGAAATTTGCAAAGAAAGAAGCTCAAGGAGATTATGGCTTTCTCAAAAGAGCTATATTCAGAAGATTGTAGACATGTCTATCATGAAAGATGCAAAGATAGTGTCTACACCTTGGCGATGCACTTCTCACTTTCAGCGATGCAGTGTCCTAAGTCTGATCAAGAGATCAGAGATATGTCGAAGGTCCCTTATGAAAGTGCAGTTGGCTGTTTGATGTATGCTATGGTGTGCACTAGACCTGATTTAGCACAAGCAGTTAGTCAAGTGAGAAATTACATGTCCAATCCTGGAAAAGAACACTGGAAAGCCGTCAAATGGATTTTCAGATACTTAAAAGGTACAGGCGATCTTGGGCTTATGTTTGGTGGTCAAGAGTGTGGCTTAGTTGTGGGATATGTGGATTCAGATTATGCTGGTGATCTAGACAACAAGAGGTCTACTACAGGGTATGTCTTTATTCTTGCTGGAGGTCATATTTGTTGGAGATTTGTGCTACAATCTGTTGTGGCAATGTCTACCGCAGAAGCTAAGTATATGGCAATGGGAGAAGCAACTAAAGAGTCACTTTGGGTCAAGGGACCTGTGATAGAATTGGGTGTTGATCAAGGTGGAGTTCAGCTATACAGCAACAGCCACAGTGCGTTGTCTCTAGCCAAGAACCCGGTATATCATGCAAGGACGAAGCACACTCATGTCAGATTTCATAAGATCAGAGAGTTGTCTGCATCTGGATAAGTCTTGCTGAAGAAGGTGCACACGTCAGAGAATGCAGCTGATATGTTGAACAAGCCCGTTACTGTGGAGAAGTTCAAGCATTGCTTGGATTTGCTCCATGTCTTCAAGTGCTGAAGAAGATGAAATCCCCCCCGTCCCGGACGTGATTGGAGTTTCTAACTGACTTTTATGGAGATTTTTTGTGAAGGTGGAGATTGTTGTTTCAAGTGACAAAATATTCTAAAGGGGCCCTGCTAGAGTGAGCTGGAGAATGTAACAGGCCAAAGGGGAACGCGGATTCCTTTTATGGCTAGATTTAGGTTTTCTTTTCTCTAGTGGATTTGGGAGTCGGATTTTTGGGGCTATAAATACAAGATTTAGGGTTTGTAATTATTAATTCACACAAATAATAAGAAAACCCTAAATGGGTGATTGCCTCAATTTGCGATTTCTCTCTTAAGTTTATTGCTTTCTTCGTGCTTGATTCACAACAGATGCTAAGTTTTTGAGTTATTTTTGGAAGACCTTATGGTCTAAGCTAGGAACCAAACTTTATTTCTCTACAACTTGTCATCCGCAATCCGATGGTCAGACCGAGGTGGTCAATAGGACCTTGTCCACACTTTTGCGAGCTCTAATTAAAAAGAACATTAGGTCTTGGGAGGATTGTTTGCCTCATGTTGAATTTGCTTACAACCATGCCATGCATTCAGCCACTTTGTATTCACCTTTTCAAATAGTTTATGGCTTTAATACGTTAACACCTTTGGATTTAACTCCTTTGTCTTTGAGTGAGCGTGTTAGTATGGATGGTAAAAAGAAAGCCGAGATGGTTAAGCAGATGCATGAGAAGGCTAAGCAGAATATTGAGCGCATGACCGAGCAGTATCGGAAGCATGCAAACAAGGGCCAGAGCGAGAAGATCTTTGAACCAGGCGACCTTGTGTGGATCTACTTGAGAAAGGAGGAAAGAAATTTGAAGCTTTTGCCTAAAGTAGACGGACCCTTCACAGTCTTGGAACGGATCAACAACAATGCATACAAAATTGATCTCTAAGGTAAGTATTCCGTAAGTTCTAGTTTTAATGTCGCTGACATTATTCTCTTTGTTTCAGATGGACAAGACTTGAGGACAAGTCCTTTTCAAGAGGAGGGGGATGATGTGATCATGGAACCAAAGACAGCAATGGAGGTTCCGGAAGAAGCTTTGGTCGTTCCGGAAGGCTAATGACACGGTCTAAGGCACGGAGGCTTGCGGGAGCTGTCCGGAAGCTGCTCAACAAAGTCTGGAACATGGAATTTCAAGACCGGATCGACAAGGAACAACTTACACAGCCAGTCCTAACTTCAATTCAAGCCGAGACACCTATCTGAGGTTTGGACCGTGGTGTAAGTCTGTTGTACTCTTTTTCCTGCTTCCGGTTTTTTCCCAATGGGTTTTCCGGTTGAAGGTTTTAACGAGGCAATGGGCTTACATCTCATTTTCGGCCCAAACTCAAATGGAACGTCAAGGGTCATTGCGGACTAGAAGCTTTAAGTGTCATCTTTGACTATGGAGTTCAAGAGTCAGTCCATATAGAAGTCAAAGAGTTATTCAACTTTATTTATTTCTGTCTTTAAGTGTTTTTACATTTCCGAGAATGACTCTTAGCCTACTTTCTCCCCTATATAAACTCGTGTAAGATCATTTGATCAGACATCTCTTTTCTTAAAAAAATCGTTTTCCTTAGAGAAGTTTTCTCTTTTGTTCCTTGCAAACTTTTCGATTTCTTGGTGGATTTAGCCAAAAAATCTTTTGGTTTATCAAGTGTTCTTCACCCACTTGATGCAGCTATTCATCAGTTGTCTCGTGGAAGCGTTTTAAGTCGAAATCAGGGCTCAGGGATTTTCGGGAACAACTTTTGCACGCCTTGACATCCATCTCCGCGAATTCCATCAACCAGCGTTGCCATTGCCTTGTTTCTTTGCTCGTTATAAGTTTGGGGCCTAAGAATTTTTGAGTTAACACTCACGCCTTAGCATCCGGCTTCGCGATCCATTAGAGTCAAGGGTTATCCGACTATTGCCAACCACAGAGTGTGATTTCCTTGTGAAGATCGTATCAGGTAGTCCTTACAGACCTTTTTTCGGTGGGAGACTATAAATCTCGTAAGGTTGGTCTGGTAGAAGTTCTCGAGCGTATCAACGCAAATGCTTATCGTGTTAGCTTACCATCGCACTTACGAACTTCCGACGTGTTTAATGTGAAGCATCTATCGCCATTTCACGGTGATAATGACCCTGTCGATTCGTGGACGAATCCTTCTCCACCTGGGGGGACCTGATGCAGCGCATCGTAGGATTATTGGGCCTTTTCATGCAAACACGTCGAGGGTTTTAAACGTTTTTGCCCATTTATGGATTTCATCTTTTTAATTTGATTTTATTTCTTTTAGGATTAGTTAGTTTTTCTGTGAGTATCAGTAAGTCTGGCTGTTTATTAGGACATGATGTATTTTTTGGGAGTTGGTTGGAATAAAGACAAGGTTGGACAAAAAAAAGACAGTTTCAGTCAGATTTTGGCAAGGTTGGTAAGCAGTTGTTGGGGAAAAAATATTATTCCAGGGCAAAGATTTAACCAGAAACGGTTATCTGGTATGAGCACTCGAAAAAAAACACGTGAGAATGGTTATTCTCAGGATTTAGCTGAGTAAGCGCGGTAAGGTGATTGTGGGAGGTTACTAGGTGATTTGCTTTGGAAAATATGATGGTTTTTATTTAAAGAAAATTTTTGGCTCATTTTTCAGTGCAAGGAATACTCGAGAGGTATCCGATTCAGTCAAAAAACCGAATCTTACCGGAGAGAAGGAGATTTAACCGATGATGATAGGATTTAGCCAAGAAATTGAGGTAACATGTCTAGGCAATCTGCTGTGATGAGCGAGGAATGTGTTCGTACAGCAAGAGGTGTCAGGATCTATTCATACAATATTTGGAGAAAGTATAAGGTGAATGTGTGACTATGGCTATTAGTCCGTGTCGTTTTCATGCATATAATCTTGATTGCTTGATGGTTGCACGTGTTTGCTTATCATGTTCGGTATATTTAGTGGCTAACTGTGATGATTGATCACCTTTTCTGGTAATCTGAATCAGGCAGTGCGCTCAGGGATTGGTTGTTCGTTAAGGCATGTTTGGTTGCAAGAGGATCGGTCGAGTAAGCATGGGTGGTTATGTACTGTAGTTTTCTGTTATGATAAGCATGTTTTGGAATATATGGTCAATGTTTGTTGCGATTCTAGTTATAGCTCAGTGAGACAGGATGACCGCTCCCACTGAGTAATTATGTTGCTCAGGGCCGGCCCTGGGCTAAAGCTGGTAAAGCTTTTGCTTCAGGCGCCAAAAATATATACATTTGTTAAGGGCATTAATAATTGAAAATGTATTGTAGTACAGTGGTTTAACATGCGGTTAGAGGTTTAGGGTTCAAGTCCCATAGGCAGCATTTCGTGAAGTTTTTTTATTAATAGGCTAAATTTTTTTTTTGGGCTTTAGGCGTCCAAACGTATTGGGCCGGCTCTGATGTTGCTTATGCTTCATGCAAGAAAAGAGAATACCGTGAATGTGCTAATGATGTTAGATCAATAAGGTTGTGAATAAAAGGATAGTTAGATGGTATACTTTAAATAGTATCTATACTATTAAAATAAAAAATATTTGTATGTGTTCAAACATTATTTTTTTCATTTTAAGCTATTTTTAGATAACTATTATTTCTATTGCCAGACAAGTTAATTTACTGTAATCTTAATAAAAATTGTATTTTAGTTTATTTTCAAATCAAAATTCAAATTTTAATTTAGATTAGTTTTTCTTTTAATAAATTAGATTAGATTAGTTATTAAAAATTAGAAATTAGTTGTTATTATATATTTCCTTGCAAAAATAATAAATAGGACATTACTTTTGTTTTAATTTAAATAGTATTCTCATAATAACGGATGATAAACGACATATTATTATAATATGAACAGGTATATTAGAATTATGTTTTTATAATTACAGTCTATTTTATATTAATAGAACGGACGGGTTAAAATTATATTTTTACAATTTTAGTCATATTTGATACTAGAAACAAAATTTAATTAATAAATTAAATTCAAACATAAAAACAATTTTTTGTCACTTATCAAAAAAATTATATCTATAAAAAGCACCAATTATATTACAAAATTTGATTAAAAAAATGATTCTCTTGCAGGTGCACAAAACTCTAGTAATAGCTTATATGTGAACTGATCATTGTATTAGAACCTTAATGTTTATTCAAATAGTATTCTGTTTTAATTCACGTATACTTACTATTGACTTGTCTGATCAATCTAATGCAGGAAAGAAATTTAATTAAGGTTTTAGCTAAAAATAAAAATCCAGGTTAAGATGTTATACTTTTTCCGTAGATTAATTAAGTCCGAATTACTATCCCAAGTTTTCTTTCTATAATCTACTCTATTAAAACAGAAGTATGTTTTGTGTCCAAATAGATTTTTTTAAGTTTTCTATTGTTCTGTCTTTGGATAACTGTTATTTCTGTTGCAAAAAAAAATAATTTGATTAATTTGTTTAATTTATTTCAAAAATTAATATAATAATATATTTAAATTTTATCTTTAAAATTAATTCTGAAAAAATCAAATTTGAAATTTGATTAGTTTAGATTTTTTTAGATATATGTAGGATTAATTATAAAAATTAGATGTTATTATCTTTATAAAAATAATAAATAAGATAATACTTAATTTTCTATTTAGATATTCAAATGTAAATAATATTTTCATAATAACAAAGATTAAAAAGGATATATTATTATATAAGTTTTCATAATCTATCTTTTTAAAAATTTATATACCTAAATTTAACAAAAAATTATATTATATGATAATATGATTGAACAGGGTAAACTTATGTTTTTCTATTTATAATTTTTTATAAAAATTTTTAAAAAACTAAGTTTTTTTTAACATAAAAAATAAATTTGTATTATTTATTAAAAATATTGTATCTGTAAAAAAACACAAATTACATTATAAATTAGATTAAAAAATAAATTTTCCGTGCAGATGCACATAATAGAATCTAATTATTTTTAAAATTATGTTTCCATAAATTCAAAATAGTAGTTATTTCTTAAAACGCCCTAATAGTCATCTCAAAGGACAAAGTACGTAACATCACAAATAAGAATACAAACACTTCCAAATAGACCCCTAAGTTACTTGTTTGATTAAAAATAACACCCCTGGCTAATCGAAATGAACCCTTGTTATATTTTATTACTAGAGACACTTATACCTTGATTAGTTAAAAAGTTAGTCAAAATCTAAATTAACGAATAAAAATGAGTCATTGGATTTAGGGAGGATGAATCTAGAGAGCAGCTAAAGTGTTCTCGCAAGTTTGTAATAGTCACCAATATTTACATGCACACAAAAAGTTATTGATGGGTAAATTCGATTAGTGTACAAAGTTGAGAGGGTGATATCATCAAGTTATCATCAGGATAGGATATAAAAACATAAATTGATGTTCTTAGAGAGAGAAAGAAGACAACCCATGACTTCTGCATTAGTTGGATTCAATCAAAGATTAAATTAGAGGCCAAAACTTGAAGCTAATCATTGTATTTGGATGATAATATTATTAATTATGCGCTCACTAATTATAAGCATTTTTGGTGACTATCTGTTATACGACATAGACGTGGTTAATAAGTAACGTTCTTTTCTCTGATTGTATAATATTATCATCAATGTCGTTTCAATAATGTTTTTTCTTAGTATCACATCGTTCCAATAATTAGAACCACACAACCGTAAAAGTCTTGGAATATTATTCTTGTTATCAGTTTGAAAATAACAAAATGAATAGAAAAGTTTTGGAAAGGAATTTTAACAAAAAAAAAGTTTTGGAAAGGAATAATAAAGTCTTTTCCCTTATTATTTCTTAGTAAGGGAAAGCTAAAATATAAGAAAATGAATAGAAAAGTTTTGGAATATTATTTTTGTTATCAGTTTGAATAAACTACAGATCGAATGTCCATAGTCTTCTTTCTTTAAATTTGGAACCGGTAAATCATATCATTTTATTTACGTGTATGTATATATACATAATACTGCAATTTTAGTAAACACCATTTTTTCTCTTAAATGCTCTTGTTAACGCTGAAGAGAAGCCTTTAACAAAAATAAACGCTCTTGTTACGCATTGAGTTTCCATCCCTGTCCTGCTGTCCAAACTGAATTGTTTTCTTTGTAAAGAAGTTGTATTCTTAAGGAATATAATATTAACCTTAAACAAACAAAAAAAAACAAATTTACAAGTATACTATATTGCGGAAGTGTATAAGAGCGAAGAAAAAATGGTAAAATAGAGAAAATAGAGAGAAAATGTGTATTGTTTCTCTTAATCTGATTTGTACAAAGAGATACAAATATATAGAGAATAAATTAAAATGTTACAATAATAAATCAGAAGTATTGCATAAAATAGAGAGGATATGAAGATAATTTTGTCTTTATGCATTTCTGAGAGAGAGAGGAGCTTTTTGCATTTATTTCTGACAGAATAAATGCAGAGTTGAATTGACTAAATATATTGCTTCGTTAAAAACTTTACTAGAAAAACTTAATGGAAAAAACCATGGTTAAAAGAAAAACTATGATTAAAAAAAAAAAGTGCTACAGTCACATTCAAACATACTAATATGATTTAATGAATAAATATAAATCGTTTAAAATTATTTAAAGTAATAACTAAAAAAATGTAGGTATCTAACAACAATAACATTTGTATTTAATCTCAAAAACAGCAAAATAAAATATCATTCGTTTATTATAGTGAAATAGCAAATCTGGTTATTGATCATTGAAAAATTAAGTAGACACATTTTGGCACTGTTTCAGCAGTCGCAGGACAGATATTCGGTAAACAAAATAAGTTAACACACAATTAAGTTAACATTTGACCTGAACTTTTTGAAATTGAAATAAGAAAATTTGCAGACAATTAAGTTAACTCACAATTAACATAACAATTTATCTCAACTATGTTAAACTTTGCACACAATTATACATAACAATTTTTTTTTACTTTTTTGTTAATTCGGTAGCACAATTAAAGTCTAACTTAACATAACTTTAATAATTATCAGTAATGGACGATTCAGATTTCGCCCAAAAATAACGGTAGGTTATGTTTAAAAACAATTTCTAACAACAGCATTATTACTTTTTAACTGATCCTACACTTTCTCTCTTATAGGGGTAGTATAATGTTACCATAAACTAATGAGATCATAGAAATCTAATTGTAAATTACTAGATAAGTAACCAGTTTCACGGAATTAAACATCAAATTCTAATTTAATATTTTTTAAATCTCATTGTAAGTATTTGTCATTTTACTCTTAAGATTAATTCAGTATGTTAGTTGATCATTAAAGATTGGGGCAATTATATTTATAGGATAAAAAAACTGTAGTATTGTCCCCTTAATACTTTCTCAAACTTTACCATTTTAAGACAAACTTAACTTTTATTTATAATTATGAAAATTAAAAAAAATACTTTTATAATCTAAAAAATTTTGGAAAATCAGAAAAGGAAATACAATGACATTTCGTAACATCTTTTTCCGAAAAAAAAATTAAAACAACTTTTTACAAATGTTTTACGAATTAGCAGAAAGTGCATTCTATAAATCTATAAATTTATAGAATAGACTATCTACTATTTCATTAGTTTTCTACTAAATATATAGAATTAGTTATCAACAGTTCTTCTATGTTCTACAAAGATATGAAACTGTATTCTACAACCTTTTCTTTATTCTACAATTTAGTAGAATTATCTTTCTATAGTTACCTCTTTGTTCTACATCTTAGTAGAATTATATTTCTACGGAAACTCTTTGTTCTATAATTATAGAATACTTATTTTACAATTCCGTTAACTGAATCTCCGAGAATCTAAGATCAGATCTAGAGAATATATTTCTTTCCATTTCGAATTATTTAATTTTCTAATTATTTTTTAAAATTTTTTTTTAGAAACTAAATTTTGTCGACATTTTTGCTTCTTCTCCTCAACTTATCATTTTTTTCCTCCTTCAACCTACAAAATTTCAAGTTTTCTTCATAATTTTTACGTTTTCTCCTTGTTTTTTCATTTTAATTACCTTAAAATATGTTAGATACATACGTAACATGTGGTCTATGGAATTCTGCGTTGAAGAGATAGTGGAATTTTATTGTCGATGTAGAGAAGTAGAGAAAGGAGGAAGATTGATAACTCTGGAATCAAGTACAAGTTTTGAGGAGTTAAAAATGATGGTGTAGGAGGATTAAACAAACCAGAACCCAGAAAACACAATCAATTTGTGATTAAACAAACCCTAACAATTGAATAGATTGAAATAAAATAGTCTAGTTTAATGTTTTAGTTGGTCACTAAATTTTTTATTAAATAAATTTAATATTTATATTCTTTTATAATTTAATATTAATTTTTTGCATAATTTACAGAACAATTTTCATAGTTTGTAGTTTAATAAAATCTTTAAGATAGTAAGTGTACCATCTTTCTTTTTATGCTGTCAACATTGTTTGACGACATTTGTTTGTACCACAATTGGTTTTTACTTTTTGTTACCTTGTTTATTATATATTCATTATATATTAGGAATTAACCTGTATATTGTGCGGGATAATGTGTTTTAAATTATTTTTAAATTTAATTTTAATTTTTTGGTTAAAATTAAAATTAGTGATAAAAATATAAATAAATAAACTTAGTGGCAATAAGATAACAATGTATATATAATATCGAATATGACTTTGAGCTTGTTTTGTTATGCGTTTTAATTGTTAGTACTTTTTAAATGTGAAAGTGATTTAATGTTAATATATTTATATATATATATATATATATATTTATATACATATCAATATGGATTAAAATCTAAATATATATATTCATAAAATAAGAATTTAATTGTAAATATTTTATTAGAAATCAAACTATCATTTTTACTTAATGAATTATATAATATGTGTTAATAATGATTATATATATATATATATATAAAATTGTTATAGTGGATAAACCCGTCTACTTAATCTATTTTGCAATTTACTAAAATATTTCTTTGGCCAACTCGTTAAAATACAATTTAAATTTTGAAAATATATTTTAGTTTTTTATAAAAAAAATTGAATTGATTTTCGAAAATGATACTAATTAATTATGAAAATACAAATAAAAAATATTACAACAGTTTAAATAGATTTTTTCATATATATGGATTGATTATTATAAAATAATAGAATATATTTTTATATTATAATAAATAAAGAAACTAAATACACTTTCAATTTATATCCATATATATTGAAAACAAATATGTGAGTTCCATATTAAACTATTTCTTACGGTGAAAAATTTAACTGAGCTTTCTACATTTGTAAAATCTATTCATGTAATATTTTCTAAGTAAAGGTTTATATATGTAATATCTTATAAATAAATCTTAATTTATGTAAAAAACTTTAATTCAAGTTTTTGGTTAATGCATGTTTAGAGGATTTTCGGTCCTCGAGTAAGGGCAAGTCTCCTGCAAAACAAAAAAGACATGAAGGCCTGGAAAACACAATGAGAGTGTGTTTTCCGAAGGCTCTCCGACTCTCAAGAAAGAAAACAGCTAAAAAAAACCACTAAGTGGCTAATCGAAGAGCAGAACGAAGTCGGAAAACATATACAGATGAAAGAAGGCCGAGAGTCCTTGAGAATTGTAGGATCTGCTCGGGCTTTTTAACGAGAGTAGGTTTTTTTGGTGGAAAGAGAGGAAAAGAAGAATTTGAAGGTGAAAATACTCCACGGTTTAGGAACCGCCGTGGAGGAGAAGTGAAATGAAATGACCGTAAAGTTGATCGGAAAAGTGTAGAACGTCTGGACTTAAGAACCACAAGTATCTAGAAAGATATAGATGACTGAGAAAGTGAACTCCCCTCCTGTAGAAAAGAGAAAAGTATTTATACGAATTTACCTGACCCGGGTTAGTATACCGGGTCGATACATGGATGGCAAATTGGGTGGGTCGGCCCATGATCCAACTTGACTGAGTTCGAATCTTGTGATGGCGTCACGCTTCTGATGGTCTCACCAACTTTCCTTGGCGTATTCTGCCTGCGATGAGACCGTCCCTTGGCACGTCCCTTTTGTTCTCAGTGTACGAGTTGGGTCGACGACTCAGGCGCGATATGGATCTTTTCTGAACCTCTGCTTTTTTCCTTGGCTCTTGTGAAAGATCACTGTCACCTGACACATGTAAGGAAAACGCATTAAATGCCAATCTCGTGGGTTTGTAAGGGTATGGATAATCAAATCAAGCTGAAGTATATTCATTTTGTCGAATGGAGTGAAATTTGAATAGCGTTCCCGCTCAAGTTGTTCATTCATTCCTGGCCAAATCCCTCGATACTGGGATCGGGCTGTCGCAGATGATTAACCTTGCTCTTCGGGTACATGTGTGGGTCATACTTCTTTATGTCCCCATCCTTCCGGATCACCGAGTTTAGGTCTAGGACATAGAGAATATGACATCTCTTCCTCTTGACCACTCAGTTTCCGGCTTCCTTGTTTCTGACAGTGTGGCCTGTGTTGTCAGATACAAGGAATCTGGAAACAGATGATCTATCGTACCGGATCTTCCAAATCCGAATGGATTCGAAGTTTGGTGCTATAAGCTTAAACCGTATTGGGCCGGAGACCCACTACGTATCCTAATTTGGCCCAAAAGGGCCGTATCTACAAAAAAAAAGTCATGAACGCCACGTGCATGCGATTTGTCCACACAGAAAAGATCGAATTTATCCCTAACAGTTAACAATCTAACAATATATCATTTTTAATAAATTATTTTATTATTTTTATCTAGTTAGTATTACAGTTTTCTTTAATTCTTTATGTCTAACTATTTCTATTATTTTTTTCAAAGTTTGTTTGTATTTATGTATTAAATATAAATAATAATAAATATAAATAAATGTATATTAAATAAATATTTTAATACATTTAATGTCAAAATTTGTAGTTTTGATTATGTGAACACCTTAGAGAGAATCTATTATATTAAAACAGAAGCACTGTTTGTTTCCAAACACTCCCAACATTTTTTAAAAAAATATTTTTATATATAATAAATTTAATTCCAAAAATTAGATATTAATTTAGATAACTAAAAATTTCCTTAAATTATGTTATATATCTATAGTCTATATTAATTTAAAAATATAGACTATACGTTAGATTTCCTTAAATATATGTTAGATTTAATTTAACATTTGAAATTTAAATAAGATTTTCAGAATAACACATATGATTAAGAAATATTTTATTATATATTTTTAATCATATTCTATTAGATTAAAATTTCACATATTAAAAATAGATAAATATTAATATTATATAATAATTTGATAAGACAAGTTAAGTTTTTTTTATAATTATAGTCTTATGTGGGTTAGGTTATCAAAGCATGCAAGATATTAGGAGAAAATTATTTCAAAATTAGTAAATATTCAAGTTAGAATTATGGTTTCATAATCATGGTTTTTTTATGATTAACAAAATGAGTGAGTTAGAAATATATTTTTACAATAACAGTCACTTTTAATTAATAAAATAATCGAGTTAAAATTATGTTTTTATGATCACGGTAGTCATAATAATACTAAAAAAAATAAAAAAATAATATCTAAACATAAATTTTTTTTATATCACTTATTAAAAAAATTATATTTATAAAGAAAACATAAATTAAATTATAAATTTTAATTAAAACAAAATTCTCGTACGGATATACGGGCTAAAATCTAGTTATGCTATTATATTCACTACCTGTTTCTTTAATCTTGGTCAGTTGTTAATATTGTTCCGCTTTACTTTTTTATTCATTATTATATCTAAAACCCTTTACGCAAAACACCTAAATGAGTTAGAGCTGAGCTGTCAAGTTTTGATTGATTAGTGATTATAAAAAGTGAACGTAGAATGGGAGCCACGAACAAGTCGCAAGATAAGAAAAAATAAAGGTTAAATAGTTATTTATTGAGAAAAAAAAAACATTAACGTACTATTCGTTTAATTAAAAGTGTTTGTGAGACTCTTTTGTATTATACATATGAACAAATTAAGCTTGACAAAGCGTCGATCTGAGTCAGACGATAATGTTTTTTTTTCGGACAATAAAGTTAGGTTCCCTATAATTTCAAATATTATCTTCACATGATCACACCAATACACACACAAACACATAGTATACTATTCACCAAAAAAAAAACACATAGTATACTAGTTTGTAATCGTGTATATATAAACGTTTATTCTCCAAACCATTAACACAAATTTTAAGAGGAGAAAAAAAAAACATACTTCATTCTCTGGACAAACTCACAATCAAACAAACAAAAATGGACATGGAAGATCAGTTTTTAAAAATGGGAACTAGCTTCACGCACGAAATGCTTTTGTCTTCTGGATTCTATGGGATCTTGAGTTCTTCGGCGCCACCACAATTTCTCGGTGTTCCAATTATCTTGGAAGGTATGAAATCCCCTTTTCCTTCTTCTTCGTCTCCGACCTGCTTTGTGTCCTCTCAGGAGCTCACTTCTTCTTCTTTTCAACAATCTATGGTGGCTTCTGTTCCTTGGAACTTTCTAGAATCTTTTCCTCTATCTCAACGTCCTGATCATCATCTTTCTAAACCCCCAAACCTTACCTTGTTCCTTAAAGAGCCCAAACTCTCTCAATCCAATAGTAATATGATCCCTTACCATAACTATCTCCCCAACTCTTTCCATCAATCAGATCAAAATAGAAACGAGTGGGCAGAGATCAATAAAACCCTAACTAGTTATCCCTCAAAAGGGTTTGGAAACTATTGGCTAAGAACCACCAAGACTCAGGCTATGAAGCTTGCGTCAGGATCAAAAACAAGAAAAGTTGTTCAGACGACGACACCAACGAAGCTGTACAGAGGAGTCAGACAAAGACACTGGGGCAAATGGGTCGCAGAGATTAGGCTTCCAAGGAACAGAACTCGTGTTTGGCTCGGCACTTTCGAGACTGATGAGCAAGCCGCAATGGCTTACGATACTGCAGCTTATATCTTGCGTGGCGAATACGCTCACCTCAACTTTCCTGACCTAAAACATCAGCTCAAGTCCGGCTCCTTGCGATTAATGATCGCCTCACTTTTGGAGTCAAAGATTCAACAAATCTCCTCTTCTCAAGTAATAGGTTCCTTTAACTCCCCTCCTCCTTGTCCTCCCAAAGTGGAAACATCGAAACCCAATAATCATATCGAGATGGAGTCAGGAGAAGTTGTGATGATGAAGAAACATAAACTCCAAAAGGAAGTGATGGAAGGAGATGGTGTACAATTGAGTAGGATGCCTTCTTTGGATATGGATCTCATTTGGGATGCTCTTTCAATCCCCCATTCTTCTTGACTTGATCAATTTCTTTTTTTAATTTTTCCATATAAAAGAAATCATATTTTGATGCCAGGATTCAAAATTGGTTCGCATTTGAGGGTTGAACACATTGTAATATTTCTTCTTACAACCACACAATTAAGTGGCTCTCTTTTTCTGTTTGCTCTAATAGAGCTTTAATTTGTTCTTTTTTTATTTTTGCGGTTAGTAACCATACAATAGAAAAGTGTTTATTTTCAATTAAAATATAAATAAGTTTTAAGTCTATTGCACCAATTCCAACTTCACAATCCAATGTCATAGAATATATCTACGTTCTAAGCTCAAAGGTCAAATTAATACATTTGAAAAAAAAAAGGGTCAAATTAATACATTAGTAGGTCATATGAGAGTTAAGGGCAGGTGTGAGTTTCAGAATTTTAAAGTATATTTATATATATTTTTTTCCTTAGATACAAGAAAAAAGGTAAAAAATCTAGTGTTATTACAGAAATAGAAAAGAACAAATGTTGCTAATATGGAAAAAAGAA
This sequence comes from Eutrema salsugineum, assembly GCF_000478725.1. Taxonomy (NCBI): domain Eukaryota; kingdom Viridiplantae; phylum Streptophyta; class Magnoliopsida; order Brassicales; family Brassicaceae; genus Eutrema; species Eutrema salsugineum. The sequence goes on along the minus strand of NW_006256909.1, from coordinate 16,014,222 downwards.
ACTACGATTTTTTCATCCAACCATCTATCTATATATATAAAGTAAAATATTCTCTTTTCTCATGATGCCACATCATCTTAACTCTTTCTATTTTGGTAACACATCAACACCTAAAATTCTCTTCTAAACTCGTTTGACCGACCGTGACATTTAGCCAAACTTATACTCAAACATGGTCCAACTATATTCTGCTAGAGTTGATTATTTAAACCTAATAAGAATTAAACCCCACATAAATCCACCTTCACTTCAAACTCTTTGCCTCCTTCCTCTCTTTCTCTCAACATTGAATTTCCTAATTGGCAGCATCCTCGCCTCTTCTCTACTCCATTTCTCCATATATATAAAGTAGAATATGATATCTTCTCATGATGCCACATTACTATCTCAAACAGTCAAATTCTAAAATTGTGACACATTATTAACTCATCTATTAATTTTAAGTTGTTTATATGGTTTATTATATTTGGTGCTATTATGCTTTAATTCTCATGATAACTATTATCCACTAATTTAATGAGAATATGAAAAAATATTTCTTTATAAATAATAAATTTTATATATATATATATTGATGCATGTTTTCATTATTATTAAATTTGATCTATTCCATATATATATATATTACATATGGATAATAAACCATATATTTTTAAGATTACCAGATTTGGACCCAGCTATACAAAATTTTTTAAAAAATTCTCGGATTTGAGTTCTTTAATATCCACAAATATCCAAATCTATTTTAAAACACTAAAATATAATAAAATACATAAATTTTAAAAAGAATAAAATATGAAATTATAAAATTAAATGCATGTTAACGGATAACGAATATTCACACAAGTTTTAAGAAGCTCAAATGATAAGTCTGATCTTTTAATGGATATGTGATAATGCATATAATGTGAAGCAAATTGTGGTATCCCAATATATTAACATGTTCAACCTAATCTTATAGGTGAAGTCCTCCCAAAACATTATACAGAGCTTAAGTTGGAGAGATGACATTAAGAATCGTTAGAAAATCAAAAGAGAAACATGAGGAAAATAGAAACTTAAATCGGTCCAATATGTTGTATGTGGCTCAACGTGTCGCATTGATGAGAGGGAGAGGGAGAGAGAGAGAAAGAGAGAGAGAGAGAGAGAGAGAGAGAGAGAGAGAAAAAAAAGAAAGAGAGAAAGAGAGAAAAAAAGAGAAAAAGAAAGAGAGAATATCTTCTACATGGTGTTTTTCCTGACAATGACTTGACATTGATGCAACCATCCAAAATTGCAGTGTTTTTTGAAATAGTAAACCTACATAAATATACATATAAAGATATTTATAAATTAAGTTTGATTTGAAATTTTTAAAAATGTTGTATATATATAATTAGATATAAAATTATTAAACACTACAAATATTAAAATTGAGTATTTCTAAAAAAATTTGGAATACGTAATCCGATAAAAAATGATATCATCAAGTTTTCTTTTAAATATGTTAATAAACACAATATACGCGAACCCCAGTTCAAACCCTAGTATACAATAAAATAAAGGAGAATTGGTTTAATATTCTAAAAATTTTATATAATTTTATAACTAACTCATGTTTTAAAAAGTTTGAAAACTAGCCTTTTTGCATCTAAAATAACCAAAATACTACAGATAAATGAAAAATAGAACTTTTTTTGGTCGTATACATTATCACTGAAAAATCAAAGAGTTAATAACAAAAACAGAGCAAAAAAACCAGAGCACATAAACTCAGAAAACATAAAGGACACTAAGGGCTTGACTGGTTTAAACGCAGTGGTTGCGGTTACGAGTGCGGGAGTTTGCGGAAGCAGATGATTGCGGTTTTAAGCGTTATTCAGCGGTTTGCACGACCGGTTAAATTTTTTAAAGCGGATCCGTTTGCAGGACAATTTTGACTGGCAAACCAGTGATTGTTTTAGCGGTTAAACATAAAATTACCAAAATAAACATCATATATAATTATAAAAAAAAACAGAAAAACTATATTATTATGATTAATATCAAAATCAATAGTTTAAAATAATTAATAAAATTATAAATAAAATACTAAATAAATATTTTAAAAATTAAAAAATTTTATAATAATATGTTTTATTTCAATTATTGGGAACATCACCCAAAGTTGTGTCTAGTAATGTAATAGACTGGAAAAAAATTGCTCCAATGCGTGGATCTTTTGGATTTGTCTTATGTTTGATGTAAATTTTTTTCAATTGATCTAATCGATTTTTTACACGATCCCAACTCAAATCAACTCCAAATTGCTCATTAGTATTCTTCAAAATACGTTCTTTCTGGAGTGCACTCAAAAATCTAGGATATTTATCTTGACTTTGTTTTTCCACAATGATCCATTGAAGTAACACACATGTCATCTCGTTTGATCATGTAACTTTCTGAAGAACAGAAAAAAAGAATTATAACAAACTAATTTTGTAATTAATAAGATACATATTTATAATTTCTTACTTTAAATTTAAAAGTGGAAACAGAATAATTAATATAAATAAATTAAACTAAAGTATTATGACACTTATGCTTGTATCGTAATTTTTTTCAACTGATATTTATTTATTTTTTATATTTTTACCTAACCGCTACCGTCCGCAACCGCAAACGCTAGCGGAAAGCAACTTTTGGATTTCAGCAGTATAAAACGATACAGAGCGGTTTGCAGCGATTTTTATGATTGTGATAAAACACTACTAACCGCTACTAACCGCAAACGCTGCGTTTGCGGGTGATAGCGGGTGAACCAATCAACACCTAAGAGAAAGAGAATTATATGCACAACACGACCTCTTGAAGCAAGACGATCATGAAGCAATGAAGGACCTCCCATAACCAAATAGGATTTGGAAAAAGTCATCTCTTGTAAAACGTTTTAAGATATCTCAAGCAGTGTTGTTGATATTTTGTTTTTCCAGGTCGAATTCACAGCGGTGGATACAGGGCCGGCTCAAAGTGATTGGACGCCTAAAGCGTACCGTAAAAATGATGCCTTTAATCAATTTTTTTTTTTGCAGCATATTTTTAAATATCTAATTAAAAGTTTTTGAAATAAGAGGATAAACAACTTTTTTTTTGCTTAAAATCGATTTTCTCTGCTTAAAATCAGTTTTTGAAGCTTAAGATCGATTTTTAAGCCCAAAATAACTTTTTAAGCTGAAGATCAATTTTTTTTAAGCTCAGAATTGATTTTTTGATGCCTAGAATCGATTTTTTAAAGCTAAAATCGATTTTTTGAAACCCAAAATCGATTTTTATAAGCCAAAATCGAATTTTATAAGTCAGAACCGATTTTTTTAAACCCAAAATCGATTTTTATAAGCAATGATCGATTTTTTTTAAAAAAAGTATATAATGACTCTTATTTAGAAGCAATTTTCCCATTCCCATCTTTTGTACTTGGTCGATGTGGGATAAAAATATTTACACACATTTATTAAAAAAAAAAAATTGAATTTTTTTTGCTGTTCCCAAAATTAGTATCTTTTGGACCGCCTTGAAATTATTGCTTCACGGACCTTAGCTGTGGGCCGGTCCTGGATGGATATGGGTCCGATAACTATTGATGAAATTATTATAAGCACGGTATATTGTCCATGATGATAATTTCGAGATTACCTCCACTGCTGCAGCCAAGTCCTGTGAGATGATTATTTTCGACATTTTCAAATCTCATAACCTTGCAGTGTCCATATGATAACCCAGATTATAATATCCTATTTGGGGAATGTGTGAAAGCTTCCCTGGCATGAAACAATGTATCATCACAAGCTAGCCAAACTCCTTCACAACGCAACCTTGAATTTCCCCAATTCGCATTAATATTGCATTTGACCACTCCACTAATAAGAGGGAACAATTGTTCCTTCATATAGCAAATGTTACCTCTGCTTCGACTCTCATCTGATGTTGTATTATTAAGTTCATTCCATAGTTTAGCTTCGTCCAAAGCCATTTTAACAATCAGAAAAAAATCAGATGGCATGATGTTTGATGAATTGGTTCATACGGTTGTTGAAGATCTAAATATATTTTTTATATCCAAATATAAATTTTAATTATTTTAATCTAGTAGATATATATATTTGATATTTATATATGATATTATTATTAAAGATTTATTTTACAATATTTTTTATTCCGACAAATATAAAAGAAAACTAATTATTTCATCTGTATATTCTCAAAATTCAAAAAGATAAAAAGTTAGTTTTCAAAGATTTTTAAAAAGAGGCTAGTTTTTAAAACATATAATTTTTTGGAATATACAATCAAATCTACACTATTTTTTTTTGGAATATACAATCAAATGTAGCGTTTTAATTAATTATGATAGGTTGATCATTAATCCTACGTGTAAATATCCGTGACATGACAAAAAATATGAGGTGTCGTCTCCACAGCAATTGTCATACGTGTCATTATCAAAAAAAATATGTGGCGTTTTAATTAATTTTGATAGGTTGATCATTAATATTACATGTAAATATATATGGCATGCCTAAAAATCTGATGTGTCGTCTACACAGTGATTATCCTAGGTGTCATTATTATAAAAAAAAGTAAGTGGTGTTTTAATTAGTTCTGATAGGTTGATCATTAATCTACATGTAAATACATGTGACATGCTTTTTTCGATTAAGGGCCAATGATTTTGTTTATGGACCACCGATATCAAAGTCGGTACTAACCGAAACCCTAACGTATCCATCCTATATATACTCCTCTCGGTCTTCATGTTTTCTTACATACAACGTCCGTCTTCTAAGGTTTAGCATCTTTTTAAAAAATTTATCCACATCTTTTTAAAAAATCAATATATACTATTATTTATGTATTTCCGTAATGACAATCTACTATTTTTTATAGTTCATAATTTGCTGATTGAATATTTCATCTCTCGCCTTACAATAGAATCGTCAGGTAAATGTTTTTTATAGTGCTTTAAATGTTTTTTCTGCCTTTAGACGTTCTTCTTATGTAAATCTATTGCCTAATAGTTCTTTCCTTCATAAAAATTTAAT
>NW_006256909.1:15691790-16009018 GCF_000478725.1 Eutrema salsugineum | reverse complement strand
TAGGACAATCCTAAAGCCATATCATATATGTATTCTAAATTTCTAATCCATTGGATTTGGGATCGTAAAAATGTCAATGGCATCCCCGTCTTTGCGGCAACTCCAGACCGAGTATTATAGCCAACTGTAACCCTAACGCTGGCGAAGCCTACTTCTTGAGGGTTTCATTGCATGTCGTTCGCGCTCCATGTTTTTATATAAATATAAGAACAATTAATGGTGTTGTCCACCCTACTTTCAAAGTCATGTTATGCTTTGGGTTTAATTCAAGATGATACCGAGTATGTCGAAACTTTCTATGAAGCAAGTCAATGGGTACCCGCTCCTCTCTTCATGCTGTACATTGATTTGTTACATGCAGGTTCTATGATGAATCTCTTTCGTGTTTGGAGATCCATTCAATATTTTATAGTATAAGTTTTATCAATTCTTTGCAATGTTTTTGATTTTTTTTCCTTAATTATCTTATTTTAACATTTTTTTAGTTTTTTTTTGTTGTGTTTGGATTTAATTTACTTTCTAAATTTAATAATCATCAATAAAAATAAACAATTAAACAAATTTTTAATTAGATTTTGCTAATTAATAATGTATATATTGTTATTATTTTTACCCATTCATAATTGTTATAAAAGTTGTACTAATAGTTTTCATAATAAATCATATATATTGCTCCTACTTTTATTCACCTATAATTCTTATAACTTAGAAGTAGAAGTATAAAGAATAAGACATAGTTGATGATATAAGAACTCAAAAAAGATGAATTTGAATAAAACCATGGAGAAGAATAAGAAGCAAATGAGAACAAAAAATAGTGAAGAAGAATAAGGATAAGAAAAAAATATTTTGGATTAAAGAAGAAAATCGGAAGAAAAAATGAAAGATGATAAAAACAAAGTAAAAGAAGAGGAAATGGGAAAATAAAGTAGGTAAAACTGAGAAAAAGATGAAGAAAAACAAGAAGAAGAAGAGTTTGATGAAGACCAAAGAGGAGTAAAAAGTAGAGAATAAAGAAGGCTAATACAAATTAAAAAAAGAAGAAGAACTGAGAGAATACAAAGATGATGAAGAAGAAATTAAATACAATGAAGAAGATGGAAGAAAAAGATGAGGAATAAGAAAATCGAAAGATATATAAAACGATGAAGAAGAAAAAGGAAAATATGAAGAAAAAGAAGATGAGCAAAGAAGAAAGAAAAGATGAAGAAGATATAAATCAGAAGATATAAATGAAATAGAAGTTGTAGATGATGAAGAAAAGGAAAGAAAATATAAGGACTAAGAAAATTGACGTCGATGATAAAGAAGAAATAAAAGATGAAGAAGAATACCGAAAAAAAAGGAAAAAGAAAAATTATGATAATACAAAAATATTGAAGAATAAGAAGGGGAAGTTGATGATGGATTTGGAGAAAAATGGAGATAGAGAAAATTTGAGTTAAGCTTTCAGAGACATGTTATATGAATAGAGAGAGAGAGTGTGAATGAGAGAAATAGAGAGGGAGAGAGAGAGTTAAATCTTATAAGTACATGATATTAAATCTATGTTAGTTCGTATTTTCTGTGTTCCTATTTTTTATATTTGAAACACTTCTTCCTTTAAATGTAGTTATCTAAATCATATGATATATACAATTTAGGACGAGAGGGGAAAGGAGAGAATAAGAGAGAAATATTGAAAGAGAGAGAAGGAGAGAGAGAGAATGATATGGAGGAATGCATGGAGGAGGAGAGAGAAAGAGTTAAAGTTTAAAAGTACATGTATTTGATAGATATAAAAGACGAAGGAAAATAAGAAGAATCTGAAATCAGAGAGAGCGAAGAAGACGAAGATGATAAAGAAGAAAATGAGGAAAAGATGTAGAAAAAAACCAAGAAGAAAAATATGTGACAAAAAAATAAAAAATAAGAAGTAAAAAAAGACGTATAAAATGAACAGGAAAAGAAAAAAGAAATAAAAAAATGAAAGAAAACTAAGAAGAAAAAATAAGAGGAAATAAGATGAACAATAATTATGTAGAAACGAAAGACTCGCTTTTGTCTTAATTTAATTTAATTAGTTTGTGAATTCAATACATTTATTTAGTAAACATTTTTTTTTTAATTTTGGATGGTGTTTACGTTGTAGATTTGTTTTATTTTATTATGTATGTGTTAAATAGTTTTATTTTAATTATTTTTAGTTTTTGGTTTATAACATTGAAATCCCTATGTCCGCACAATGTGCGGGCCAAACACCTAGTTTCTTCATAAAAATTAAGACCGCCACAAAAGCTTCACTGCCTTATTCCATCACCGACGTTGTTTAGAGTACAATCTGTTTGACAAACAAAACTAAAGAAATATCTTCTCTTAAAGAACCAATATTAAAGTTTTGGCAGACATTGTAGAAACTACAATTTATATTGCTCATAGTGTATATTTGCGTCGTGTTATGTGAGTAAATTACATACCCTTGTCGTTTAGGCACTATGCAGGTCCAATGTCATAGAGATCGCTTTTACCTGCAAAAAAACGCATCAAAACATTTGTTAAAACCAAACAAAACCTGAAAATTAAGTCCCACGAATCAATCAAAGAAGGAAGAGACTCACCATTGTGGATGAAGGGCTTGAAGAGTCTAGAGGTCCCGATCTTCTCCCGTCCCAAAATCGGCTTGTTTTATCTCCCTGCGATTTACTCTGTTCCTTGGAAGAGAAACTAAGATTCTCTCTTCCCTTTTGTAAAGCTCTTAAACGTCCTCTCAGCAACCCAACTTCACTCTCTATTCTCAGTCTTTCATAGTCAATAGCTGACATTGAGTTTCTGCGCATAGTCGGACATATGTTCCTTTGTCCTTGTGGACATGCAGGTGTATCTGAAACACTTTGTGACCTGTCCAGTTTGAGATCCCGAGTGACATGGTTAGAAGAAACATTTAGCTGCACTTTGTTATCTTCATTAGTTACCACATGGATATCATGTACATAGCAGGAGTCCTCACGAAGCTTCTTAGAATCAGAGATGTTGCTAGTTCTTGAAACTGATTCAAGAAATGAAGTGCCACACTCTCGTTCTTTCGGTTCTGCATCAACCAGAAGTCCATAATTTCTTGAGCTTGACTGATCAACCTCATAATCACCAAGCGCAAGAATACGACTATCCATCTGATTAGCGAAGATCTCAAATCCAGCAGTCTCCATGTCATCTAATGGCTTTGAATCCGGCGTGTTGGGAAGAGGTTGCTTAGTCTCAAGAAACATTTGCCTGTAGGTGTCAACTTCCTTCTCCAGAAAATGTTTCTCCCTCTCCCTCCTCAGCAAAATCTCTTTGAGAATGCTCATCTCCTCCGCATCGAAAGCAGACTTCTCTTCTATCATCCTATGATATTGCCTAGCTTCCATCTCTATCGACGCTTTCTCCTCTTGTAAACGCAGTATCATACCCAAAGCCTCATCCGCAGCTGTCGCGGCAGCACTTCTCTCTTTCTCCAGCTCAAGAGCTAATCCAGCACGCGCTACTCGCTCCTCCGCAAGCACTTGTTCAAGAATCTCAATCGGCTTTCGTGTTAGATCCACAGGTGAGATGCACGTACCTTCTCCCGCCCATGAAAATGTCCATCCAGGTTGTTTGTTCTGATCACCAGCTTCATCACATCCAATCGAACTTAGTGAAATACTTTTCCGCAAGGATACGTCCTCCAAGGCCTTTCTTCCTTCTACATTGTCATATTATTTATCAGAAATCAAATATGCACAATCCCAAAAGGAAGTAACAAAACACTCAGCTATAAAGTTACTGACCTTTCGAGTTAACAAGAAGAGGATCATTTTCATCAGCATCCTTATTCTTTAAACTACTTTGGCAATGGTTCTTGAGACCATACGGGGACCTATGGAAGCTGAGCCGCTTACTCTTAACTTTAAAGCTTCCTTTCTTTAAACTCTGCGAGGTTAGGAGATCGAACCCCGAAGCATTCTCAACCTCTCGATCCAACTCAACGTGTCTACACCCTCCTTTTCTCTTCTTGCCAACACACTCGCCACCATTTGCTTCTTCATTCAGAACTGAATCAAAAGGTGTTCTCTTTTTCACTGATCTTTGCACATTCAAGATCTTTTTCACCGGAAGGTTCCTTAAAGATTCTTGTAAACACTTGTTCTTGTGCGGGTCACTGAATAGGCCATCACAAGGGCACGGGAGGTTCAGACCGAACAAACTGAGCAGCTTCGAGGATAAATATACCAGACAAGAGGCGCAAAGCAGAGAGAAAGCTACAGAGAGATCAACAAACGCAGCCACCAAACCTGTAAATGTCCAAGATCTTACTTCTTGGCAACGCATTTTTAAGAAAATCTACACCTGCAAGAAGCCAAACTCGATGATTGAGAAATTTTGGTTATAGAACAATTTTCATTTGAATCAGCTATGGATAAATACAAGATCTAACAATATCTTAATTAAAATACACAAAACCAAAAAAAAAAAAAAGAAATTTAACACTAAATCTTTTACAATATACAGAGAAAAATCTTGGAAAATTACCAGAAGTGTAAGTATATACAATCGATACGAATATGGTAAAGCTGAAAAAAAAATCAATCTTAAGTGATTTCAAGCATCAAAAAATAGAAAAACTTAAGCAACAAAAGGAATATTTATATAAATTAACTTAAACCTAATCGATGCTTCAAATGAGCAGTACAAATATCGATTTTCCTTGCCATTTTCCCGAGAAAAAAAAAAGTAACGATAGAAATCGAAGAGGTGGGAAAATCGAGAAAGTGTAAATTGACAACAATCAAACTAAAAACTCACCGAAGGATCGTTGCCGAGAGAAAATCCTTTGTGATTTGATTAATTTTGAGCGGAGAATAAAAACTTCCACAAAGAAGAAGTTGAGAAATCCATGGGAAGCACAACGTAATACTCTTCCTCTGCCGTTTTTTTTTTTTTCAAAATCAAAACCTCTATTTTTTTTTGTTTTTTTTTTTTTTCAAACTTCAGTTGCAGATCAACGTACGGGTGCGTTCATACGCCGCCGTTTCGTCAGCCGACCCATTTTTGACACTTGTGCGTAAGTGTGAAGTGTGTCTGTCGAGATATTGTAAAAATGTTTGCAAGTTCTTTAAAAGGGGAATTGCTGGGGAATTGCTAAAAATAACCTGAAATTTGATTTGAAATGGACAATTATATATTTTTTTTAATTTAATCTAAAGCAAAAATAACTAAAAGGTACAAAAAGTACAATTATATCATCTATGAAAAAAAAACAGAAGTTTTAATCACGGTTAAAATATTTTTAGAAAAATCTTATTGTAAACTTTATATAAAATTTACTCTGGAATTAAATCTTAAATTCAAATTCTAAAATAATTTGGTTACAATTTTGTATTCATACACTAAATATAATGAATTTTGATGTATAAAAATTATATTTTTCATATTTATAGACTTTGATTTATGGTTTTGAATATTGAGTGCAAAATATTTGATTTAAGGTTTAGAGTTAGCTAAACCAATTATTTTAGCTGAGATATAAACCAAAATTAAACCAACGAGTGTAAGAGGTAACATATTTCAGTTGAAATCCGTTAAACCGAGAATAATTATCCTAATCGAGATATAAACCAAAATAGAACCAAAAATATTTATTCTAACAAAAAAAAAACTTCCTATAACCGATAAAAGTTATCCGACATATAAAAATAATTTTACTCCAGTAAAACAATATTTTAGTGAAAAAAAAACCTAGACGGCGTATCTCGCTCTCTGCACTAGTTTCCTCATCCTGACGTCGATTTCCTGTTCGCCACCGTATCAGGCAAGTTTTCTTCCTCCCTCTTCCGCCCCATTCGTCTTTATTCCTCCATCTTCCTCTTTGGATAAATAGAAACTTGATATTTTTTTTTTTTGCAGATTAGGTTTTGCCGCCGATTACCTTTCATCACTGCCAAACTTTTCGTGTTGTGAAACGGTAAGTAGATGTAATTCCGAAGCTATATACATCACTCTTTCTCTTTCTTCCTCATTTTGCCGTTGAAGATAATTTAATTTTGTGGATCTTGTTGCCTCTCGTCGCGACCGATTACATCTCTTCACCACCGGTTGCCTCTCGTCACCACTGATATCTCCTGTTACTTTCGTGGGTAACTACTCTCTGATTTGTATATTTTAGTAGACTTCTTATGGTATTAGTAGACTTTTTATGGATTTAGTAGACTTCTTATTGAATTTCATAGATATCTTAATGATTTTAGTAGTTTTATTTCTGATTTAGTAGACTTCTTAATAATTTTAGTAGACTTCTTTTTGATATTAGTACACTTCTTTTTAATTTTAGTTAACTTCTCATATATAGTTTGAAGTCATCAGGCTTTTTATTCATGCTTTTTACCGCTTTGATTAGACTACTCTTTGGATTATGGATGGCCCGGAATTCCCACCAAGGTAGTACATAAAAGGCGATGCGTCCATCCCTCAGAAAAGCATCCGCTACTTTGCTGATGATACAAGGTTGGTTCATGCAATACGCAAAGCACTGAAAGAAGATGAATGGGCAGGGCTTTATGAGTCCAGATTGGTTGTGTTTTAAAGTTCCACAAACTAGATTTTGGTTGGGCATCAAAGCTGGGTTACTATATTCTCTGTTTTCAGCTACTCTGCAAGAAGAAGTACAAGATATGGAGTCTAACTGGTGTACATCCAGTGAGGTTTTTATTGAATGAGTTTTAGGTACTTACTGGACTCAGCTGCGAATATGTGAATGATCTGACATATCATGAGGTTGAGGATACAGATGAAATGCATGAATTCTGGGAGAAAATGTAGTAAGCTGGCTTCATCACAGAAGAGTCATTTGCAAAGAAATAGCACCGCAAAAGGAATCATTCCTAACCAGATAGTTTAAGGTCGTGGATATGATCCTTTTGATGAAACTGGTGTTAAGCAAAAGTTGATCAAGTGCTAATTGATTTTATAAAACTTAATCTGTAAGTCACCACTATTTTTTTAATAATAATTTATCAAAAAATCCTAACCCACTTTTTAACTAGTTATTTTATATACAACGCTTGGCCAAAACGTCTTAAATGGTCTTCGATTGAATGGTATTGGATTCTGCGAACACCGAAGAAATGGCTAGCAGATAAGATCTGTGTTTTCTAACTTAAGTCAAAATCTATACATACTAATAGGCTTCATTAATATACTTCACTAGTAGACTTCATTAATAGATTTCATATTAGACTTCAGTACTAGATTAGTTTAATAGATTATTTTATTAGCACATGAAAGTTGGGATCGATCTACTGAGGCTTAGATTCTTAAAGGATCCAGAGTGGTTAGGTTCTGATTGGATTTGCTTCCACAATTCTCTTTTTTCCACGATGTGGAGAGGCATGTTCAATGAGTTTTTGAGTCTCATGCTAATGAAGATGGTTCTAGCAAAATTCTCCCACCTAGAGTGTATCAGTACTACACAAGAGAATACCCAACTTATTGCAAAACTGATAAAACGTGGAGGTATGAAGTCAATAATTTGTATTCCATATTACACATCACTGAAGATCATTGGGTAGCTATGTGGGTTTCAATTCCAAGGAGACACATTGTGATATGGATTAGTCACACTCAGACTCATGCCTCAGATGCAACTATTACAGCATCTGTGAAGCCTATTTCTGTCCTGGTGTCGTACATACTTCGTAAGTGTGCACCCGCAGAAGATGGGTACAAATACTGATAAACAAGAGTTTTTCAAGCCCTTGGGGGATCAATCCCTTTATTTGTTGTAACATTAAGAGTTAGCAATCCAACATATGGATTTAATTCATTAGACTATGTGATCAGTTCTCAATCCAAGCAAACAATAACATATTTGGTAACAAGAGACACTAAGCAGTTCTAAACAAGATTAAAAACTTAAAAAAACAATAAACAAAGATAGCAAATGATTAAGAGATATGAATATGATAAAACTTAGAACTCTAGACATGATAGTTGGCTAGCGTGCATCAGGGTTTAATCAAGGAGCTAATGACAATGATGATGAATGATTAAAGCAGCTTAGGATTCAAATCAAGTTTCAGTCTTTCTCAAGCATCAAAACACAATACCAAACATTGCTTGTACCTAATCATCATTAGAGACACAATGAAACGTGTTGATATATGATATCGACAAAGGGGAAAAACAGTAACTTAGATCGGAAATTCGGTTTTTATTAATATCAGATTGGAGAAATACAACTGATTTCGGGAGTTTCCTTTTTTATTCTGGAGTTTCCTTTTTCATCCTTTCATGGGCCAAGTTCGGCCCAGGAGCTCATTCGGCTCAATCTTCCCGGTACAGTTCCTTTGTCAACCGGGCTTAATTTCGTGCCGATCTTGCTTTGTACCGGAGAAAACCGGGGGTGCAGTTTTCGCCTCCAACAGTTAGCCCCCCCCCTCAGTTCGGCGAAAAGGGGTTACTTTTTTGTTGAACTCATTCGAGTTTGATTTCAAAATTAGGTAACAAATCGAGCTCGGTAGACCCAGTCGATTCGCTTTCCCAAGCGTTTTAAAATCCGAATTTAATGTGGAGCGTGAAATCCGGAGTGTTGCGAAAATCGAGGAACCACGATTCCCACTGTTGCTTTATAGCACGACGTCCACTTCGCATTCCTCATTTCTGCTTCAGCATATAAAAGGTACGCCGCTCTCACTTCTCTCTAGAATAATTTCTCTCTCTAGTTTTTTGTTTGTCGAATTCCTTACTTCTCTCCGCTGCACTCTTTGAATTTTCTGGTCAATCTTTAAACTTTTTGATTTATCTTCAAATTTTTCAATCTATCTTCATCCTGTTCTTCAATCTTTTTCTTTCCGATCTCATTTTTCGATCCAAACTGTCTTCCAACTCTTCTTCAAACGACGTTTCTTCTAACCAAATCCTTCCCAAAGATTGTCGCGAACCCTCCGAACCTACCACTTCATCACATGACTCTAGGTCAGCTAGTAATCCCCCGACCTTGGTTCGTACGAACTCTAGGTCAGTGGACGCTGGAAGTAGCCAAGCTAAATCGACAGTCGAGCCGCCTGAACAGTTGGTGAATGAGGCTAGGGAAACAGGGGCCCAAGTTGCTCCAAATGCCGATGATGAAGATCTCAATTTCGATGAAAACAATGAGATCGAGGAGGTTAATGAACTCAAGGAAGGAAACCTCGATGAAAGAGACGATGCCGAGATCAACGTCGAAGTCCAAGCAGTGGATGTTGCTTTTTCTCCAACACCAGCTCGGGGGATTGTCTGTCCTCGAGATGTGCCCGCATCTTCTTGCTCTCCCGAGATGATCCTATCTGCTCTTAAAGCGTGCAGACTCACAGAAGGCGCAGCCTACATTGCTCCTGATGCCGGATATCGCCCATGGGATGCTCCTGAAGACTTCCTTTGCGCCTACATTGCTCCTGATGCCAGAGATCGCCCATGAGATGCTCCTGAAGACTTCCTTTGCGTTTATCTGGACTACTGCACCTCGTGCGGACTAGAGCTCCCGATCCCATCTCGCCTACTAGGCTACTGCAACCGACGAGGCGTAGCTCTCTCGCAGATGATGCCTGCATCGGTGACGAACTACACGGGGTTTTGTTCACTGTGCGTCGAGAATCAAGATCCAACCAACCGAATTTTTGAGGATCTTTTTTTCTGTCAATCTGCACCCAACAAAGGATTGGTTCTTCTCGGCCAATGCTAAGCCCCAGCGAGATATCGTCACTGGCGTGCAGTCCAGCAAATAAAACGATTGAGAGTCACACTACTTCTTCCTCGAGATTAACATCTTCACCGTTAGCGAGACTGATATTCCCATTAAGTCGGAGTGGCGGATTCCGATTGGTAGCTTTAGACGACCTAAACTTTTATTTTCCTAACTTTTATCCTTTTTAATCTTGTTTCTTTGTTTGCGTAGGTGTTCATCTTCCAAGCATCCTCCTTAACTTCAGACTCACAACAGCATTTCAAACAGCATTCAGTGAAGCCGGTAAACATCGTTGGCCCGAAGCGTGGGAAGTCATTTTACTACATCGAGCTCAGAAATTTGGTATGCGTTACTTAGTCTTTTTCCCTTTTCCTTTTACTCTAATTTGTCCTAAATTTATTCTCACATTTTCTCTTTTTTTCTTCCTTTCTTTTAGTTAATGAACCAAAGCTCCTCAAGCCAAAAAGCCGAGCTAAGAAGCCGCGTCCTCCTCCTAAACGACCAGCTCCAAAGCCGCAAACCAAGCAATCAAAACCAAAGCCTTTAGAGATGCTTTCACTCGACAAAATCCCAAGCTTGTTCGATGATGATCAGCCGATTGAAGCAACTCAAGACCCTATTCCCACCACCGAGGGGGTCGAACCAAAGGTTGACGAGGTGCTTCCAATTCCGAACTAACCTGATCAGGCTGGTCAGAAAAAGGCAAAGAAGCGGAAGTCTTCGGAGAAGGTTAAAAGGACAGAAGGCACGCCTCAGCTTCAAGATACTGATGTTGATCTCAATCCCATGGCTCCCACAGGATCCGAGCTCTCGTTTTATCAGGACCAACCTGAGCCATCAAATGCTCGAAAGAGGCAAGATCGGGACCATACCGATGACTCACCCCAATCTGAGCTGGCCAAAATGTCCAAAGTCCGGTTTGTATACGATGAGGAGGTCCCGCTTGAGGACAATGCTGAGGCCTGCGCTGATACCTCTAGTGAAGTGCCCAATATGCCGAAGGTTGCCGAGCTGCGATATCCAAATTTATATAGGGGGATTGCTCACACAACCGCCGTGGTAAGGATTCAATTTTACTTATTCATTCTAAGTATTTCTATTACGATCTCTGACCTTTCTTTTCCTTTGTTGTTTGTAGCTCGCCAGCCAGACCAATACCTTGATCGCCAGCTACGAATTTTCACTGTATGAGGAACAAGTGAAAGTTTAGGAGATGGAAGTGCGAATTGGCGAGGTCAAGAAGCGGCTCACCACCGAGCTCCAAATAAATGATGAGCTCCACAACGCGGTCAAGCTGCTGAACCAAGAGAGTACCGAGCTTAAAGCCGTAAAAGCTGAACTGACTGAAGCCCAAGACCTTTTGTCTTGGGAAATCAAGCAGGATAAGGAACGATTGCAAGTGATGGTGGCTCGCGAGCGAGAACAGGCTAAGAAGGTTCATGCTAAGGCTTGTGAACGTTTGGAGAAGGTTATCCGAAGCTTGGATGATGCTGATCGAGCTTGCAAACCTTACCTCAGGGTGAACCAGCTCACCGGATTTCTCGCCTTCATCAAGAACCTCAAGAAGAAAGGACTCTACGAGGTGCCTTCTGACATGGTTGCGGACCTCGAGTCAAAGTATGCAGCGGCCCTTCAAGAGTACAAGTCTGTTGATGCATACGTCCTTACCGAGGAAGATAAACGCATGTCGCCACTTGCTGAGATCGATGCGGATATTCTTGTCGAGGTCGAGGGTCAAACAGGAGTTGAGGAGTTTGGCTCAAATGAGGATGCAATCAATGCCAATCAAGCGGCTGCTTCAAAGATCGATTGACTCGGTTTTCTTATCCTTTCTTTATTTTATTTTTGAACTTATTGACCCTAAATGGGTTTGCTGTATTTGGTACACTACTTTCGCCCTCGGTGGGCTTTTGTTTTATATGTTTTGCCCTTGGTGGGTTTTTTTTATTTATATTTTAGCATTCCTTTCTCATTCGCAAGAACCCTTAAAAATTATGCTAAGTGTTAGGACGAACTCAGATAGTCTTAGATATGTGCTCAGCTTGGTCTAATTTAGTTCTATCCTTCTTCATAGCGAGTTGCGTTAACTGGCTTATGTTTGCGAGTGTTGAGAACTCGGCTTACGATGCGAATATGAGGAGTTCGGCTTTTGGTGCGAGCATTAAGAGCTTGGCCTGTGGGACCCAAGTGAGTTTTATCATACTAGAAGGGCGAGTAATCGAACCCTTGGAAACGCATGATACAAACTCAAGGTCTCCTAAGTCAAACTTAAGTGTGCGAGATTGGCTCGGCTTATTGTTCTTGGTGACTTAGGAAATTTATTGTGGGACTGGCCCTGGCTTTATGATGTGGAGTTTACCACGGCACCGTGGGAGTGTTCGCGAGACGGATCTCGGCTTTTTGAGTTTGCACTCATGTGGAATGCTATCGAACAACTGGCCAGGAAGTCGATGTGACATAATTTAAGTTCGGTACGTAAGTAAGAACTCAAATATCTCAAGATGTTAACTTAATAAAATTTTATTGATGTTATAGCTGGATTCGGTGACGAGCTGCCTACGTACCCTTAAAAGGGATCAAACCATTCATAGTTCTAAGTACAAAAGGTGATCTCTCCGAACTTATTAGTTCATAGGCCTTTTTTTTAGATCGAAGTCATCGACCTAGTAGTAATAGCGCTTGAGATGCATAGAGTTCCACGATCTTGGAATCGGGGTTTCGTCCATTATCATTAGTTGGTAAACTCCAGGCTTGACGACCTTCATGACTTGGTAGGGACCTTCCCAGTTTGCCCTAAGTTTGCCTGTATTCTTTTCTTCGATATTCTGGTAAACCTTGCGGAGTACGAGGTCGCCGTCCTTGAAGTGATGGTCCTTAACCTTTTTGTTATAGTAGCGAGCTGCAAATTGCTGGTGGTTCTGTATTCGAAGGAACGCTTGTTCGCGTTGTTCTTCGACTAAGTCGATCGTGTGTAGCATCATGTATTTGTTGACACCTGGCTGTTGAGTGAGCATAGTTCGGCGAATGCTGGGAACGTTCAGTTTGGCAGGACACATAGCCTTCATTCCATACACGAGGAAGAAAGGTGATTGTTCAATAGATCGCCGAGGTGTAGTTCGGTGAGACCAGAGAACGCCATCGAGTTCATCTGCCCACGTTCACTATGCCTTATCGAGCCGCTTTTTGAGGCCGTCAATGATAATCTTATTGGTTGCTTCAGCTTGCCTATTTCCTTGTGGATACTTGATAACACCGTATTTTGACCACTTTTATGGATCGTTTTGAAATACGTTTTCTATGTTTTAATTGCTTTTAAGTACTTTTATTACGTTTTTCTAGTATTTGTAGTTCCAAGACTCTTTTCAGGTAACTTAGGGAAAAGTTTAACAAAATAGATAGAAGACCAGATTTCAGCTCAGAGTCAAACCGTCACAAGTTCACCCCCGATTAAAGGCCTTCTCACCGTCTGATCCATCTCAAATTTGGAGATCTTAAAGATGGAAGTATCAGCTTTCCAGCACATTTTACAGCTTGGCAATCCAACAGTTCAATCAAAAGATACGCGAATAGCAAGATGTTCCGTAAACCAGCCGTCAAGAGTTTCCACCCGCGGCCAATATGCCATTTCCCGTGGTCACAAGCTCCCCGACCTCGGCCAGCCATCCATTCCCCGCGGTCACGCACTTCCCGACCGCGGCCAGCTAACTCCGAACGCGAAGGTCCATTTCTGAAGCCCAAAATGATTCCCTCATTTGGAGAAACCCTAAGTGACGCCCAGAGATGTCTTGAGCACTATAAATACATGTTTTAGGAACCCTAATTCGCATGACCTCATATGCTCTTATTGTTTTAGAATACTTTTCAGGTTTTAGGTTTTAGGCAGAGAGAGATCTATCTCTTGAACCCTTGTTATTTCTTATTCAATTTCGATTGCTGTACTACTTTTTAATACTATGATTTTGATTTTGTTTATCATGTCTGAGTAATTTTATTGTTGGGTCTAAGGGATTTTCGATGGGGATATATATGTTCGGTGAGGATTCCATTGGCTATTGAGCCGAATCTTAGAATTTTTTCTTCTGAATTCGTTTTTACTGCATGAGAGTAGCGTCATGAACTACAATCTGATCCAGATGCTTGGTGACACGAAAGTGTTCATCCGGTGTCAGATCTAGTTTGGGAGAGCAAAACAAACATAGGAGTGGAAACCTACCTATGGGCGATTTGTGAATGCTGACGAGTCTTAAACATAATGCACCTCTTCTTTTCCAAGACCAGAGTGGAAACCTACTGGTCAGGGTTAAGAGAGATAGTTTTCTATGATCACGACAGTGGCGTATTCATACGTCCGTGACTCCAGTTCGAAAAGTTTAAGCTAAAATCTTATCAAATTTACTCTCTAGGAGTGTTTTGAATCCATCGTACCCCTGAGAAAACTTCCCTAAACCCCAGCACTTTCTTTCTTATAGATTTACACCGATTTTTATTCAAGCTTTAGTCTAGTTTCTTAACTCTTTCAATCGATTTTTACTTAGCAATTAGGTCTAGCCGTTTTTCTCGTTTTTATTCGTTTTCGTTAAGTTTAGTTATTTGGTCATTTTAATTACCGTATTGTCTCTTTAAGATTCGTTTTTATGTTTTAAACACACCACCAAAACCCTCACAAAACTCGCCTGGTTTCGAGACTTCCTTACTTTATATTTCTTTCGAAGGCTTTTGTAGGAAAGATCCTCCTTCCCTGTGGATTCGATCCCTAAGTACTACAATCGTTCAGCTGTGCACTTGCGGCTATTGATTTCATTTAGGGTAAAACTTGACACCCTCATCATGACAAGCACATCAAGTTTGCCCTAAGTTTGCCTGTATTCTTTTCTTCGGTATTCTGGTAAACCTTGCGGAGTACGAGGTCACCGTCCTTGAAGTGACGGTCCTTAACATTTTTGTTATAGTAGCGAGCTGCAAATTGCTGGTGGTTCTGTATTCGAAGGAACGCTTGTTCGCGTTGTTCTTCGACTAAGTCGATCGTGTGTAGCATCATGTCTTTGTTGACACTTGGCTGTTGAGTGAGCATAGTTCGGCGAATGCTGGGAACGTTCAGTTTGGCAGGACACATAACCTTCATTCCATACACGAGGAAGAAAGGTGATTGTTCAATAGATCGCCGAGGTGTAGTTCGATGAGACCAGAGAACGCCATCGAGTTCGTCTGCCCACGTTCACTTTGCCGTATCGAGCCGCTTTTTGAGGTCGTCAATGATAATCTTATTGGTTGCTTTAGCTTGCCCATTTCCTTGTGGATACTTTGGAGTTGAAAAACTTAGGCAAATTTTCCAATTGGTGCAAAAGTTGGTGAAAGTGATGAAGTGAATTGAGTGCCATTATCGGTGACGGTCTCGTATGGTACTCCGTGTCGGCAGATAATGAACTTCCAGACGAATTTCTTGGCATCGATTCCGTGGATTTTGGGGTATGCCTCGACTTCGACCCATTTGGTGAAGTAATCACTGACGACGAGCACATACTGCTTTTGGCTTGTTGATCGTCGAAAGGGTCTGATAATATCCATTGCCCATCGCATGAAGGGATAGGGTGCCGTAGAAATTATTAGTAGTTCGGTGGGAAGGTTGATCAACAGGCCATGACGTTGGTACTTCTTGCATCAGGCGGCGTACTTCTCACAGTTTGAGAGCATTGTGGGCCAATAGTAGCTGGCTTTTTTATTTTGAAAGCCAAGGAGCGAGCTCCAGAGTGATTCCCTCCTTTGCATTCGTGTACCTTTTTCATGAGTTCCATGATGTCGTTTCCGTGAACGCAGATCAGGAGTGTGCCAGATGCATCCCATCTGAGTAAGGTTCCTTTGATGACGACGTAACGAGCTGCTCGAGCTTTAAGTCTCTGGGCTGCCCATTTGTCCGAAGGGACCGTGCAATCGCCGATGTAACCTACGATCTCTAAGGTCCAGTGTTCGGGTTCATCTTCGCCTTCGGCTTCAATGTCGACCAGAACATGTTGTCCTTCGGACTCATCGTCGGGATTGGACTCTGTGTCGCTAGGTGCGTCGGGTTCAACATTGGGGTCGACAACAGGTTCCGCGGTCTTCTTCTTCATCGTGAGGGGTGGTGCTAAGTTTGGGTGCATTTCGTACTCGCGGTGTCGTGTATGATGTTGCAAACAGGTGCCAGTTTGATGCTAGGTTGGTCGATTGCCTCGACCGAGATCATTCGTCAAAGATTGGGGTCCGAATTAGATGCCAGGGCAGTTAAGGCATCGACAGAGGCGTTCTCATCGCATGGTATCTTCGTGAGCTCAAAGGTGGAGAAGTCTGAAGTAAGGTCTTTGAGGATCTTGAGATATGCATCTATGTGATCGTTCTTAGCTTCATATTCTCCGTGAAACTGTTTTACCACGAGCTGAGAGTCGCAGTATGCATGGACATGTTGAGCGCTGATTCCTTTGGTGAGCCGTAATTCAGCGATAAGTGCTTCAGATTTGGCTTCATTGTTTGACGCCCGGAATTCGAGGCGGAAAGATTGTTCGAGGATTTTGCTGTCGGGAGAATTGAGACAAATTCTGATGTCAGATCCTTTGTTACAAGAGGAGCCGTTGGCATGAAGGATCCATGGTTGCACGACTGTATTGGCATCTACGAGCTCTGAAGGTAGTTCGATCAGGAAATCCGCGAGGAGGACTTAGGATTTGGTCGCGGTCCGGTTTCTATTCTCGATGTCGTATTCACTGAGTTTGATTGCCCACTTGGCTAGACGATCTGACTGGCTTGGGCTGTGGAGGAAAGTGCAAAGTGGGTGATCAGTTAGAATGACGATGGCGTGTGACTGGAGGTAAGGTCGCAGTTTTCGTGCTGAGATGACAACAACAAAGGCAAACTTCTCCAAAGTTGGGTATCAGTATTCCGAACCATCGAGGGTTGTGCTGATATAGAAGATTGGTTTCTGCTCACCTCTGTCTTCTCGAACGAGTATGCTGCTGACTGCGAACTTCGAGATTGCGATGTAAAGATAAAGTGTTTCGCCGATCTCTGGCTTGGAAAGAACTGGGGGAGTAGACAGGTACTTTTTGAGTTTGGTGAAAGCTTCTTCGCATTTGTCATTCCTTTCTAAGTGCTTGTTTCCTCAGAAGAGTTGATAGAACAGTAAGCATTTATCCGTATATCAAGATATGAACCTGTTGAGTGCCGCTATACGTCCTGTTAGTCGCTAGACTTCTCGCTTGGTCCTTGGAGAAGGAAGTTCGAGGATTGCTGCGATCTACTTTGGATTGGCTTTGATACCTCATCGAGTGACGATGTACCTGAGGAATTTGCCCGACGTTACACCGAAGGTACACTAGGTGGTGTTTAATTTCATGCCATACTAATCGAGTATATCGAAACAAGTGCGGAGGTTGCCGCTATCGTCTATGTAGACCTCCATGGTTCGTCCGAGTTGACTGCAAACATCCGGTTGACGAGGCGTTGGTATGTCGGGTCAGCGTTCTTCAAGCCAAATCGCATGACTTTTTAGCAATATATGCCGCGGTCGGTGATGAATGACGTCTTCTACCAATCTTGAGGATGCATGAGGATCTGGTTGTATCCGGCAAACACAATCATGAAGGAGAGGTGTTCGTTCCCGGCAGTTGCTTCAACGAGTCTGTCAATGTATGGGAAGGGAAAACTGTCTTTGAGACACATTTTATTGAGGTCGGTGAAGTCAACTCAGATTCGTCACTTGCCGTTTTTCTTCTTAACGACCACCGGGTTCACCAGCCAATCAGGATATTTGACTTTGGTGATTGATCCTGCTTTGAGTATTCGTTCCAACTCATCGTTAACTGCCTGTGCTTTCTCTGGTCAGAGCTTTCGTCATTTCTGCTTGATAAGTTTGTAAGTTGGGTCAATGTTAAGCTCGTGACAGGCGATATGTGAATTGATTCCAGGCATATCCTCGACCGACTGTGCGAAGGTGGAAGAGTGCTGCTTCAAGAAGGGAACGAGGCTTTCCTGGATTTTTGGGTCAAGCTCAGAACCGATACCGAACCGATAACGAGGCAGACTTGGGTGATGACCTCTTGTTTTGGTTTTGACTTCTGGATGATGAGGTCGGTTGTTGTACTTTGAGAGCTGATAACACAAGCTTGGTTTTCGTTGATGTAGCACGACCGAGCTATGCCTTGGTTACCTTTGAGGGTGTATATGCCGTCAGGGGTGGGAAACTTGAGGCAACAGCTTTCATCACATGGAGCCAAGGCTTTCCCAATATGGCATTATAGATTGCTGGTTTGTCGAGGATGAGAAATTTTATGATCTTTGCGACTCCGGCAAGGTAGATTAGAAATTTTACTGTGCCGACCGTCATATAATGTTCGCCGTCAAACCCGGTGAGTGGTCCGATGAAAGGTTTGATTTTATCGGTGCGGAGGTCGAGCTGGTCGAGTTGGTCGAGTGCGTCTTTGAAGATCATGTTGACCGAGCTGCCGGTATCAATAAGTATTCGGCTAACTTCGACATCGTCTAGAAGGAGTTCGACGACTATAGCATCGTTATGCGGCATGTCTAGTCCAATCGTGTCAGTTTTAGTAAATACCAAGGGCGTTCCCATTGCGGTAGTGTTCGGAAATTTAGGTGCGGGGGCAGCTTGTCGGCTGTACTCCTTGATTGCCCGAACTGAGTAACTGCAGGCCTTGATGGCTCCCATGATCATGTTAACACACTTTCTGGCTTTGAGGGTATGGTCCTCTGGTGCCGGTTCATCGCAGTTGCGCTTTTGTTGCTTGGGCGGGTATATTTGGTAACATCAAAGGAGGAGGTGATAATGCTGGCAGGTATTATTAGGTCAGGGTGATCTGCTTCTTTGTGTGGTTGAACGGCGGAGGTCGTCAAGCGAGATTTGCCATTTTTGGTATTGCGCGAGAAGGTATTCTTTCAGATGTCTGCATTCCTCAGTGCTGTGACCTCTGCGGTTGTGGAACTCGCAAAACAAAGAGTCATCCTCGTCAGTCCGGTAATACTTGTTCCATTGCTTTTCCGGTTGCTGGACCACATTGATGGTGTTGGTGTAGAACTTTTTACGGTTCTCATACCCTCTGCCGTAACCTGACTGATGCTCATATGCATCAGTTTTGGGTCGCTCCTTGTACTCGATCTGTTTTGGCGTATAATTCCGGTCGTGGGCAGCTTCCTCCTCCTCTTCTGCTATGTATGTGTTAGCTCGGTGCAACGTGTCCTCTAAAGTTAGGGGTGGGTTATGTTTGATCACACTTCAAAAACTTGTTTTGATCTGAGCTCTTTTTTGTAGACATAGGAGAGCAGCTTCATCGCTCATTGTACAGTGGGCGACCACCGTTTTAAAGTGATGAATGAAGTCACGCAAGCTTTCGTTTTCTCCTTGAGCGATCTGCCATAGTTCAGAATTCTTTGTGTTATGTTCGATAAACATTGAGAAGTGCTTGACAAATGCTGTGGCTAGCTCCTTGTAGTTGTTTATTGAGTTCGCCTCGAGTCGGGAGAACCAATCAAGAGCTATTCCACCGAGGCCTTCAACAAACAGTTGGCATTGGACCGCATCCTTTTCTTCAGTAGTCCGGAATTGGTATCGGTTCATACAGATTCCGAACGAGGTCAGGAAATGGCGTGGGTCACTGTCGCCTTCGTAAATCTTGATCTTGAGCTTTTCTAATTGCCAAACAGGTGTGCTTGCAATGCATGGGGTGAAAGGTGTCTTTTGTGTTTCCTGGATAATACGATCGATCTCTGGAACCGCGCTTGTTGGTCGATGAATTTTTGACGTGATTTGGCGAAGTTGTGCCTTCATTGCCTCAATCTCAGCGTCACGAGTTGGATCTGTCAGAGCTGGAGCGCTTGCTGACCCAAGAGCGGCAGATCGCATTGTCCCAGTGGGTTCACTCTCTATGTTGAGATCGTTAATGATGTTACGAGCTCGCTGAGTTTGGCGATTTGAGCCGCCATCTGACTGAAGCGTTCTCCACTTCTTTTGTTGATGGCTTCGAACTGCGCAGTAAAGGCTTGGAAGAGTAGCTCGGCATCGAGAGCTCCGGTGACGGAGTTCGTTGGGAGAATTCGCCTGTTCCCTGTTTTGGCGTTTATGCCGGTGCTGGTACCGACAAGGGTTCCCTCTGTTCCCTCTGCGAGAGTTTGGTTATCACCGTGCTCTTGTCCGAGGGGATGCTCATTCCCATTTTGGGTATCGACGGGATCTGTCATTGCCGATCTGACTTTTCTGTACTCCGATCTAAAACTGTGTCTTTCTGTTAAGCGCCCCCTTCCTGGCGCGCTAAATGTTGATATATGATATCGACGAAGGGGCAAAAGAGTACTTAGATTGGGAAATTGGTTTTTATTAATATCAGATCGTAGAAATACAACTGAGTTTGTTTATAAGAATAATAAACAAACTAAGACTTATGAAACTAAGAAGCTGTTAATAACTTGAGTTCTCAGTCTCTAGGTATCTCGGGATTTTCTTGTGTCCTCTAGTGTCGATTCCTCTCCCCTTATATATGTGCTCTAAATTGGTCCTCACGAGATATCTCTTCGATATGGGACCGCGAGGAATTTCCTTTTCTTTCGGGAGTTTCCTTTTTCATTCTGGAGTTTCCTTTTTCATCCGATCTCAGGAAATTTCTCGATTCCTTTGAGAAGTTCCGACTGACTCCGCGTTCATGGACCAAGTTCGGCCCAATCTTCCCGGTACAGTTCCTTCATCAACTGGGCTTAATTTGTGTCGATCTTGGGTTGTACCGGAGAAAACCGGAGGTGCGGTTTTTACCTCCAACAAAAGGAATGCATTAAACACCGATCCTAATATACCATCTATGCTCAAAACAACATTCCCATGTGAATCAAACAATAGATTCTTGACTTAGCTGGTTCAGGCATTTCATCAAACACCTTTTGGGTGAATGAAATGCCTAAAATCTAGGTTAGAGAGATCATATAAAACCAGCATTAAGATCAGCTAAACAAGACTGAGATGCATAAATCTAGTCCTATGCAACTTAATCAAACCCCTAAGCACCCTAACCTATATATCTAGAACCCTAATGAGGTGGCTATTCACTAATCATGATTAATTCTCTGATTCTTTAGCAAGAAGAGTAGTTAAGCATGATTAGCTGATAAATAAAGATAGAAGAAGATGGATTGATGATAGATACATGATTAAACTCTTAAAAACTCTCTCGGATTAAAATCAAAGGAGATATCTCTCTCAAAGTATTCTTAGCACAAAAGAGGCAAAAAAATCTAAGGGACCCAAGGATAATCCATGGGGTAAAACCCTAAAATGAATTTATAGTGATTTCCTAAGTTCCGGGTCAATCCAGGGGGACAAACCAGATGTTGACCCAGAAAGAAAACACTAAAACAAATGCTAACACATTTATATAGGGCATCATTTGGCCGCTGTTTTGGCCAGTGTTGATGTGTCCTAAAGTTCTCTTCAAAGTGTGAGCTGACTCCGTGGTTCATGTGGCCAATGTCAAAGCCGGAGTGAGGAAACAAGTTTCAACGATGGAGAATGCACCTGATAACACCGTATTTGTACCCATTTTTACCATTCATTTCAAACGCTTTTTCAAAGATTTTAATTAGTTTTATGAACTTTTTTATGATTTCTCTATATTTGTAGTTTTAAGGCTCATTTCAGGAAAATTACGGAAAAAGATGCCAAAATGGAAGAAATCCACATCTTTAGCTCAGAGTCAGACTGTCAGAAGTTCAGCCTAAAATGAAGTTTTTCTCACCGTCTGATCCAGCTCAAATTTGGAGACTAGTTTTTCATAGCACTTTACATCAGGAAGATCCAATGGTACAATAAAAAAATACATGGAGAACAAGTTGATCAAATCAGAGCCACAAGAGTGTTGTATCAGATTATCCATACATAGTTTCAGAAGAACATAGTCGCTACAGGAATCGAGAGCTACCTGTAGAGAAGATGTGAGCAAACGAGTTCAATAGTTAATGTATGATCTTATTCTTAGCATGAGAGCGAGAGTTAATTATCAGATTTAAGTGATTAGTTGATTAAGATGGCAAGAGTTGGTTAATCATACACATGTCTATTTCAGTTCCATGCAGATCCCAGAAAATAGATATGGATAAATCGCCCGGAAGCTTATTGGAAATGCTTTGACATCAATTAGAATAAATCGTAGAAGTCTAAATCGCCCACTATGAGTCTAGAGCTATAGTTTGAGTCGAACACCCTTGAGATATTCTTTTAGCAACTCATTTGCATTGCATTTTATTTCCTGTAAATATTAGATTATGTTTAGTTTAGGATCCCGTAACCAAAACACTAAACCCTCATGAGTTTATGACTTTGATTACTATCCCAGTTTGGTGTTTCCTTGCAGATTAGACATCTTCCCTGTGGATCGACACCCTAAGTCTTACAACGTACATCTATGCACTTTCAGACATTAGAGTTTTATAAATTTAAAACTCTGGACCAACGGGCTTGCAAAAGACGAGCAACCCTGAGGCCCATCAGCACCGGGCAAGGTTTGGCCGATGTTGTGCCCGGTGCAAAAACGTTGAAGTCTGCACCGGAGATCACATCTCCATGAGGCTGCTGGGTGTGGAGAAGAGTCTTGAACCGAGGGAAGTTGCACCGGAGTGCTTTTGGGCGATGTTCATCCTGGTGTAAAAAACGTTGAGAATTACACCAGGCATGGCATCAAGATGAACTTGGTCTGTGTGGATCTGGAGTAAATTGGTGTAAGGTTTGGCTTATTCCGGACTGAAACATCCCAGTGTAGACCCCGGTATCAAGTTCAAAGAAGGTGGTCCTCGGAATACAGCTTACTCCGACCATAATCATCCCAGTGTTCAATGATCCGAAACTCAATTTTCCAGCTCCAGGAGAACGTCAGCTCAATAAGATCCAACTTTAGTGAAGAGTCTATCTGCATCCATGGAGAGCAAGGCTTCCCGGACGGCTGTTCTTTGAGGCGCACCAGAATGATCGAGGAATGGCTCCAAGACATGTTCTTCTCCCGCTTGCGGTACCTTTCAGGTCACTGCTCCAAATAAGGTAATTCTAAGTGATATGTAAACTACACTCAATGATCGCAAATCTTGATGAAGACACCGGAAACTGAATTAGCTGGGAAAGGCTTCGTCTCAGGTCATCTTTGGAGCGTATCGGCGATCAGGAACTTTTGGTCAAGGAACATGTACTACGTTCCGGTATTGACCGAGGAATGCTTCACGCGGTAAGGTTTTGGCCAAGAAATCCTTCCTGCGGTACACCAGTTTGGCCGATAAACTCCAAATGCCTATTTCCACCATTTCTTGACATTCTTTCACCATTTTCTTCACCTGGTTCCATCTTTTCCACTCCAAATGAGCTCCAAAGCACCTGATTGACACTCCAAACATGCAAGACACACTTGGACCTAATGAAAAGTCCTAAAACTCTAAAACAAGGAGAAATCATGAAGATTCTATCTAAAATATATGCATGAGACTTTATTCTTGGACCAAAAATGCATCATAAACATGCAATGATATGAATATATCAAATCCCCCACACTTATCCTTTGCTTGCCCTCAAGTCAACTAGAACAAATGAGAGAGAGGGTTGGAGTTTGGGAGTTCACATTTCTTTAAAGAGAGAGATTTGATCATCAAAAAAGTTCAAGCTCATGGTCCTAGTTACTAATTCTGAAATGCAATACAAGGAATACTTTGGATGCAACAAATTCAAACCTTGACCTACACAAGCAATCTTATCCTTCAGCCTTTTAACATTCATTAAGTTGTAACCATGTGGATCAAGTGATGCTTATTCAAATTAACTTGTTTGTCTGAGGGATGAGATTATGATACAAAGATGGTCTCATTCAATGCTTAAGTGGGTTCAATGCAGCTCAAGGGATCACTCTATGAATGAATAAACTTTAACAGAAGGCTGAGGGTAAAAAGCAACTGATGCATACAAGAATATACTCCCATCTACCCAATGCCCCAAGGTTGATCTTTAACCTTAACTCTAAACTCATGAAGAACACACCTAAGCTACCCTTTTTCCAAGGCTTTCATTGCCTTCTAAACCCACCTCTCACTTCATTCTCATTCTTTTTCTCACCAGGGGATTCAACTTTCCTTTTCAAACTCTGGCTTTGGGGTCTAAACCTTACACTTATCTCTTTCTCACTTGCACTATCTCGCCTCTTTTCTTATCCCTTTAGACACTTGAGCTTTTTTTTGTCTTCTTTTCTTTCTTTCTTTTCACTTAGAGGTTGGAATTTTCTTTTTTAAACTTGTTGATATATGATATCACACAAAGGGGCTAAACAGTAATTCAGATCGGAAATTCGGATTTTATTAGATCGAACAAAATATAAAAGTGATAAATGAACTAAGACTTAAGAAACTAAGAAGCTAGCAATATCTTGAGTTCTCGGTCTCTAAGTCTCTCGGGATTTCTTGTGTCTTCTAGTGTTGATTCCTCTCCCTTTATATATGCACTCTAAGTCGGTCTTCGCGGAGCATCTCTTTGATATGGGACCGAGAAGACTTCCCTTTTCTCTCGGGAGTTTCCTTTTTTCGTTCAGGAACTTTCCTTTTTCATCCGAACTCAGGATCCTTGTCGATTCCTTTGAGAAGTTCCGACCGACATCGGTTTAACGGGTCGCATTCGGCCTAGGAACTCGTCTGGCCCAATCTTCCCGGTATAATTCGTTTGTAAACCGGACTTAATTCATGTCTATCTCGATTCGTACTGGGTAAAAACAGGGTGCGGTTTTCATCTCCAACAGTTAGCCCCGCCCCCCTTTGTTCGGCAAAAACGGGTTGTCTTTTGTCGAACTCATTCGAGTTAATTTTCAGAATTAGGTCACAAACCGAGCTCGGTAGATTCAGCGATTTGTTTTCCCGGGCGTTTCAAAACCCTAATTTAATGTGGCGCATGAAATCCGGAAATTTGCGGAAATCGAGGAACTATGATTCCCACTGTTTATTTATAACGAAAATGTACCTCGCATTCATTATTTCTGCTTCAACATATATAAGGTACGCCACTCTCCCTTCTCTCTAGATTCATTTCTCTCTCTAGTTTTTCACTTGTTAGATCTCTTAGTTCTATCTGATCTCTCCGCCGTTTTCTTTGAATTTTCTGATCAATCCTTAAATTTTTCCGACCGATCTTTAAACTTTCCGACCGATCTTCAAAATGTTCCGTGAATCTTCAATCTTTCCAATCTATCTTCATCATGTTCTTCTTGTTCTTCAATCTTTCTCCGATCTCATTTATTTCTCCAAAATGTCTTCTAACTCTTCATCAAACAATGACTCTTCTAACCAAATCCTTCCGAAATATCGTCGCGAACCCTCTGAACCTAGCTCCTCATCTCAAAGTTCTAGGTCGGTGAGTAATCCTCCGACCTTAACTTGCAAGAACTCTAGGTCGGCGGGCGCCGGCAGTAGCAGACCTAGATCTAAGGTTGAGTCGCCCGAACAATTGGCGAGTGAGTCTCGAGAGACAAGGGCCCGAACTGCTCCAGATGCCAACGAAGATGATGGTGACAATGATGAGATCGAGGAGGTTAACAAACTCAAAGGAAGAGATCTCGAGGAGTAAGACAATGTCGAGGTCAACGCTGAATCTCAAGCGGTGAACGTTGCTTTGGCACCAATGCCAGCTCGGAAGGTCGTCCATCCTTGCGACGTGCCCGTTTCCTCCTTTTCTCCGGCGATGATTCGCTCCACACTTGAAGCGTGCAGACTCACGGAAGGTGCCGCTTTCATCGCTCCTGATGCCGGAGACCACCTGTGGGATATCCCGGAAGATTATCTCTACATTTACTTGGACTACTTCACCTAGTGCGAACTGATGCTCCCAATCCCATCTTGTCTGCTCGGCTACTGCAACCGCCGAGGTGTAGCTCTCTCACAGTTGATGCCCGCATCGGTGACAAACTACACGGGTTTCCAAACTCTATGCGCCAAGCTCAACGAAGACCCAATCAACTGACTCTTCGAAGACCTCTTCTCGGTCAATCTTCATGCGAAGAAAAATTGGTTCTTCACAGCTAACGCCAAGCCTCAGAAGGATATCTTCACTGCGGTGAAGCCCAGCAAATACAACGACTGGGAGTCGCATTATTTCTTTCTCGAGATTAACGAACTTACAGTTTGCTTCTTTCGATTACCTCTTACTTATCTTTTTAACCTTTCTTGTTTGTTTGTGCAGGTCCTCATCTTCCAAGTATTCTTCTCAATTCCGGACTCACAACCGAATTCCAAACAGCCTTCAGTGAAGTCTGTAAGCGCTGCTGGCCCGAAGCTTGGGAAAAAAATACTTTGACGCCGAGCTAAGAAGTCCGGTAAATGCTACTTAGTCATTTTTTCTTTTTTCTTTTGCTTGAAGTCACCCGAACTCATTTTCACATTCTCCTTGCTTTTTCTTTCAGTCAAAGAGCCAAAACCCCTTAAACCGAAAAGCCGAGCTAAGAAGCCGTGTTCTCTTTCTAGACGACCAGCCCCGAAGCCGCGAGCTAGACGATCAAAGACTTCAAACATGCTTTCACTTACCGAGATCCCAAGCTTGTTTGACGATGATGAGCCGAACAATGCAGTTCAAGACCTAATTCCTACTGCTGAAGGGGTTTAAGAGAGAGGTGATGAGGTGCCTCCAGCTACGAACTCACCTAACCAGGCAGGTCAGAAGATATCAAAGAGGAAGAAGTCTTCAAAGAAAACCAAGAGGATTGACGGGTCCTCTCATGCTTAATAGGTTGCCACCAAGCTTAATCCTGCGGTTTCCGCCTCATCCGAGCTCGCGATTTCTCGGGATCAACCCGAAGCCTCGAACGTTCAAAAGAGGCAGGCTAGAGATCGCGCCGACCAATCCCCTCAATCCGAGCCCGCTAAGAGGGTCAAAGTTTGATTCGTTTACGATGAGGAGGTCCCTCTTGAGGACAACATCGATGCTTGCACCAACCTCTACCATAAGATTTTTAACAAGGTACCTAGCCTACCAAAGGTCTCCGCGCTGCGATACCTAAATATGTACAAAGGAAACACTCATACGATGGTCGTGGTAAGCAATCGAACCTGTGTATTTCTCCTTAAGTAATTTTCATACTATCTCTGACTTTTCTCTTTACTATTTGCAGCTTGCTAGTCAAACCAATACTTTGGTTGCCGGGTACGAGCTTGCTTTGTACGAGGAGCAACTGAGGGTCCAGGAGCTAGAAAGTCGGATCAGCGGGGTTGAGGAGCGTCTTGCGACCGAACTCCAAATGAACGATGAGCTCCACAATGCAATTGACTTGCTGAAGCAGGAGAGCGCAGAGTTGAAAGCTGTGAAAGCCGAGCTGACAAAGGCTCAGAACCTCTTATCCTGAGAGTTTAAGAAGGATAAAGAACGGCTGCAAGGCATGGTAGCTCACGAAAGAGATTGGGCGAAGAAGGTTCACGCTAAGGCATGTGAGCGCCTAGAGAAAGTCATCCGGAGTTTGGATGATGCTGACCGAGCTCGCAAGCCTTACCTTGTGGTGAACCAGCTCATTGGGGTTCTAGGCTTCATCAAGAATCTCAAGAAGAAGGGTCTATATGAGGTGCCTCTTGACATGGTAGCGGACCTCGAGTCAAAGTAAACGGCGGCGCTGCAAGAGTATCAATCCGTTGACGCATATGTCCTCACCGAGGAGGATAAACGTATGTCGCCGCTTGCTGAGTCTGAAGAGGACGTTCCTGCTGAAGGTCCAACTGATAGAGGGCAGAATCAAGCGGGAGTTGAGCAGTTCGGGTCGAATGAAGACATGATTAACGCCGAGCAAACCGCTGCCTCGAAAACTGTTTAATTTTCTTATATTTTCTCTTTATTTATCGAACTTAATTGCACTCGATGGGTTTTATTATGTTTTGTACACCTTCTTAACCCTCGGGGTTTTCTAATACGATTTCAAGGTCTTCTAAGTCGAACCTAAGTGTGCGAGATGAGCTCGGCTTATTGTTCTTGGTATAGAAATCATATTGCGGGACTGGCCCCGGCTTAATGATGTGGAGTTTACCACGGCACCGTGCGGGTGTTAGCAAGACGGATCTCAGCTTTTTAAGTTTGCATTCAGGTGGAATGCTGTCAAACAACTGGTCAGGAAGTCGACGTAATAAAGTTTCGAGTTCGGTATTCCGTAAGTACGAACTCAAGTGTCTCAAGATTTCACTTAATAAAATTTTATTGATGTTATAGCTGGACTCGATGACGAGCTGCCTACGTACCCTTAAAAAGGGATCAAAGCCATTCGTAGTTCTAAGTACAAAAGGTGATCTCTCCGAACTTAGGAGTTCAGAGGCTTTTTTTTTTTTAAGATTGGAATGATCGACCTAATAGTATTAAGGCTTGAGATGCATAGAGTTCCAAGATCTCGGGATCGGGGTTCCATCCATCTTCATTAGTTGGTAAACTCTAGGTTTAATGACCTTAATGACTTGGTAAGGTCCTTCCTAGTTTGCTCCGAGTTTTTTTGCATTCTTCTCTTTGGTGTTCTGGTAGATTTTGCGGAGGACGAGTTCGCCATCCTCGAAGTGGCGGCCTTTAACCTTTTTATTGTAGTAACGAGCTGCCAGTTATTGGTAATTATTTATCCTAAGTAACGCCTGTTCGCGCTGCTCTTCGACTAAGTCGATAATGTGGAGCATCATGTCCTTGTTGACGTCTGGCTGTTGAGTGAGTATAGTTCGGGGAATACTAGGGACGTTCAGTTTGGCAGGGCACATGGCTTCTGTTCCATACGCGAGAAAAAGGTGATTGCCCGGTAGATCGTCGAGGCGTAGTTCAGTGAAACCATAAAACACCATCAAGTTTGTCTGCCCACATTCCTTTTACCGTGTCTAACCGTTTCTTGAGGCCTTCGATGATTGTCGTGTTTGTTGCTTCAGCTTGCCCGTTTCCTTGTGGGTACCTCGGGGTGGAAAAGCTTAGACGAATCTTCCACTTGGTGCAGAAGTCAGTGAAGATGATGGAAGTGAATTGAGTGCTGTTGTCCGTGACGATCTCATATGGTACACCGTGTCGACAGATAATGAATTTCTAGACAAACTTCTTGATGTCGATGCTGTGGATTTCAGGGTATGCTTCGGCTTTGACCCAATTGGTGAAGTAGTCGGTAACGATGAGCACATATTGCTTCTGGCTGGTTGATCGATGAAAGGGGCCGATAATATCCATTGCCCATCGGATGAAGGGATATGGTGCCGTGGAGGTCATAAGGAGTTTTGTAGGAAGGTTAATCATCGGGCCGTGGCGTTGGCACTTCTTGCAGGGTGCGGCATATTTCTCGCAATTCGAGAGCATCGTGGGCCAGTAGTAGCCGGCTTTTTTGATCTTTAACGCCAAGGACAAAGCTTCAAAATGATTTCCTCCTTCGCCTTCGTGCACTATTTACATGACTTTCATGATGTCGTTTCCATGAACACAGGTTAAGAGCGCGTCATATGCGTCCCATCGGAGTAAAGTACCCTTGACGACAACGTATCGAGCTGTTCGAGTTTTAAGCCGCCGAGCTGCCCATTTGTCTGCAGGAACTGTGCCATCAGCGATGTAACCAACGATTTCCAAGGTACAGTCCTCGGGTTCGTCTTCGCCTTTGGCCTTGATGTCGATTAGGATGTGCTGTCCCTCGGACTCATCGTCAGGATTAGACTCAGTGTCGCTTTGTGTGTCGGTTCAACATTAAGGTCGGCGACAAGTTCTGCAGACTTTTTTTCTTTGTTAAGGGTGCTACTAAGTTCGGATGCGCCTCGAAATCGCGGAGTCACATGATGATGTTTCATACGAGCGCCGGGTCGATATTGGGTCGATCGATTGCCTCAACTGGGATCGTTGTCAAAGGTCGGGATACGAATTAGAGAGCAGCTAAGGCATCGGCTGAGCCGTTCTCGTCGCAAGGTATCTTCGTGAGCTCAAAGGTTGACAAGTCTGAAGCAACTTCTTTGAGGATTTTGAGATATGCATCCATGCGATCATTCTTGGCTTCGTATTCGCATTGAAAATGGTTTGCTACAAGCTGAGAATCGCAATATGCATGGACGTGCTCAGCGCTGATTCCTTTAGCGAGTCGTAATCCGGCGATAACTTCTTCGTACTCGGCTTCATTGTTTGATGCGGGGGATCTGAGGCGCAATGATTGTTCGAGGATTTTGCCATCGGGAGATTTGAGACGAATATCGACACCAGATCTTTTATTAGAAGAGGAGCCATCGGCGTGAAGGATCCATGGTTGCACGACTGGGTTGGCATCAACAAGCTCCGGAGGTAGTTAGATCAAGAAGTCAGCTAGGACTTGGGATTTTGTCGCTGTTCTGCTTCTGTACTCGATATTATATTCGCTGAGTTCGATTGCCCACTTGGCGAGCCGATCTGACTGACTTGGGCTATGCAGGAAAGTGCGAAGTGGGTGACCGGTCAAGACAATGATGGCATGTGATTGGAAGTAAGGGCGCAGTTTCCATGCTGAGATGACCACAGCGAAAGCAAATTACTCCAGAGTTGGGTATCGATATTTCGAACCGTCGAGGGACTTTCTTATGTAGAAGATTGGTTACTGCTCGCCTCTGTCTTCTCGAACGAGTATGCTACTAACTGCATATTCTGAGATCGCGATGTAAAGGTAAAGTGTTTCGCCGGTCTCAGGTTTGGAAAGTACTGGAGGAGTAGACAAGTACTTCTTGAGTTCGGTAAAAGCTTCTTCGCATTTATTGTTCCACTCTAAGTGCTTGTTTCCTCGGAGGAGCTGATAGAATGGTAAGCATTTGTCCGTAGATCGGGATATGAACCTGTTCAGTACCGTGATACGTCTTATTAGCCGCTGGACTTCACACTTGGTTGTTGGGGACGGGAGCTCAAGGATTGCTGCAATCTGTTTTGGATTATCTTCGATACCTCGTAGAGTAACGATGTACCCAAGGAACTTGCCCGACTTTATGCCAAAGGTGCACTTAGTGGGGTTTAACTTCATGTCATACTGATCAAGTATATCGAAGCAGGTGCGGAGTTGGCCGACGTGGTCAGTAGCAACGATTGATTTGACGAGCATATAGTCTATGTAAACTTCCATGGTTTGATCAAGCTGACTTGCAAACATCCGGTTGACGAGGCGTTGATTCGTCGCGCCCGCATTCTTTAAGCCGAATGGCATGACTTTGTAGCAATGAATGACGTATTCTCTCGATCTTGAGGTTGCAGAAGGATCTGATTTTATCCGGAGAATGCATCCATGAAGGAAAATATTTCGTTCCCGGCAGTTGCTTCAACTAGGCGATCGATGTGTGGTAGAGGGAAACCGTCTTTGGGGCATGCTTTGTTGAGATCGGTGAAGTCAACACATATTCTCCACTTGCCATTTTTCTTCTTAACGACCATCGCATTGGCCAACCAATCAGGATATTTGACTTCGGTAATTGACTCTGCCTTCAGTAAGCATTCGACCTCGTCGTTGACAGCCTGTGCTTTTTCTGATCCAAGTTTCCAACGTTTCTGCTAGATCGGTTTGTAAGTCGGGTCAATGTTGAGTTCGTTACAGGCGATCTGTGGGTCGATTCCGGGCATGTCCTCAACCGACCATGCGAGGTGGAGGAATGCTGCTTCAAGAAGTGAACGAGGCTTTCTCGGATCTTCGGGTCGAGCTCAGCGCCGATACCGACCTGGCGTTCTGGTCGTAGCTCGTTGATGCAGACTTGGGTGATGACCTCCTGCTTAGATTTTGTTTTCTGAATGATGAGGTCGGTTTTTGTATCTTGTGAGCTAATGACGCAGGCTTGATTGACTGATCGGAGTTTGCACTCATTGATATAGCATGATCGAGCGACGGCTTGGTTACCTCTGAATGTGTATATGTCGTTGGGGCTTGAGACTTGAGTCATTGGTGATACGTTGAGGCAACGACTTTCATCGCATGGAGCCAAGGCATTCCCAAGATAGCATTATAGATCGCTGGTTTGTCGAGGATGAGGAATTGGATGATCTTTACGACTCCGGCGAGGTAGATTGGGGTTTTTATTTTTCCGACCGTCATGCAACGTTCGCTGTCAAACCCGGTGAGTGGTTAGATGAAAAGTTCAATTTTATCGGCTGGGATGTCGAGATGGTCGAGTGCGTCTTTGAAGATTATGTTGACCGAGCTGCCAGTATCGATGAGTATGCGGCTAACTTCAATGTTGTCCAGAAGGAGTTCGACGACGAGAGCGTCGTTGTGCAGCTTGTGCAGTCCAATCGTGTCGGCTTAGGTGAATACCAATACAGTTCCTTTCGGGGTATCGTGCAAGAATTTAGGTGCAGTGGCGGCCTACCGGCTGTACTCCTTGATTACCCAAACTGAGTAGCTGCAAGTTTCGATGGCTCCCATTATCATATTGACGCGTTTTCTGGCTTTGGGAGCGTGGTTCTCGGGTGCCGGTTTGTCGCGGTTGCGTTTCTGTTGCTCGGGTTGAGCGGGTGGATTCGGTAACATCAGTGGAGGAGGTGGTAATGCCGGGAGGTCCTTTGCAACGGTATTATTGGGCTGTGTATTATTAGGTCGGAGTGACATGTTCCTCTGTTCGGTTGAAAGTCGGAGATCGTCAAGTGAGATCTGCCCTTTTCGATACTGTGCGAGCAAGTATTCCCGTAAGTGTCTGCAATCTTCGGTGCTGTGTCCTTTGTGATTGTGGAATTCGCAGAACAACGTCTCATCTTGGTCCTCATTATTGCGAATCCATTTGTTGTTCCATTGCTTGTTCGGCTGTGGGACGGCGTTGGTGTAGAACCTTTTACGATTCTTGTATCCTCTGTCGTAACCTGATTGGGGCTCGTAAGCATCAGCTTTAGGTCGTTCGAGATGTTTGGCTGTGTAGCTTTGATCGTGAGCTGCTTCTTCTTCCTCTTCTGCTATGTAAGTATTAGCTCGGTGCAAGGCATCCTCCAAGGTCTGAGGTGGGTTATGCTTGATCGCGCTTTGAAAACTTGTTTTTATCTGATCTCCTTTCTGCATGCACAGGAGGGCGGCTTCATCGCTTATTGTGCAATGGGCAACCACTGTTTTGAAGCGGTGGATGAAGTCGCGGAGGCTTTCGTTTGCACCTTGAGCTATCTGCCACAGCTCGGAGTTCTTGGTGTTCTGTCCGATGAACATGGAGAAATGCTTGACAAAAGCCGTGGTTAGCTCCTTGTAATTATTTATCGAGTTCGTCTCAAGCCGCGAGAACCAGTCGAGAGCAATTCCACCCAGACTTTCAACAAATAGTTAGCATTGGATCGCGTCTTTTTCTTCAGCAGACCTGAACTGGTATCGGTTCATGATGATCCCGAACGAGGTTAAGAAGTGTCGTGGATATATTATTTGAATTTAAAATTAATAAATTTAATTAATTATAAATTCAAAAAATTTACAAAAAAAATTACAAAATCTAATTCAGGTTTAAATCATAATTGATATCGTCGAGACTTATATTGATGTCCCCCGTCTACGTCTCACCACCGGTACTTGTCTGACCGCCATCATCCGTCTAACCGTCGTTCCCCGCCTGACCGCCGGATGCTGCCTCACCGTCGGTAATAGTCCGCGGACCAGAAGAAGTGGCCCGTGATTGCCGTTGCTTCTCTCTCAATGCGGTCGCCAAGTCCAGGATGCTCGCCGCTATGATATCAAAGAGGTCGTTGAACGACTGGATCTCCTCCTTTTGAGTGATTTGCTCAGTCCGCAAGCTGGTGATCTCTGTGTGGACGACTTCTAACTCCTTACGCAAAATAACCGGATCCGCATAAGCCCGGCTTCCAGTGGTGGAGGCGACTGGACTGTCTCTAATAGAGCTCATCCCTAAGATACAGCCATTCTTCTTCGGAGCAACCTACAAATAATGAATTTCAAAACTTTGTATAATTAAAAACTATATAAAGTAAATTATTAGTTAAATGTTTTAAAAAAAAGTTTTTCTCAATGTGCATGACATCAAGATAATGTCTTAGCAGATGATCTTTCTAGTATTGAAGTTTCCAAAAAAATGCTTTTTTTATGCCAATTATGATTAACCCTATATCCATCAGGCATATTCGCTGGAGTGTGTCAGTTTCCCCCTGGACCGGCCGTTTCAAGTTCCTCCCAATGATCTATTTGTGCTTCAAAATCTTGCCCTTTTAGATACATTGGTGGAGAGAGACGAACATTTTTGTTATTTTTAAACAGTCACTTGTTTCTTCAATATTGATGGTTAGGTGGTTCGATGGTGACAATCAAACCAACATGTTTTCCGACCATGTTTAAGCTGAAATGCATCGGTCTTATCGAGACAATAAGGACAAGATAACCTCCCTTGTATACTCCAATCTGATAGCATTCCATATGCAGGGAAGTTGTTTATTGTCCACATAAGCACCGCTTGCATCGTAAAGTTTTTGCTCCTTGAACTGTCATATGTTCGAACTTTGTTCTGCTACAACTGGTTCAACTCATGTATGAGTGGCTCCAAAAACACATCAAGTGCTCGCTTCAGGAAACTCGAAATGTTCTCGCAATTTCTGCTTCAGTTCCCCTTCGTGCTCATTGTTCTCTTTGATTCTAATTTCAACTTCAGTACTAACTAACACGAAAAGAAATCGGTTGGATTTCTCTCTAATCGTCAAATTTCCCAAACTCGACTTCCCCTCACTCGGTTTCCCCTCATTCGATTTCCCCTAAATCGCTTTCCCCTAACTTGATTTCCCCTCAAACCCTAATTTCTTATTTCCCCCAAATTGACTAAGTGTATTCGTAAATACTTACACTACCGTGCCATTTACCAATGTAAAAAACATCAACACACATTAAAAAAACATGTCGTTTAAACATATCTAAAACATTGTGTTTTGAATTCTGTTTAATATTTAAACAGAACCTCGTTATGTTACGTCATTGATATGAGCCTGGGCTATTTAACGGATGACTTCGTGGGTCGGATGTTTGACTTGCATTATTGCGAGCTCATGGATTTATTGCAAAAACAATAAAGTTGCTGGGTTTATTTGCATTAAACCCTAAAAAATTTAAGATTGTTTTGGTAAAACAAAATTTTGGGGATTTTTTTGGTTGAACAAAAATCTGTCATTTTTCTACCCAAAAAGTCCCTTTTCAAAAAATTTCAAAAATAGAACCATTATGGATGATTAAATATTTAGAACTAAAAAATCTAATTCGTTAGTTTCAGAAAAAAATACTGATATAAAAAATGAAATCACTTGTTATCATCTAAAAAATATTTTTGAGTTACTGGCATGTGATTAAATTAGAAATCCAATATGAGATGAGCTAGACAGAGTTCCTGAAAGACTTAGACAAGATCAAGATATTGACCATATTTCATAGATTTGTTAGAGCTATGGATGGGCCTCATGTATGAGTAAAAGTAAAACCAGAATTACAAAAAATGTATTGGGATCAAAATGATATTGTATCCTTAAATATTATGGCAATATATGATTTGAATATATTATTCACATAAATTTGGTATGGATCACACCTGGATGATGCCTCGATACAATAGTTTTGACATTAGCATAACAAAACAATTCTGAATTCCTTTTGCTCCCACCAGGGAAGTATTATCTCGTTGATTTTAGTTATCCAAACAAACAAAAAGTTTTGGCTCCTTACACATCATCACGAAATAGAGTTGTGAGATATCATATGGCTCAGTTCAATTCTGATCCTACTCCTAGGAATAAATAGGAACTCTTCAATCGCAATCATGCATCTATACGTTCTATTATTGAGAGGACTTTTAGATGTTGGAAGAAAAAGTGGAGGATGTCAAAGAATTTCCAAGATATAGTATTAAAGTATAAAAAAAGTGGTAATAGTTACAATAGGATTACATAACTTTATCAAAATTTCAGATTTCTCAGATCCAAATTTTGCAAATGCAATGACAGAAAAAATATAAGCAATATATTCGTGATTCGGACACTGATTCCACAAGACCTAAATTTTTAAGTGGCACTGAAGCAGCAGAGGCAGCAAATGGACAATATATAGAGCAAATAAGAGACAAAATTGTAGATATATTATGATACTGTATTGTACTTCATTTATTATGATTAACTATTTTATTTAATTTAATAATATATATGTAAAACTCTTACCTTAAATAAATTTTGGGTATTTAAGGTTCATATATATATATATATATATATATTAAATTATTTCTCATTAACCAAAACAAACAACTTAATTATAGTTATACTAATTATTATATATATAATTTTTTTTTAAAAAAATATTTATTTATAATCTGTAATCCACACTGCTTGTTGTTTTCCACTGATACTATAATTCGTATTCCTATCTCTTCATTTCCTATTTTGGTCTATCTATATTCCAGGAAAATCATATGCTCCATGGATGGAGTAAAAATTGGAGTCTTGGTCTCTTGTTTATTATTCAAACATTTTATTTTGGTTCTTCTTATTATAAGACAGATTAGAAAAAAAATTATTTCTACAAAATTAACTTCCGTTACTTTTCATATTGAACTTCCATTCTAAAGAGGATTAGGAAAAAATATGTTCATATAGAAACTTTCGTTAACAAACAAATTATTAAGAGAGATTTTGTAAAATAGTACAAAATGAGGACCTAATTACCAGAATAGTACAATGTTTGAGAAAATTGCAAAAATTGTTTTGTTTGAGAATTTTTTTTAAAGTTCAGGATTTAAGACGACCTTTCACACTAAAACCTAAACCCTTAAAAATAAAACCTAAACTTTAAACAATAAACTTTAAATCATTCCAAAAGTTTCTGAAAAAGACTATTTTGACCATTTTCTTAAAAAACCATATTATTCTGACAATTAATTGGTAACTTGGTACTCAGAACCGTTCATTTTTTATTCTAAACACAAAAGTTCTCTCACTTAGTATTAAAAATGGCTCCCGAAATTCAAAAATTCCCCACACCATAATATAAAAGAACCCTCTTTCTCCTTGATTATTTAGATTGGTTCCAAAAAGGTAAATCTCCTCTCCTTTTTAGTTCGAATCTTACGAAA
This sequence comes from Eutrema salsugineum, assembly GCF_000478725.1. Lineage (NCBI taxonomy): Eukaryota > Viridiplantae > Streptophyta > Magnoliopsida > Brassicales > Brassicaceae > Eutrema > Eutrema salsugineum. Next base: position 15,972,276 of record NW_006256909.1, on the reverse strand, counting down.
TATGGTTTTGAGAAATTGGAGTTTTGGAGTTATTTTGTTTGGTATACAAATAAATTGTTTCAGTTTGGTTTGTTGTTTGTTTGATTTGGTGTGCCTAGCTTTAGCTATGTGATTATTGCTAGGTAATATGATTTCTCAGACAATCCTATTTTTGTAATTCGCTTCTCAATAGTTTTAGTATTTCTTTTAACTTGCTTTTAGGATAATTGGTGTTTATATTGTTTAGGCCATGAAACTCAGAGAAACTAGTAGCTCTATGATGTTTAAGGCTTTTTAAAGTGAATGCTTAAAGTATGATGGCATGTGCATAATGGACCTCATTCAACATAGTTTAATGACTGATGCCACAGGAACAAAGATTAAATTGCCTCTGACTAGATACATAATGGGAGAAGAGATCAATTAACCATCCAAATGAGTCAACAACCATTCGACATATATATTTGTACGTGGAGATTCTTGAAGAGATAATCACTGATTCTTTATTCTCTTAATTGAAAAACACATTCCTAAGCCCAATCATCAAAGCAGGTTCACAGAAAGAGGTGGTGCACAGAAAAGAGATGGATTGAGTTTTTACGAGAAATTTATTCATTTTATATTGCCAGACAGATTTTGATATTAAGGAAATATGAACTCTGGCTTCCCCTTCGATGGGCAACCGATGAGATTTTCATTACGCCAATATCACTTGGTAACTAGACTACCATGCTGGAAAAAAAGATGAAAAAGCCCCAAAAGAAGACAAGTTCGAGTGGCCCTTATGTGAAAATAAAACACACATTTGTGATGATTTGATAGATGAATTTTTAACCTAAGGATGCAGAGGAAGGCAAACTGAGGCTACAATGTTCGTTCTTGTTGGGAGTATCTTATTGTTGTGATATGCGAGGGTCAAGTCCACTCTCCGAGAGCATATGTGGAAATGGCGAAAAGTGATATGACAAGTTAATCTTGGGGAGAAGTTTCTTTCCGCTTACTGATAACTGATAAGTTTTGGAAATGAGCTTTCTTTTACTGCTTTGTAGGAGAATGCAGAACATAATCTGAAAAGATTTCCTATGACATTGCATTTGTGGCATTTTACTTCTGCCAAACTTAGAAACTAAATATTTGCCTAAATGGACAACCCTTCAAATGGGTTTATTTGTGCAAAGTATTAGTACACAACTACATTCTTTTACTGTGTTTGGGGTTACTAAAAAATCAAAAGATGCTGAAGGAACATGTGTGCTTAGAAGTTTTGATGATGATACAGACTTATCTGCCTTGCTTACTAAAGAAAAATAACCATCTTGTTACAATTATGACCTTGGTGAATAAAAGTTACAAAGTAACTGAGATTGATTGGAATAGAAATTTCATTGAGTTGGAAAAAATCTGAAGAATTCATTTTTCATAAAATATGAGATTTTTTCGTCCCAAGAATGAGTCTGAGGAGATGCGCCAAGAAGATAAGAGATATGCCACAAAGATGGGTTTGATACCCTGGAAATGTGGGTGATCACCTCGAGAAAAAGAAAAATTGGTAAGAAACAATTCTTAAAGAAAATGAAGTACTGTGTTTCTGTGTCTCAGAGCTGGTAGAAGAAGTCCAATCATTGCATTATGAAAGAGTTTTGATGGTTTTGATCTAACATTTCTCGCTCGTGTTTTATATTATGCATTTCTTGAAGATGTGTTAACATCTTGTGTATTGCTGCAATATGTGTTAGCATCCTCAAAACGAAATGATTGGACTTCTTCCTCTAGCTCTTAATTAGACAGAAAACACAATGTCTTCTTCTCTTCAACCATTGTTTCTAACCGATCTTGCAGTTTCTCAAGGTCATCACCCACATTTCCATCCAGGTCATCACGCACATATTCATCCATCATCTCATCAAATCCATCTTTTATAGAATAGAGAACTGAATGATTCATTAGTTGATAGAATGTACAATATATATAGTAGATACACACAAGATTAGGTATAAACTATTTAAAAATCTAACCTTTCCATATCTATTCTCTACATGCCCCCTCAAGATGGAGGTACATTTGTGACTCCAATCTTTTCATTAAGCTCTACAAATCGTGGTTTAGGCAGCGGCTTCGTAAGAGCGTCGGCTAGTTGATCTTCCCTTAGAGCACTAGATTGGATGTTGTCATGAATAAAATGATAGTCCAGTGCTAAGTGTTTCATTCTGGAATGGAATACAGGGTTTGCAGACACAGACGTGGCACCGACGTTGTCGCAATAAATGACAGGCATAGAGGGTAAGGTAAAACCAAGTTTGGACAATAAAGAGTAGACCCATCGAAATTCAGAAGCTGTGTTTGCGACTGCACGATATTCAGCTTCTGTTGACGAGCAAGGAACACCCTTTTGCTTCTTCGAAGACCAGGAAATTGGTGTGGATCCGAGATACAAGATATATGCATTTGTGGACACAAAATAATCTGTATCACCTGTCCAATCAGAATCTGAGAAAGCGTGTAATGTTATCAAGGAATCAGCATGCAGAAAAATTCCATGAGACATTGTACCAGCCAGATAACGAAGTACTCACCTCACTGCCTGCCAATGTGAATCCGTTGGTTGGTGCATAAACTAACGGCTACACATCAAGAAATTTGAAGCAGTGAGCTTGGTAACATTTGTCATATTGACATTAAAGAGATTGACGTTGTCGGAGACAGCGATCGTCTCATTGAATGTGGTTGGTGAGTTGGCCATTGTGAAAAAAAAGAGGTGCATTGGAAAAGAAAAATGAATGGTGGCGCTTAAAAATTTAGGTCTTTTGGAATCAGTGTCCGAATCATGAATAAAATGATAGTCCAGTACTAAGTGTTTTATTCTGTAATGGAACACAGGATTTGCAGACAAAGACGTGGCACCGACATTCTCACAGTAAATGACAGGCATAGAGAGTAAAGTAAAAAGTTCAGACAATAAGGAGCAGACCCATCAGAGTTCAGAAGCTGTGTTTGCGACTGCATGATATTCAGCTTCTGTTGACAAGCAAGCAACACCCTTTTGCTTCTTCGAAGACCAGGTAATTGGTGTGGATCCCAGATACAAGATATATGTATTGGTGGACACAAAATTATCTGTATCACCTGCCCAATCAGCATCTGAGAAAGCATGTAATGTTATCGCCTCACTGCCTGCCAATGTGAATCTGTTAGTTAGTGCATAAACTTATGACTCCACATCAAGAAATTTGAAGCAGTGAGCTTGGTAACATTTGTCGTATTGACATTAAGCAGATTGACGTTGTCGGAGACAGCAATCGTCTCGTTGGAGGTGGTTGGTGAGTTGGCCATTGTGAAAAAAAGAGGTGCGTTGAAAGGAAAAATGGATGATGGCGCTTAAAAATTTAGGTCTTTTGGAATCAGTGCTTTGATACCATATAGAATAGAAAACTGAATGATTCATTAGATGATAGAATACACAAGAGATTAGGTGTAAACTATTTACAAATCTAGCCTTTCCATATCTACTCTCTATATCTTTTTGGCACATTTACTCAAACTCATCTTCTTGGTGCATCTCCTCAAACTCATATTTCTGGGCATGAAATCTCATATTTTATTAGAAATAAATTTCCAAGTTTTTTCAACTCAATGAAATTCATATTCCAATCAAATCTCAGTTACTTTGTAACTTCAATTCACCAAGGTCATACCTGTGACTAGATGAATACATGTGACTAGATGATTATCTTCTTCAGTGACAAGGTAGATAAGTCTGCAACATCATCAAAACTTCTAAGCACACATGTTACTTCATCATCTTTTGATATTTCAGTAACCCCAATTAACGTAAAAGAATGTAGTTGAGTACTAAAATATACCTTGCACATTTAAACACATTTGAAAAGTTGTCCAATCTAGCAAATGATACTTTTGAATTTGGCACATAAGCCAAAAGCCACAAATGCAAGTCCATATGAAATATTTTAAAATATATTTACAGAACTTATCAGAAAACGGAAAGAAACCTCTCCCCCAGGATAACTTTTCATATTACTTTTCGTATTTTCACATATAATCTCGGAAAATTGGATTAGCTTGTTTTTTTTTTTTTTAAATTGTTTAATATTTGAAAACATCCGAATAGAAAGATGATTTTCTCTCTACTGCCTCTGAGTGGCGTTCTTCTTCCCCATTTTAAAACTTTAGCCGCCGAGAGTTTCACCTCTCCGTTCTCCCTTGCCGGCCGTGGTGGCTCACCGTCACCGGCAAAGGGACCCCCTTTTCTTCCTTTCTCTTCTACTTCTCTCCCTGATCCTTCTCGTCGGCCGGTGGTTCTCTTTGGGCTGCTTCTTTGGCGTTGCGTTGGTCGTTCGTCAGAGGCAATGGCTTGTCCTCTCTCCCGGTTTGCTCCTCTCTGCGGTGGAGCTATGGAATCTTCTTCCTCTACTCATCTCGAGGACTGCATTTGACATTGGATTGAAGATTCCATGGTTTGCTTATGCCCGTTTGGGATTATCCGGTGCCTTGACTTCGACTTGCTCCCGCTCTATAGCTGAGGTCTTCTCTTCCGACGAGAAACTGGATTCTTTTCCTATTCGAGCTGCCGAGGACAGCATCTTCGCCAGGATTAAAGCACTCATTTTTCTCCAATTTGGTTTTTTTTTGCTTGCAGCGGCGGTGGTGGCATGATCTCCCTAGCTTTGTATCTCAGCTTTGCAGATCTGGCTCGTCAGCTTGGTGTGGTGGTTTCTGGGGGTTATTCTCCGGCAGGTATTTGGTTGAAGGAGGCGGGATCTCTGCGGCGTTGCAGTGGTCACGGTGATGGAGGGTGAGCTTCTCATATAGTTGATCTCCTTGCCATCGTCCTCCTTGTCCTGCTGTCCATTCGTATCTTTTCGTGTCTGCCCCCAGTTTTCCTCCGGCGGTCCATCGGCGGTTTTCTCTTGCTCTTGTGCTGGCTTTGTGTCAATCAGTGGCTTGAGTTCTTCAGGATTTTGTTTGGCGTTTATTTTGAGAGCAGCGCTCGGAGGTTTGCTCTGCAGGTTGCTCCACCGCCGGCTACGGCGGATTGTGGTGGCCGGTGTGGCTCGGTGAAGTGCCTCCATCTTGACCGTCTTCTCTTCCGGGTGGCCCGTAGTCTCTCATCGGTGTGTGTTTGGCCTCAACTCTGTGTGGCGGTGTCTTAGTCGTCTTCAGGATCCTGCGATGGTGATCAAGGTGAGTTTGGTTTGTTGTAAGGTAGCTTTGCTCGGGATATGAGTCTCCTTTTCTGCAGTCCTTTGTGGATTTGTCTTGTGGGGAGTTTTGGAGGTCTAGGCTTTGGTGGTTATTTGTGTTCGCTATCTTAGTTCTCGAGTGCGGGGTACGCCGATTTCTACCCGTCAGTGGTTTTAGTAAAGCAGTTGCTCGTTAATCTCCGGAGTGTCTTCTTTGCTCGTGAGTGAAGCTGTAGACATTGCGTTTTTAGGATTTGAGGACATCCTAGATCCCATTTCTCGTGGCAACATCAATGGGTTTATTAGACGTTATGCTTCCCCTTCCCGCAGTTTGCTCCTAGCTCTTTCGCTCCCTTGGATCCTTTTCAGGTTGTTTGTTAGATTGATTTTTTTCTTGTCATACTTGTTGTGTCTGTTTATTGTAGATTGCTTCAGTTGTTTTCGGTTTTTTGCCCGTTTCTTGTTTTCCTCTGTACCTCTGTCAGAACGGAAAATTGGTAATATAATCTTTATATTTTACCCAAAAAAAAAAAAAACTTGGATTAGCTCTTACATATCTTAACAAGAACCATCATTGCTAGCCTTAGTTTTCCATCCTTTGCATCTTCAGGTTATGACTCTATCTATCCAGTCATCACAAGTGTGTGTTTTATCTTCACATAAGGGCCATTCAAGATTTTTTTCTATTGAGCTTCTTCTTTTGTTTCCCAGCATGGTAGTTCAGCTACCAAGTGAAACTCTCATACTGAGAATCTCATATATATGTAGCCCATCAAAGTGAAACCAGAATTTATTTTTCCCTCTTGTCAAAATCTATTTTGGCAACACAAAATTAACCAATCACCCAGAAAAACCTAACTCATCTCCTTTCTGTTCACCACCTCTTTTCTGTGAACCCGCTTTGATGATCAAACCAATGAATGTGTTTTTCAACTGAGAGAATAAAGAATCAGTGACTGTCTCTTCAATAATCTCCACGAAAAAAAGTTGAATGGTTATTGACTCCGTCTGATGGTGAATTAACCTCTTCTCCCATCATGTTTCTAGTTTGAGGCAATTCAATCTATGTTGGAGTTGCATTAATTTATAAACTTTGTTGAACTATGTCCATTATGTAAGAGTCAAGGAGTTGACGTTCAACAGGGAGACATGTGTAGCACAGAGTACAAAGGACGCGGGAAACTCAAGTGTGCTAACGTGGCAGCGAAGAATTGGAGCTGGCAGGAAGCTGTTTTGAGAGATCGAATATCCAAGATATAGAGATTAGAGGATCTCAACGATAAGGAAAGAAGATATTCATGAGGGTGAAAAACGTGAATAAAGAGCAGGGAAAAGGGTTTCTGAAGATGAACCCTTTAGAGAGAACTAGTCACAAAAAGCTAGTCGCACGAGAGGTTGGGGTTTTGGTGAGCGAGTTCATTGTGGTAGTTGCATAGCTGTTCTGTGTTTAGGATTGGGTAGATTAAGAATTGGTCAGTATCGAGTTGCAGGTGCAAGGTCGTGTAATTCTAATTAGACAGATCTAAAGGATTGTCTAAGTGATTCTTAATAAAAGGCAAAGAGTGTTTTTGCAATTTTCTATGTTCTACTCTTAGTCTCTGTGATATAGATCTTACATTTGGTATCAGAGCGGGACACCTTCTAGAAACTGTTTTCTACATCAGGTGAAGATCTTGTGGAGATCATGGAGACGATGAAAGAACTGATAGCTATTCAGAAGCCTTTGTTACTTCAGTCGGGAAACTTTGGTCATTGGAAGGCTCGAATGCGACACATCATCCGAGGCATTGATGAAGATGCATGGACGGCAGTGGAACGGGGTTGGACTGCTCCAACCGTTGTGTCTGAGGATAAGGAAGGAAATAAGATCACCATCGATAAACCTAAGAACCAATAGACTGAGACTGAGAAGAGCTTGTCGAAATTTAACTCAAAGGCCATGTCTGTGATCTTTTCCGCAGTGGACCTTGATGAATTCGGGATTATTCAAGGTTGTGAATCAGCAAAAGAGGCGTGGGATACCCTGGTGAATCACTTTGAAGGAGACACGAGCGTCCGGAGAACTCGTATTGATCACCTTGCATCTGAATTTGAAAATCTCAAGATGTCTGCTGATGAATCTGTCGCAAGCTTTACCACAAAACTGAACACCATAGCAAATGAGTCAGCAGTGTTGGGGAAGAAATTCAAGGACAAGAAACTCGTGAAGAAGTTACTTAGATGTCTGCCTCCCAAGTTTGCTGCTCACAAGGCTGTAGTGAAGTATTCGATGGACACTGACACCATGAAATTTGAGAAACTTGTTGGTCTCCTCAAGGCTGAGGAAATGGAAGCCAATGCTGATCAGAAAACTTCTCACAAAAGTATTGCGTTCACGGCTGCAGATGAAAAGGATAGAATGAGCCAATGTGAGGAAAATCTCAGTCTGCTAGCTAGAAACTTCAACAAAATGCTGAAAAGGGTTGAGAAAGGTCACAACAAGTTTACAAAGTTTCCAAGAAATGAAGGAGATAAAGGTGGCTATCGGAACACAAGAACCGAAGGTGATAGGGGAGGAAGAAAACGAGATCTTCAATGTCACGAATGTGAAGGATTTGACCACTTCAGGAGTGATTGTCCTCTGACGAAACGAAAAGAGCTGAAATGTCCTGAGTGTAAAGGGTTTGGTCACACAAGAACTGAGTGTCCAAATGCTCTGAAGTCTAAAGACAAGTCTATGATTGTCTTTGAAGACTCCGAATCTGAAGACGAAGAGGAAGATAACGAGAATCTGGTGCTGAATTTTGTTGCCTTTACTGCTGAAGGGAAGGAACAGGCTCAAACCCCATCAACTGAAACAGATTCGGAGTCAGACGAAGAGGAAATTGACCCAAAAGTTAAGTATCGAAAACTGTATGATAACTGGGTAAAAATCAGCACTGAAAATCTGCAACTGATCAAGGAGAAAGCTCTTATGAAAGCTCAGATTAACATCCTTGAAATGGAACAAGGGACTACCAATCCAGAGAAAGAACAATGTGTAACACAAGTGTTGGAAGATGCAGATGCTGGAGTTGACAAGATCAAAGAAGAACTCATGGCAGAGCAGAAGAAAAGACGTGAATTGGAGGAAAAACTAGACAACCTGAGGGAAGTGTGTTATCAGGAGAAAGAAAGGGCAAGAACGTTGCAGGGTGAACTGATTGAGAATCATAAACGGATCAGGATGCTCAACACTGGTGCAGAGAAGCTAGATCAGATACTCTCCTCAGGACAACCGCCAAAGAGGAACTGGGGTCTCGGGTACACTGGAGGTTTTCATGTCGGAGAAACCTCATCTGCCTCTGGAACCCTACAGGGTTTTGTCCACGGTGGTATTTCGGTCGGCGAGCTTTCTACACAACCTACACCACTGAAAGAAGCAGTTGAACAATGCAATCCTAAGAAAAAGATTCAGACTGGATCGACAGACCAACCAAAACCTGATAAACGGAGAAAAGGAGTCTGTTTCTTCTGTGACAAACGAGGCCACAAGAAGAGGAACTGTTACAAATTTCAGAATAAAATAAAATAGGCCTGGAAACGTCATCTATGCTACCCTGAACCCAGATTCTATGGCAAGGTGTGGGGTGCAAAGAATCTCCTCTACGACTTGCCCTCGAAAGGTGAAGTAGCTGAACCGGACTTAGCTGAAGTGAATCTTGTCTGCAATTTTGCTCACATAGGTCTTGAAGTACCCGAAGTTGTGAGCAATGTAGCCTATACCTCATCTTAAGGGGAAGTTGCTAAGGCATGATACTTTGACAGTGGATGCTCACGGCACATGACTGGGAATCATGACTACTTCAACAAGATAAAACGTATTAATGGTGGTCAAGTAACCTTTGGTGACGGAGGTCAAGGGAAGATTCTTGGAGTTGGGAGCCTACTGGAGGAAAGCCAACCAAACTTGATTAATGTTTACTATGTTGAAGGCTTGAAAGCTAATTTGATTAGTGTTAGTTATGTGACGAGGGGTTGAAAGTGATCTTCACCAGGGTTGACTGCAAGGCGGTAGATGAGAATGGGAACACTGTGCTATTCGGAGTGAGATCAGGCAACAACTGTTATATATGGTGTGTGTCGGACCAATGCTTGTCAGCAAAAGAGTCACAAATTGACTTATGGCATAAGCGTCTCGGTCATATGAACACCCGAGGATTAAGCAAGCTAGTGAAAGCGGAAGTAGTTCGTGGGATTCCATCCTTAGAGGCTTCAACAGACACCGTGTGTGAAGCGTGTCAGAAGGGAAAGCAAGTGAAAGTTCAGCATAAAGCTCTGAGAGAAACGAGGTCTCAAAAAATTCTGGAACTGGTGCACATGGATTTGATGGGACCCGTTCAGACTGAAAGTGTTGATGGAAAGAAGTATATTTTTGTATTGGTTGACGACTTCTCTAGATACACTTGGGTGAGATTCTTGCGCAAAAAATCCGATGCAGCAGAAAGCTTCAAGATACTTGCTCTGCAGCTTAAAACTGAGAAAGGACCGATCATTTAGATTAGAAGTGATCATGGTGGGGAATTCCAAAACGATGTGTTTGAAAAGTTCTGCCAAAGCCAAGGGATCAGACATCAGTACTCTGCTCCAAGGACACCTCAGCAAAATGGTGTTGTGGAGAGGAAAAATCGAACCTTGCAAGAAATGGCTAGAGCGATGCTACATGGAAACAAGGTGTCTCCACGGTTCTGGGCAGAAGCTATCAATACTGCATACTATATCATCAACCGGGTCTATGTCAAACATGGTACCAAGACCACACCCTATGAGATCTGGAATAGGAAAACCTCAAACCTCAGTTACTTTCACATCTTTGGTTGTGTGTGTTATATCCTGAACGACAAAGACAACCTTGAGAAATTTGATTCAAGAAGTGACACTGGCATGTTTCTTGGATACGCTACCAACAGCAGAGCGTTTCGGGTGTACAACTATCGGATGAAGACCATTGGTGAAAATATCAATGTGGTCTTCGATGATAATAGCCAATGCACTCTTGAAGAGATCATTTCGGACGATGTGTGTCACACAGACATAAGGAACACAACTCTTGTCTCTGAGTCAAATGAAAGTATAACTGAGCATGAAGATCAAATGCACGACAAAGACGATCAAGGCTGTGACTGCCAAGTTGAGGTTCACAGAAATCACTCAGCCTCAGATCTGATTGGAGACCTTCACGGTGAGAGAATCACGAGAAAAAAACAGATAGACTTCAAAGCCATGGTCAAATTGGCATGCTTCATCTCGTTCACAGAGCCCATGACCATTGCTCAAGCACTGCAGGATGAGTTCTGGGTAGCTGCCTGCCATGAAGAACTTGAGCAGTTTGTTCGGTTGGATGTATGGGATCTTGTTCCTCCTCCAGACAATGTCAATGTCGTAGGGACGAAGTGGATATTCAAAAACAAAACCGATGAAGAAGGAAATGTGATTCGTAACAAAGCAAGGTTAGTAGCCCAAGGATACTGTCAAATCGAAGGTGTAGATTTCGACGAGACATTTGCTCCGGTTGCAAGACTTGAATCTATTCAATTGCTCTTGGGTATAGCATGTAAAATGAACATCATGCTTTACCAAATGGATGTCAAGAGTGCCTTTCTGAATGGGATCCTTCAAGAAGAAGTGTATGTTGCACAGCCTAAGGGATTCGAAGATCCAGCCTTTCCTAATCATGTATACAAGCTCAAACGAGCATTGTACGGGTTGAAATAGGCTCCCCGAGCTTGGTATGAGAGGCTTGCTACCTTTCTGCTTCAGGCTGGGTTCACACGAGGTGGTGTTGATAAAATCCTGTTTGTTCAGAGTGCAAAGCAGGACATCTTGATTGTCCAAATATATGTTGATGACATAATCTTTGAAGCTACTCATCAGAACTTGGTTAATCAGTTTGTGACAACGATGACTACTGAGTTTCAAATGAGCATGGTGGGGGAACTAAATTACTTTCAAGCAGACCTCAGAAAGAATTTTTGTTTCTCAAAGCACCTACGCCAAGAATTTGGTAAAACGGTTCGACATGCAAACCAGCCAGGTTGCCAACACTCCCATGAGCACCACCAGCAAACTGTCAAGAGATGATGACAGACACAAGGTAGATGAGAAACTTTACAGGGCAATGATAGGCAGTCTGCTATATCTCACTGCGAGTCGACCTGACATCTGTTTGAGCGTGGGGTTATGTGCAAGATATCAAGCAGCTCCTCGTGTGTCACATCTCACTGCTGTCAAACGAGTGATAAAATACGTGAAAGGGACACTTGACTATGGAATTTATTACTCGAAAGACACTAACCTTAATCTTGCTGGATATTGTGATGCAGATTGAGCAGGGTGTTTGGATGATCGAAAGAGCACCTCAGGCGGCTGTTTCTTCCTTGGCAATAATATGGTGTCCTGGCACAGCAAGAAGCAGAACTGTGTTTCACTGTCAACAGCACAGGCAGAATACGTAGCACTTGGGAGCTGTTGCACACAACTGTTGTGGATGAGACAAATGCTCAATGATTACGGTATCCACTCAGACTCATTTCTTGTACGATGTGACAATAAAAGTGCAATAGATTTGAGCAAAAATCCTGTCCAACATTCTAGAACTAAGCACATTGATACCAGACATCACTTTGTTCGCGAATTGGTTGAGGATAAACTTGCTATCATAGAACATGTTGCATTTGAGCATCAGCTTGCTGATATTTTTACTAAACCGCTTGATCTCAATAGCTTTTTGTATTTGCGAAAGGCTTTAGGGGTCTGTGAGAACTAAATTGTCGCAATATGGGAGGGGGAGGTGAGCCAAGTACAGGCTGAATGTGTCATAAAACCTCCTGAGAGCAAGTTGTCCATATGAGCGCTGTTTTATGCTGACGAGGATGGTGGTACAGAACTGACTCGATAAGATGGTCACTCAGATTGGACTAGGATGCAACCACATTTTATGTCTAATGCTGATCACTGACCGGATTGAGCATAAGACCGCTGACTGGATCTCAATGAAAGTGTGTGATCCTTAGTTCCCAAGTGTCAGTTTTTGGCTCCAGGTGGGTGTGAATGCTCTTCAGTTGGGGAAAGCAGCACTAATGATAGACACGAGTGCACACAGACATTCTGCATCAGAATCAGATCAACAATAAAAAAATGAATCACTCATTGACTATAAGTCATTACCCACAGCTGGTACGTGTGTGAATGCTCCTCAGCTGAGGGTATGCAGCACAATCTAAACAATTGTCTGGTTCTGGTGTCTGGACGTCTGTGGACCGTTGGGAGATCGCACATGTCTGGAGAAGAAGTGGACCATTGAGAATCTCTGTCAAGTCAAGTCCTCAGATGTATCAGCACATCGTTGTCGGGTGTAACACAGTGCTCTCTGGTCAATCAAGGGTGTGAAAGCTCATTGGCTAAGGGTATGCTGCATTCTTGAGCTCTCAGGTTGATTTCTCTAACTCTTTCACACTGTTGTTCCTCAGATGATTGGTACAGTGTCCCTTCCCCAGTAACGCTCTCACAGATTACCTGTATGTTCTTAGGAGTGTTTCTCTCAGCTCAGATGGTCATGTCTTGATGTGCATGGGGAACTTGACAGGTTTTGGTTCTAAGTGGTTGTGATGGGCTCATATGTGTGTTTTGTTGTTTTGTTGGGCATGTTGTAATTGCGTGTGCTTGCTGGGCTTTGGCCCATGTTTTTGTCACTGACCCATGTCTTGAGTGGTTGCCTAGGGTTTGTGTTTCCCGCTTATTTAAAAGTGCCTGCTGACGTTTCATGTGCCACAACCCTAATCGTGTGTCACGGCTTTTTTTTCCTGCATATCACTTCACCAAGCTCTCTGACTTCTTGCGATGCCACGAAGCACACGTTCAGCCACCACCAAGTTCTTTGCCTCCGCGATTGAGGCCTCTCGTCGTAGGTGCCCAGCTGATGAAGAAACTCTTGCAGAGGCCCTACTATGACTCCGGGAGAAGCGAAAGACTCTTCAGCGATCTGGAAAGGAGCCCATTGAAATTCCAAGGGCCGAGGATGACGAGAGTAATACCTCCAGTGATGCAGAAGAATGTCGTCCGTTGTTTGAAGGATCATCGGCTCCTCCGGTTGATTTTGACAACCCGTTTGCTCGCTCCGACGATGAGATGGAGGTCGAATCAGCTGATGACCTCGAAGACTTCGTTGATCCTCGTGAACCTGACCATCCTCTGTACTTGGATCTCGAGTCGAGATATGCTGCTAATCGCCGGGAACAGATCGTCAAGGATCCAATTCATCCGGAACGCACCAGGCCTCGCCACCGTCCTTTCAACAACTTCTCGTCGCTCGCTGCGCAGGAGAGGTTCGTCTCGTTCCGGATTCGGCCATTCCACAACCAAAAGTACCTGCCATTGGATGACCCTAAACTTGTGGAAGCTCGGAAGATCTTGGATGCTGCCGGTTTGATTTACACTGTTTTGGATGTGGAGCCCTATCGTGCGACTGTTGTGCAGGAGTTCTACGCAAATGTTGGTGACCTGGAGTATCACAATGGGACCAATCTCGTCTACATTCGTGGCTGCATGTTCGAGTTCACTCCTGAGGTTATCAATCAGATGTTCCTCATCGACGATTCGCTTCCACATGGTGATTGGGAGCAGATCCACATTGATGAAGTTGTGCAGTTGGTCTCGGGGGGACGCAAGAGTCGCTGGGAAGGCTTTCGGTCTCGCCATCTCACTCCTCTCTATGGGGTGTTTTACAAGCTGTGCTGTTGCAATTGGATGCCTACGACCAATAACTCTACCATGGTCAAAGAAAGGATTCGCCTCCTCGCCTACATCATCCAGGGTCGCAAATTCAACTTCGGGAAGCTGGTGTATGATCAGATCTTGGCTGCAGCGCGGACTCAGGAAATGGTCAACAACAAACTCATGTTTCCAAATCTCATTTTCCAGCTTCTTTGCTTTCAACGTGTGCTCCCTGGTCATCGAGGAGACCGCCCTTTGGAAGGATTTCCGCTCAAAATCACGCTGGATCCCAAGGTAGGACGAGGTGATGAAGCTGATGAACCTCAAACTGCACCATCACTTGCAGCGGACTTGGATCAGCTCGCTACCTGGCTCAAACGCATTCAACTGCGTGTCAAAGGTAAGTGTTCTGTCTCTGAATTTCAAGGTTGATGTGTATTGTCCTGTTGTATCTGAATATGCATTCAAGCAGGGGGAGAGTACGCCGAGATGGGTTCTGAGAAAGACAAGGCACATTCTGAGGGGGAGCAGGACAACGAGTCCGAGAATGAGGACGTCTGGGCTGGGAACTAGAATTGATGAAAGTTTCTGATTTGCACGTGTTGTGTTAAACTCTAAGTTGATTCTCGTTTGTGTTTTGGTTGTGTTGACTCTTTTCTATTTAAGTACCTTGGTTGTTTTTTTCTGGGATTGAATGTGCTGTTTTTTGGTTATTTCGGGATCCCTGAAAATTCCTTGGTTGTGGTTATACTTGGTTTTTTCTGTGCCTGTGTGTTAGATTGCCTGTGCAGGTTGCTTGGAGTGACATATTCAAATACAAAAGGGGAGAATGTAAGAGTCAAGGAGTTGACGTTCAACAGGGAGACATGTGTAGCACAGAGTACGAAGGACGCGGGAAACTCAAGTCGAAGACAAGGGAATAACTCAAGTGTGCTGACGTGGCAGCGAAGAATTGGAGCTGGCAGGAAGCTGTTTTGAGAGATCGAATATCCAAGATATGGAGATTAGAGGATCTCAACGATAAGGAAAGAAGATATTCATGAGGGTGAAAAACGTGAATAAAGAGTAGGGAAAAGGGTTTCTGAAGATGAACCCTTTAGAGAGAACTAGTTACAAAAAGCTAGCTGCACGAGAGGTTGGGGTTTTGGTGAGCGAGTTCATTGTGGTAGTTGCATAGCTGTTGCTGTGTTTAGGATTGGGTAGATTAAGAATTGGTCAGTATCGAGTTGCAGGTGCAAGGTCGTGTAATTCTGATTAGACAGATCTAAAAGATTGTCTAAGTGATTCTTAATAAAAGGCAAAGAGTGTTTTTGCAATTTTCTGTATTCTACTCTTAGTCTCTGTGATATAGATCTTACACATTATGCACCTGTCGTCAGTAATTAAGTATGCACTTTAATCAGCCTTAAACATTATTATTCAGTTGTAAGTTTCACTGAGTTTCATGACCTAAACAAACCAATATCTCAAAAGCAGAATCACAGTCTAGCCAGTTTTCCTATTCTACACCTAAAAGCAATCGATTCGTAAAAGGAATATTAAAACCATTGAGAAGCAACTGACAGAAATATACAATTGAAGAAATCAAATCACCTAAACATATTCACATAACTAAAGCTAGGCATACCAAACCAACTGAAGCAATTGATTCATACACCAATCAAAACAACTCTAAAACTCAGTCAGAGAAATCAAATCACTTAACCAATATTCACATAGCTAAAGCTAGGCATACTAAACCAAAATGAAGGAATTGATTCATGAACCGAACAAAACAACTATAAAACTCCAATTTCTCAAAGCCCTGTCTAGTGGGATTTGAACCATAAAAGAGAGGAAATTTACCTTTATGGAACCGATCTGAATAATCAGGGAGTGTTGGTGTGGAATTTGTTTTTCGAAATTCAGGAGCCGATCTTAATAACTAGAGAGAGAGCCTTGTGTTCTGAATAATTAAATGAACGGTTCTGAGTAGCCTCATTAAATTACAATTTTCAAAATTTAAATCGGAAATAATTAGGACTTAATGATAGGAAAGTCCTAAAAATAATTTTAATATGATTAAGAAATGTAATAATTAATTAGACCATTTTCACTAAATGAATTAGGAACTATATGTAATTTTGAATTTTAATAAACTATACTAATATGTTGAATGCTGTATTAGTATAGTTATTTTTTCAGTTTTCTTATATCACTACATATATTCTTAGGGAACCAGAAACATAGTTTTTCCACTCTATACCAATATTTCCCTATACTTGGTAATCTATGTTGGGGACGAAATATCTATTTGGGTTTTTGTGTAGAGAATTTTCATCTCTAAGGTTAGGATCCAGTACTCCGTTTGCTTTAATAGTTATGTTGATGCAGCCTGCATCATGCAGGGCATCCTTATCTAGTTAGGAAGAACACGCCTTAGGAGATTGGTGTTTAGCGTGTTCTTCAAATTGTTCTTTCCTTTTCTTTTTCTTTCCGTTTCCTATTTCAGTTGGTTTTGAGTTTTTCCTTTTTAATTTACGAGTCCTTATAGCACTAGGTCTTGTTAGCATTTATAAAAGGATCTACGTCTTTGTTTCTTTAATTCACTTTTGCATTTTGAAAAAACGTAATAAAAAAACCAAAAAAGGAAATCTTAACTTCCCAAAGAGCTTGTGTCTACACAAGCACTGAGAGGAGTACTCTCAAATCCATTATTGAAATCAATTCCATTGATTTCTCTAATTCCGTAAAACCTTCGCTCCCATCATCATTCACGCAAACGCTCTGTTTCCGATCTTAAGCTTCCGCCACTCCACCAGTTGGTATCAGAGCCAGGTTTCGATCCTGAGACCTGTGGGTTATGGGCCCACCAGTTGGTATCAGATTACAGAAACTTTCGGGGTTGATTTCTACAAACAAACTCAGCATGCCTCCTAAGAGAGACTTACCAGAAGATATCTCCATGGCTGACCTGTAGCGCTCGATAGCATCATTGCAGGACAATCTCCAAAACTCGTTTCAGCAAGCGATACTTGCGTTAGGGGAAACGTTGACGCAAAATCAACAGACGTTAATCACTGCAATCACCACAAATAATCAGGCTGTTGTTGCAAACAACAACAACCGAGAAGAAGATAGAGACAATAATCAAAACCTACAGCGTTAAAACGAAGGTCAAAACGTACAAAACCCTGTAGCTGATCGTCGTTGGGAATCAGGCTTGAAAGTCGATATTCCCGAATTTCAGGGTAGTGTGCGTGGTGAGGATTTGTTGGACTGGACCATCGCCGTTGAAGAAGTCCTTGAGTTCAAGCAGGTTCCACCAGATCGTCAGGTACCGCTCGTCGCAACGCGTTTTCGTGACAGAGCAGCGTCATGGTGGTTACAGCTTAAGTCTACTCGAGCTCGTACAGGAAAACAAAGATTGGAACTTGGGATAAGCTCAAGAAACATCTACGAGAACAGTTCCTACCTTTGAATCATGACCGCACTATGTTTACAAGGCTTCAAAACCTCCGCCAAGCCACTCGAACAGTAGATGACTATGCTAAAGAGTTCTACTTGTTATTAACAAGAACAGAGCTTAACGACAGTCCGATGCAATTGGTTTCACGTTTTATTGGTGGCTTCCGTCCACAGCTACAAAACTCCTTAGCTCAATTCGATCCTACCACCCTCGCTGAAGCCCATAGACGAGCTAATGCTTTTGAAGCCCAGTCCAAACCCGTTGCTTCATGGAATACACAATATTCATGGAGAAATAAATCTGCTGTTATAGATCAAGAGGGGAGTCCGCTATTGACCGAGTCTTCTGCGAAATCACAAGCTAATGTTCGTAACACCACCACTTCCGAGGAAACAGCTATTCGTCGTTCCACTAGACCTCCAGCTCTCAAGTGCTATGCATGTGGGGAACCAGGCCATAGACAAACGGCATGCCCAAATCAACAACGTCGGAGGTTATACATCGACGAAATTGACCATGGCGATGACTCAACTGGGAATGATGACTCGTTGGAGCTTAAAGATGTTACAACCAGCGATGACACCGATGCTCCTGCGTTAATGATACGACGAATTTGTTTAGCTCCTATTGGTTATGAAGAACCATGGCTTCGGACTAATATCTTTCGTTCCACCTGCATAATTAAAGAAAAATTGTGTAATTTAGTGATCGATTCAGGTAGTAGCAGGAATGTTATCTCTGAACTTGCAGTAAGAAAACTCGGGATTAAAAAAGAAGATCATCCTGCGCCATATGCATTAACATGGATCACAGAGGGAACAGATGTTAAAATCACACATCAGGCGTTGGTTTCATTTTCGATTAGAGCTTATTACAAAGACACCATCTACTGCGACATCGCTCCAATGGACGTTAGTCATCTGATCTTGGGGTGTCCATGGCAATTCGATCGTGATACGTTTCATAGCGGAAAAAGAATACTTACAGTTTCTTGTTTGAAAATCGCAAGATAATCCTACTTCCGACACCAGAACCCTGTTCAATTCCGGTGACTAACATTGAGGTTCAAGTGCCAACCCCACAACCCACTTCCTCACACCAAATGTTACTCTTCTCTTGCTCCCAGTTTGAAATGGAGTTTAAAGAGTCGGGCTTTCTGTTAGCTTTGCTTCCTTCCTCAACTAAAGCTGCTCCCATCGAACGTATACTATCACCGGCGTTTTCTCATCTTCTCCATGAGTTTAAGGACGTTTTCCAGATGATTTGCCCTTAAGTTTACCCCCTTTACCAGACATACAACATCAAATCAACCTTGTCCCGGGTGCTACACTACCAAATCGTCCTCATTACCACATGAGTCCTCAAGAACATGAAGAATTACATCGTCAGGTGGAAGGTTTACTCGCCAAAGGACACATTCGAGAAAGCCTTAGTCCATGTGATGTTCCTGCATTGCTCATTCCAAAAAAAATACGGGACATGGCGAATGTGTGTGGACAGCCGTGCTATTAATAAAATCACAGTGTGATACCGTTTTCCTATTCCACGCCTTGATGATTTACTCGATCAGATTGGTAAAACCACCATTTTTTCCGAACTTGATCTCATTAGTGGATATCATCAATACACATCAAACCAGGAGATAAAATGGAAAACGGCATTCAAGACGCGGGAAGGATTATTTGAATGGCTTGTTATGCCTTTTGGATTGTCAAATGCGCCAAGCACGTTTATGCGCGTCATGAATCAGGCACTTAGTCCGTTTATTGGAAAGTTTGTCGTCGTTTACTTCGATGACATTCTCATCTTTAGTTCATATCTGGCCGAACATCTGCAACATCTGTGCAGTGTTTTAGACGTTCTTTAGTGTGATCTGTTCTTTGTTGCTCAGCACAAATGCGAATTTGGTACAGATCATGTCCTTTTCTTGGGTTATAACGTCTCTAAGGATGGACTTTCTGTCGATAATAGCAAAGTAGAGGCTATTCAGTCTTGGCCGGTCCCGCGTTCACTAACGGAGGTTCATAGCTTTCACGACATTGCCTCTTTTTATCGTTGTTTCGTGCCTCATTTCAGCAGCATTATGGCGCCCATTACTGACTGTATGCGGGAAGGGAAGTTCACTTGGACAGAGGCAGCTTCGGCCGCGTTCAGTGACATCAAGGATAAGCTCACTTCGGCCCCGATTCTCGTCTTACCAGATTTCACTCAAGCCTTCGAACTTCACTGTGATGCTTCTAAATTAGGTCTCAGTGCTGTTTTGAGTCAACAAAGCCGCCCAATTGCTTACTATAGCGAAAAATTATCCAGTGCTCGTACTCGCTATAGTACCTACGACATAGAATTCTATGCTATTGTCCAAGCTATCAAACATTGGCGGCATTATCTGTTCTACAAAGAGTTCATTTTATTCACAGATCATGATGCCTTGAAACATCTAGATAGTCAGGCCAAGGTTTCTTCTCGTCATGCCACATGGATCGCATTTTTACAGAAATTTACGTTTACCATTCGCCACAAAGCGGGAAAACTTAATCGCGTGGCTGATGCATTGAGTCGGCATCACACTTTGGTCTCTACGATGCATGCAACAATTCTAGGGTTTGCTACTTTGGCTGATCTTTATTGTTCTGATCCTTATTTTTCTCGGATCCTTGGTGATGTCACGTTGGGAAATTCT
This sequence comes from Eutrema salsugineum, assembly GCF_000478725.1. NCBI lineage: Eukaryota > Viridiplantae > Streptophyta > Magnoliopsida > Brassicales > Brassicaceae > Eutrema > Eutrema salsugineum. The sequence continues at coordinate 15,952,241 of NW_006256909.1, read as the reverse complement.
TCGGACTATAGTCTTCATGATGGCTATCTATTTCCGGGTAATCAACTTTGCATTCCTGAGTGTAGTTTACGACTTCACATCATCAAAGAATTACATGATGAGGGTCATGTGGGCAGAAATCGTACACTACAGCTTGTTACTAATTCTTATTTTTGGCCGTCTTTGCGTCGTGATGTCATACGGTTTCTGGAACGCTGCCGCGCATGTCAACAAGCAAAAGGATCTTCGTCTAACGCCGGCTTATATTTACCTCTACCTATACCTACTCAGTCTTGGACTGATATAAGCATGGACATTATTCTCGGGCTTCCGCATACACAAAAGGGCAACGATTCTATTTTTGTGGTGGTCGACCGCTTTTCAAAAATGGCTCATTTTATCCCTTGTAAGAAGACAACTGATGCAGTCCAGGTGGCATCTCTTTTCTTTCGAGAGATTTTCGCCTTCACGGCCTTCCTACGTCAATTGTTTCAGATCGTGACACTCGCTTTCTCAGCCATTTTTGGAGGTCTGTGTGGAAACTTCTTTGCACGAGCCTTGATATGAGTACAGCTTATCATCCGCGATGGTCAAACGGAGGTTACTAATCGTTCTTTAGGAAACATGCTTCGCAGCCTCGTGGGTGATAATCTCAAATCCTGGGATTGTAAGCTTTGCATCGCCGAATTTGCTCACAATCATGCGACGAATCGAAGCTTGGGTTTTAGTCCTTTCCAGGTGGTTTACGGCATTGTCCCGCGTTGCCCTTTGGACTTAGCTCCATTGCCGGATCGCACATGTCTACATGGTCAAGCTGTAGATTTTTTTCGGAAATGTGCAGACGGTTCATCAAGCAGCTCGCGCAAATCTTGACGTATCCTCTGCCACTTACAAAGCTAACGCTGACAAACATCGTCGTGAGGTTGTCTTCAGTCCAGGAGATCTCGTTATAGCAGGAAAATATAACAAACTCCGTTCGCGCAAAATTGGTCCTGTTGAGGTTCTTGAACGAATCAACAACAATGCGTATCGCGTACGTCTGCCCTGATGTTCGTACAGCAGATGTTTTCAATGTCAAGCATTTTTTTCCTTATCATGGCGAAAATACCAATCCAGATTCAAGGGCGAATCTCTTTCTACCCCAGGGGACCTGATGCATGGCATCCTTATCCAGTTAGGAAGAACACGCCTTAGGAGATTGGTGTTTAGCGTGTTCTTCAAATTGTTCTTTCCTTTTTTCTGTTTCCTATTTCAGTTGGTTTTGAGTTTTTCCTTTTTAATTTACGAGTCCTTATAGCACTAGGTCTTGTTAGCAGCTATAAAATGATCTACGTCTTTGTTTCTTTGATTCACTTTTGCTTTTGAAAAAACCTAATAAAAAAAATCCAAAAAGAGGAAGTCTTAACTTCCCAAAGAGCTCGTGTCTACACAAGCACTGAGAAGAATACTCTCAAATCCATTATTGAAATCAATTCCATTGATTTCTCTAATTCCGTAAAACCTTCGCTCCCATCATCGTTCACGCAGTCTTAAGCTTCCGCCACTCCACCATATGTCATGTGTTTTTAGTTTAATGTTGAATCGGTTTGAGTATTAATATTTAGTTATCTAAGTTTTGTGGATATCTATGTGTATATTTGTGTGTGTGAATTTTTTTGTGACTGTTGATGTATGGTTAACCTAAGAAGGAAGTGTACGATCTATATATGTAATTGGGTTACGTTATCAGGAATTATGGTATTATTATGTTGTTTGATGAACGGTGACATCTAAATGAACTTTAATGAATCTCTTTTATGACTACTTCTCCCTGGGAAAAGGTTATACCAAGCCAAAACGTAAGCACCTCAAATTTTGTTATACTTGACTCCTGACTATCAAGAGAACCTCTTTCAAGTTCAATCATTATTGTAACTTCTTACAAGCAAGAGAGGTTGCTATGAAGAAGCTAAGCTAAGCTAACTACATAAACTTTGGCCATGGATTATCACTGTCGTCCAGATGGTGAAATAAATTTTCATATTTGATATTCCCTCCCCACGGACTGAACACTTGAAATTTGAAAAGTTTTGTCATCGATGACGAACCCTTTAGGATCCCACATGTTCAACTCCTTATTTTCTTCGGGTATCCTTGATTTCTCAATCATATTTATATCAATTGTCCATTTTGTAGGAAGTTAAAAAAAAAAAAAAAAGTACAAATCTAAATGAAATTAGTTTCGACTTTGAAGCAGAATGAAAGGGAATCCTTTGTTGGGATATTGAGATTTCTCTTAAAACCTTTCTCTTTTATTCAATTATGTTCTTTTTCTCTCTTTGATTGTTATTGTGATTTATGATACATTAAACTTTAAGCCTAGATCTCTACTTATAGAGTTGTGATCCTAAAGAAAAATAGAAAACTGCTATTTCGTCATGATTTTTTATTTTGGTTCATGATTTTCTTTTTGTCCAATTTTTCATGATTTCCTTTTTGTCCAGTTTCCTTTCTCCTTTTGCATTTTCTTCATGATTTCCTTTTTGTCAAATTTCTTTTGTTGTTTTATTTCTTTTTTGTTTGCTTTTTTCTTTTTCTTTTTTTTTCTCTTCTTTGATTTTCCTTTAATACTCCCTCTAGATTCATTTGTTGTAGTTTCCATTTGCTCCATCTTGCTTGAATTATCTTCATCTTCTTCTTTTGTTACTTGTTTTTCTTTTATTTCTATTGCTTTGTATCAATCTATTTTGACTGCAAATTTTGTTTTTAATACTACAAGAAAACAGAGAATTAGCTACCTGAAACAAAGTTGCTAATTAGTGTTAAAACATCATATACGACCAAGTTCCGACTAAAATAATCAGTCGCTAATATTGCGTCGCAAAACAAAAAAGTCGCTTATCAGTCGTCAAATACCAACGGATTAGCGACTAATATTGCTCGACGTGAATTAGTCGATTCAGCTGTTACTTTTGCGACTGAATAACGACATATGTTACGACGTAATAGCGACTTAAAACCGACTGAATTATTTTTTTAAATGTTTATTTTATACAATTTAACGACTGTTTTCCGACTAAATTAGGACTACGTTACGACTGAATTACGACCGCGTTGCGACTGTTTTGATAAATGAAAATACATTCTGGCATTACGAGTTGATCCTCCTAATCTGGTAATTTGAATCCACTTATAGATTTGTATTAAGAAATCAATTGCAAATGAATTCATTCTGAATGTAACAACATAGGAAACCATTAAACCATTTATTACATAATAACATTGTTCTAAAACATGGAATATAAGTTACTAACTTCCAAATGTTAATACATACAACCATGGAGTTGAGTTCAAAAGGAGACGAACAGAGTTGAGAGCTCTAATAGCAGCCAAAAAATCCAAAAGAGTTAAGAGAGAAGAAGAAGTTGTTGACCTATGCTGCAAAGTGCTGAGTGGTTGGATTAGAAGAAGAGGCCGGAGCAGCATTTTGTGGAGCAGCAGTCATCGGACCATCATTTGGCAGATCTGAGGTTTTATTTGCAGCCACAAAGTCCAAAAATCCTGGATCAGTTTCAGCCATATACTTCTCGACAAGGGATAGTTTGTCGATCTTGGCTTGCTGCACTTCAGAAACTTTTGTAAGCTCGGACTCACGCCTTGTATTCTCTGCTGCTTGTTCTTCTATTTTCCGGTGAACTTCTTCTAGGTGTTCTTGCAGAGTTTGGTATGTTGAAGAGCTTCCCAGGTACGTTCTCTTCCCATTGACATGCGACTGTGAGAGGCTTCCAATTCCATATGGAACTCCTCTTTCATTTGTGAATGTCGATTGCAACAACAAAAGAAGGATTCAAACAGATTCAAATCCAAATAATTATTCTATACTATGAAACATAAAATGCAAACAAAAAACCAAGACATTACCTGAAGAAATAGGTCGTTTTCCTCTTCTACAGTTAGCTCCTCTAAAGTATCATTGTCTAGTGTCCCGAGATCAGACATTCTAGCTTCCAAGTTCTTCTGATACCTTTCAACCACCCTCTGTGCCTTTCGGTTTACAAAAATACCATCTGCTTTTGTATGAGTCTTGATGAAAACTTCACCAAGACTCACCGGTCTTACCAGTTAATAAGAATGTCAATAAAAGAGTTAAAAGTTTTACAGGTTCAACAGAATGATGAGGTAAGGATATAGTACTTACCATCTCTTGTTGGATATGGAGATAAAACTTATGGCCTGAAAAGTGGGCGTAAGGACCAAGACCCTTACGTTCAGATATCCGAGCCCCTGATGTGGTTGCACTCTTCTCTCTGGCTTCTTCAGTGTTCCAATATGCATTCATCTGTTCCCATAGAGTATCAGCAATCCAATTAGGTAACTCTCGAGAAGACCTTACCTTGCTTACCATATCTTTCATCCCTTTTTGGCATATACGCTCAAATTTTTGTTGAATAACACCGGTGATTAAGGGATCCCACGTGCGGGTTTTCTAAAATGAAATGAGAGAATATGATGTTAGTGAAAAAAAAAAACAAAAATTGAATCAAAGTTACAAAAAAAAAACACCATATCGCAAATTCTACGAAGTACCGTTCTTGTCTGTCCCAAGGCACACATGTCCATCTGTAGAATAGACCATTGAATTTGTTTGTAAAAACTTTGGTTATCTTCCAGGTCAGTGAAGACTTGTCACGACCAAACCTAAAATCACATAAACAAATCAAGCAATCAGTTCTATTGACACATCAAAGCAAGATACACAAAGGTGAACAATATTCTTTAGTTATCCCAAGTTTCAAACACAAAAGAAAAGTTTGAAACACAAGCTAAACATCATAAACTAACACAAGATAAACATCCTAAACTAATTCAAACACAAGCTAAACATCCTGAAGTCATACAAAATTCACACAAACACAAGCTAAACATCCTAAACTAACCCAAAACAGCCAACCGACAAGATATTTTAAGAAAAGCTACTAAGTTGAGAGTGTGATGCATACCATGTTGTATTCGGCCTCTTTATGGGAGAGATGACTGTCGTATAAGCTTCCCTACCAGGCTGAGTGAGCAATGCATTCAGGATTCGCATCTGGTCTTCCGCGAGATTGGTTGGGAATACATCTTCTGCTTCAAAGGTGGCTCTTTCACCCGCTTGAGAGTTGTTAGCTTCAGACGAGGGAGATGTTTGTTCTTGAGCCATTGGAGAGTCTCGGTTTGAGAGTGTGTAGAGCTTCGTGGATGAGGTGGCGGAGAAGTACGAGTTTGAGGCAGTGGAGTGCTGCGAGGTTGAGGCTCGTTGCTTCTATGACTGTGTGAGTTCTGGAAAAGTTGCGTTGGCGGTGGATAATCTCTCATAGAGATTGATGGTGGGAACATGGGGACAAGCGGAGGAGGAGATTGGTTTGTTGTCGCCGGAGTGAAATCATAGCGATTTGGCAGAGGGGATGGAGTTCTGGCTTGCGAAGAACTTGCACCTCCTCTTCCTCATCCTCGTCCTCTCTTTTTTCCAGCCATCAGAGATTAGAACTAGGTTTAGGGGTCGAGTGAAGAAAGAGATTTTGTCGATTAAAGGAAGGGGATTCTGGTTTCGATTGAAAGGTTTAGGGTTTCGATTGAGAGAATGAAGGTCGATGATTGAGAGAAGAGCTTGAAGAGATTATGGTTTCGATTGAGAGAAGATTGAGAGACGAGATTAAGGTCAATTGAAAGGGATTAGGGTTTGCGTTGATGAATGAAGGTGATTTGGGGAAAACATTTGGCTAAGGCATTTTGGGCCTAAAATTTAGGTTTAGATTTTTCGAGGGAAACTTCCCGGTTCTATTTGGGGCAAATATTTGGGCCGATAACATTGTTTTGCGAGGGTAAATTCTCCGGGTGCTTACATGTGTTTTTTATTTTGCGACTATTATTTTGCGACTACATATTAGTCCACTGGCTCATGTCCAATTAGCGACTACATATTGTATGTGGCCAATTGGTGAATGTTTACGACTAAAGTCATTTCATCGTAAATGAGTCGCGAATCAATTGGTAAATATTCGGGACAATGCAATCGCTAAAAATAGTCGCTAATTCTCTGTTTACTTGTAGTGTAATGCTGATCCTGCATCTTCAATCTTTTCTGGTTGAATCTTCCTTTTTTTGTCTCTCTTGCTTTTTCTTCAAGTAATTCCCATCTGATAATGAACATCTGATTTTCTTCTTAACCCTCTATTAGTTTCTTCCAAACTTTATCCATGATTGTGCATGTCTTATCATGAAATAGAACTTTATGATCTTTAGCCAATAATTGTGGCACACTCAGCAAATTTCTGTCAAGCTTTGGAATTAGTAGAACATCTTTGATTGTAACTTTTCCTTGAGTTATCTCCATGCTAATATCTCCTTTTCCTGCACTTGTAAGAATTTCTCCACATCCGAATTTGATCTGAACTTTGTATGTTCTGTCTAATCTTGCGAAGAACTTTTCATCTCTAGTCATGTGACATGTTGCTCCACTATCAATCCGCCATGCTCCTTCTTCATAAATTTGACTTGCATCATAAGCTGTTGCAGTGAAAGACAATTCGCCAAACCTCGATTTCTTGATTTTGACTTGAGAGAGAGTTTCTGCCTTAATCTTGTTTCTGCAGTTCTTTGCATAATGCCCAGACTTCCCACACACAAGACATTCTCCTTGAACTTGTTTGCTTTCATATGGTTTTTCTTCCTTGTTTCTGAAATAACAAACATCTTCATTGTGATTATTCTTCTTGCAGATACCACACAATGGTAAATTTCCTTTTCTGAAGTAGCAATCTTCTTCATTGTAGCACACAGAATATCTAAAACTAAGCAATCCACATGCAATCAATATATGACTAAGCACAAACCAAACATTAAGAATCCAAAACCGTGGTATACTTGAAACCTATCCTAAACGAAGGGGACACTAGATCCTCAAGGCATATAGCAGCCTCCTATTTTTTGTCTCTAGGACGCATGTGATCGTTTAACCCCCGACAATGGATATGGGCCATTACCAGTCATCTTACGCAAACACGCAACTGGTAACAAGCGATTCCCCACCTTGCTACCTTACCCAGGTACTTTTAAACCGGAACATCCCTTGTTCCTTTACTTTTTTACATTTATCCTCAAACAACACGCAATACCGGTTTTAAGTTCCTTTAATTCTTGTAATTAATCATACTAGGTTCTTTTATCATCATACACGTCTTTTAACACGCAAACATACAAGTAGGAAAAGAACCTTGAAAAGTCAAATAAGTTAAATAAAAAATATTTTTTAATATAAGACTCAGATTCCACTTTGTCTTAGTGATCACAAGATGTCAAAGTGGACAAGCATGTTACTGATTAAAGTTCGCTACACAAAGGTGCAAAATTCTTTGAGATAAGAACACAAATCAGTGTCTATGTGAATCACACACAAAGACAGGGATCCCAGTTGCTTTCTAAGGGAAATTCACACAATAGTAAAGACAAGCAAACAAAGTCTAAGCATTAAAGGTGAGAATTCTCGGTTTTCTTAATATTTTCAAATTCAGTGGTGAATAATATATTAATGAGGGGTAAAGGCTTTATATAAAGCTCGTACATGGATGGTCTAAGACATGAAAATAGAATACAAATTAACATAAATACAAATAATTCAAGCTAAATGCTAAATCAATCAAAAGTTAGATTAATATGGCCTTTAGTGCTCGATTTTGGGCTAAATGAGGAAAATGTGAAGGTTTCTTGTATCAGGACAACTTGGGCATGGATTGGTGACATCTTCGAGGTCTCTTGATGTTTGCTGATCTATTTATAGTCACTCGTTGGAGCCTCTAGATTATATAAAAAGTCTCCTGGATGCCAAAGATAAATCTGCAATGATCCAAATAAGGAAACGTCCCCTAGTTGATAATTTTGGATCACCTGGTTTATGATATTGGTTCTGTCCAGTTCTGACCCGTTCTGGATCGAGTATTGGTTCACCGTGGGTCTTTGATGGATTCTGAATAGGTACCAAGTCGGGTATGGCTTAATTCTTGGTAGTTGGCCTAAAATTTTTCAAGAGATGCCCATATGTCATTATCAGCCCATTTGAATGATTTTAGAATTGTGGGCTTGATTGGGCATGGTACTCCTTGAGTTTTCACTGTTCTTGGCTGTTGAGCGGCTCGTCAAGATGGTCCATAGTTGCTCAATGTTGAGCTGAATCATCTCTGGCTCCTGGTCTTCCTCTTCTGTTCGATGACTCCATCATACCCTCTTTCTTTGAGAAATTTTTTTCCTCAAAAGTTGTTCATGCCATCTAGTGTTTTTGCTTCAATTTTGGTGGATATCCTCTGCTCGTTCATATTTTTCAATGGAAGGTGGAGGTGATGAATGACATGGAGACAATTTTTGTGGATCCGGTGGTTCAGGCTCCTTTGACAGCAAGGTGATAGACATTTTTGATTTTTGTGTTGCTTGTGGTGCATGCTTGCGGATTCGTATTCTACCATACCGCTCCTTGATCTCTTGTAGGAAATCTTTGGGTATGTATCTCTTTTTCATAAGTGGATTGAGTTATTCCCAAGTGTTAATGGCTGGCTCGTTGTAGTGCCAGCATTGTTGTTCTTCTCGATCCTACCAAATTGCTGCTTCACCTTGAAGTTGATTGATGACTAAAAGTAGTCTCTCATGTTCAGGTATTCGGTTGTGAAAGATATATACAACTATCCATGTGTCCGGTCCAAGAAAGATATGCTTCAGGACCATATCCTTTTTGAAAAATTTTAGGCCAGAATATAAAACCAACTAGGAGAGAACCCGCGCGTATGCACAGGTCTTGTTTTAATTTATATTTTAAATAAATTGTATTAAATTTTATGTTTACTATTAATGTTATTTTGATTAAAATATTTATATTTTCTTTGATTTTTTTTTGATGATACATTATTTGTAATCTCTTCTACATAAATGTGTCAAATAGACTAATTTTTCTCCCAAGATAATAAAGAACTAAAAATCTATTATTTTAATTTTTGTATGAAAACGTAATAGTTAACTTAAAAATATATGTTGAATATCAGAGAGAAATATATATTTGTTCTACGATCTTCATATTCTTTTATTTTTGTAAATCTTACTAATATAATACTTGTTACTTTTCTTAATTTGCCATTTTAACTTTTTTGGTTATATATATTTTATTGATTTCATTTTTTTATTTTTTTTTTAAAAACCATAAATGGCATTTTTATGTGGATACTTTTTTTTTGCTATTATTTTTTTTAATAATTTTTATCTTTTTAATTGTTTATTAAATATTCTTTGTGTTTTATAATTTTATTAGTTAGAGTTTCATATAAGATTATTTGAAACTTCTTAACTTAATCAGTTTCATAATTTTTTTTCACTTGCATTAAAATGTATTTATATTTTTAGTTTGAAAATGAAGTTTAAAACATTTTAAAAAAAAAGAAAATAAAATGGTGCATTTAAAAAGTCTTGTATTATATAATATTTATAAGTTTTTATATATTTAAATTAAATTTTAATTTCATTCTAATATAAATATATATTAATATTTATTATATTTTTAATGTGTTTTATTGTGTTTGCAATTAATTATTTTATTAATATTTGAAGATTACATGTGGCGCTCTCTCCAGCGCTGATGTGTTACTCAACTGGAGAGAGTTGGCTAAGTTTTATATATAAGATATAAGGAAAATAAAATTCTTCTTTTCTTTTTTGAAAAATAAGGAAACAAATAGAAACATTAATGGGAGAAACAAAGTAAACCTTTAAGACCCTCAGCTGAGGTATCCGCCATCACGAGTTCGAGCTCCGGCCACTGCGGAATTCACATATGGGCTGCAGCGTCCCAGGAGCCGACACGTGGAATGCCATTTGGCCGCCCACGTGGCTAGTCTGGACCCACCTCGGTGGGGGTCAGGACACCTGAGTTATCAAAAAAAAATAATAAAAAAAAAGTAAAACTTTAAGAAAGACAAAGAAAACTATTTTGTATAGTTTTTTATATCAAATTAAAGAACAAAAACAATTTTTTATATCAAATTAAAGAACAAAAACAATTTGATAAAATGATGAAATAAAAACAAAAACAGAAAATGATAGAAACTTTTAGCTCTGATCCAAATGATCTAAGGCTCAGATTCCACTTTGTTTTGTGATCACAAGATGTCAAAATGGACAAGCATGTTGCAGATTGAAGTTCGCCACTCAAAGATGTAAAGTCTTTGAGATAAGAACATGAATCAATGTCTATGTGAATCACACAAAAATACAGAAATCCCATTTTCTTTTTAAAGGAGTCTCACAAAATAGAAAAGACAAGCAAACAAAGTTCAAGTTCCAAAGCGAAGAAAATTCTTGGTTTTCTTAATATTTTCAAATTCAAGGGTGAATAATACAATGAGAGGTAAAAGCTTTATATATACATGGTTGTTCTAAGACATGAAAATAGAATATAAGTCACCATAAATACAAATAAATCATCAAGCTAAATGAAAAATCAAACAAATGTCTGATTGATATGGCTTTTAATGCTCGATTTTGGATCAATTGAGAAAAATTGGAAGGTTCTTTGTATCTGGACAACTTGGACATAAATTAGTGACGTCTACGAGGTCTTTTGATGGTATGTTTGACCAGATTTCACGTAATTGGCTCTAGATAAGGAAAGTTGAGGTGTGAAGAGATCCGCTTGATCTCCTGCTTGCTGATACATTTTGTCACTCTTTGGAGCCTCTAGATCATAGAAAAAGTCTCACAGACGCAAAAGATACGTCTGCAATGATCCAAATAAGGAAATATCCCAAAGTGGAGAATTTTGGATCACATTGTTTATGGTCTCGGTTCTGCTGAGGTCTGAACCGTTCTGGATCGAGTCTTGGTTCACCGTGGGGTTTTATTGGCTCATGAATATGGACCAAGTCAGATCATTGATTAATTCTTTGTGGTTGTCCATCTTCTATTATTATTTGAGAATGACACTTAAAAATAACTTTTATGTCATGTGTTATTAACAACTTTGTCATGCTGAGGTGTCAATTTCAGAGAGCTTTTCAGGGTTTTTTTGAAATTAGGCTCAACTTACTAGATTAATTACATATGCCATTAACTTTAATTTGGTTAGAGATTAGTTTATATTAAGTATATATTTAATAATCAAACATTAAATTTATAAAGCTATGCTCTCTCTTTCTATTTCTTATCAACATATTTATAAAATTTTAATACACTATATTACTTATACTAGGATACTGGTCTGCGCGCATGTGCGGGCTTGAATGTTTTTATAAATTTTATTTGTATTGCGTATATTGTTAAGTTTATTGGGTCGAATTTTATAAAATTGATAAGTGACAGTGTGTGTGGGTACGGTGTTACCAGATTTGGGCCGAATTGTATGTTAGTTTAAGAATTGGATTGTGTCTTACAATTGGCTATACTTTTTTTGATGTAAATATAAACAATAAGTGATGTATAACTGATTAAGTAATTATAATTAGGTATGTATAATGAAGAAAGTGTAGATGAAGAATACTTGTAATTATGAATACATACATTAATTTTATGTTCGTAAATCGTAAGTTATTCATCGAAATGTGATATATATGAACATATTTTATAAATTATATGCGAAGATGTATTCATTTATTTTGAAATGTAAATTCATTTGGAAATAGTGCTGTATTAGTCAAATATTATTTAATATCTTATAATTATAAACGACTTTTGGGGAATATGAAACAGAGCGAAGAAAAATGAGGAGTCACTCTGAAAGAATTTTATATATACACCCCATAAGAAAATTTTGATCAACTAACCAATCAAACAATTACTTACTCAAACACAACTCATACTATAATTATTCTTCTGATGTGATCCTCAGACAGACGTACAAAAAATATGTTTACATGAAGGAAAAATACACTTTTTCCTACATTATATTTCTTGTGCATCTGTCGAGAATCACACCAGAAAAAAGTTGTTATATTCACTGGGATTTTTAGAAAAAACCGTCCTTTAATATGTAGGAAATTGTTATTTACATCGAATGAGATCCAATATTGTGTAACACATAAAAATCTTTTAATTGGTATTTTTAAATTTGGAAATATTACAATTTTCCAAATTATCAGGAATGTTAGATTTTTTATATCTCATCACAGCAATTATCTAAAATAACAACAAATCGGATTTTTCTATATTATGTATTTCATTTAAATTTGAAATTTAAAAAGTTGATGAATTTTATTAGAGATTTCTAAAATTTGAGATATATTTTATCTTATTAACAACTAATTTACGATTAATCCGCATCAACAATACATTAAACTTACAATTATAATAGATTAGTAACTAAATGATAAATTATAAGTTACGGTATATTTAATGAAATATTAATTGGTTGACTGTTGTATTAATTATGTAATATGTAATGATGGAAAATGTAGTATTTAGTAGATGATTTACCTTACTATTTCTGATATTCAAAATAAAAGGTAATATAAAAATTTAAGACGATGAAAAACAACAAAATAAAAGTAACTTATTGAAATAAAGATTCAGCTTGCAATTTTAAAACTAATATTAAGAAAGACATATAAATCTAATTGACCGGGAATAAGCTCATTGCATAGCAAGCTTCTCTAAAAGTATCGTATACAACACCATTAACTTTTCGAATATCTTCATAACTGCGAGGACCTCTAATGATATTTAACAGACAACCTAAATAAAAAATTTTGCCATCATAAATTGAATACTGTTGCAGAATAGTTGGATTTCCTAAACCCTTCAACCGTGGCCTCCACTCATGCAATGTGGCATTCCAGACAAATTGATGAGATAATTCAGTGTAGAGCAGGAATCTGGCAGTTGGGTATATCTTGTTACACTCCATCCAAGCAATAAATTTTGTATTTTTCATTAGTTTGTCGACCTTGTTTTGCTTGGGAGAATTTGTTCTTGGTAGATGAAATTGAATAATTTCTGAAAACAATCATAAGAACTTGTTAAAACAGTTAAAAGGAAACAAATAATGTATGATAAGAAGTTATAAAGGTTAAGTCTCTATAGTTCTATACCAAGGATTCTTAATAGAGTAAAGTTGGACGCAGAAGGATTACATATCTTGTTCATAGCAGTAGAAATGGAGAATATTGAGAATTTTTTTTCAGTGTAACAAATGAAGTTGCAGTTCACAAAAGTATGATGTGAATATATAGATGGATTAAATAGGGCATACACGAATATACGAATAAGTTAAAGATTGCAATATGCATCTCGTTATAGAAAGTAACAATAATATATCAATATCCTTCATATTATATTTTTAAAAATCCAGAATATATGGTTAGATAATTTAATTTATAAAATAATTGCTTCATAAGAATATTAGTTCGAAATTATCAGAGCACAATATTATGTTACCATATATTGCGGTATAAATCAAACTGTAAAGAGGAAAATCCAAATTTTTAAACATTTTTGTATGAGACAAGTTATGTAAATTATACGAAGAAGACTTGTGTAAATATTATGTCCATTTATCAAAAGCGAAAGTGAAAAAGTCAAACAGGTCGGTTGAAACAGTATTCCTAAGAAAACATAGAAATGTGGTGACATTGAATATTTTGTAACTATCCTATCCTATATAAAATATGAGGTAGCTTTTATTATAAAAGTACATATAAAATTTACTCTGCAACCCTAAACGGCTGATAAGAGATTAGACAAAAATAGAGAATCACCAAAAAGAACGTTTTGATGAAAACAGATTATTAAAAATTAATCCACCACCATTGAACATGAGATTTGGTGTGGAAGAAACACCATCACCTCCTCCAATTTCTGAATCAGAGATGGAGCAAAATAACATGTGGGAAGAGATGAATGACTTCCTGAGCAAATCAACTGCGAAAGCCATCGAGGTTCCTTATGAGGTAATTTAAACTTAAAATTATTCCGTTTTATTTTTATTGATGATTTCTGTATTATTGGATGTTCATATCAATATGTAATATCTGCAGCTTAATGAAGAAAAAACGACTGATGATCCAAAGGAACGTTGCAAGAACAGAAAACACGATCTCCATCTAGATCTGAAGATAGGTTTGAAATGTATAGAATGCGGCTTTGTTAAGACAGAAATCCGCTACCTAGATACATCTCCGTGGGTAAGCTATTAATATTCCATTAATACATTTATTTGTTTAACTAATATGTTTGAATTAACTACATAATATGTTTTTGAATATTGTAGGCACATAAGAATAAACGTGGAAGGAGAAACTTCGAAGTTTAGCTAATATTATCTCTGTTTTTTTTTTGTACCATATTTATCTTCAATAAAATAAAAATAATTATTCTCCCAATTCACTTTCTCATATATGTGTATTGATCTGTAAGATTATAAGCTCAACTGCTACATTGATTATAATCCATAAACATTAAAACATAGGCAACATAATATAATATTTTAAACTCAAGTCAAAAGGTAATGAGAAAAGCTTAACAGTAGTTGTCAGCACTGAAATGCAAACGTCAATCGTAATTAATTTGAAATTACTCTTACACATAAAGTTGTTAATAGATCAATTGTGAGCATTTGACCAAAAAAAAAAAAATCAATGCTGAGCCAACGTTGTCAATTGCGTAAGAAACGTTATAGTTGCATCGCGTGGCATAAACATCTCTCGGTTAAACTCATAAAGGCTCCTAATAAATGTAATTTCCAAGTCTACCGTAACAAATTAGTATGGTACTAAATTTGGCATAATATGAAAAATGACCGTTAAAATATTGTAGCTGTATAATTTGGTAATATCTTATTATTATGGAAATGTGAAATATTGGATGGAAGAAAATGTCTATAAAGGAAGTAACATTTCTAAATTCAAATGAATTCTATATATAGATGGTATATGTTATATCCAAAACTATACATATATACATGTAAAATATATAAACAATAAATACAATGATATTAAAGACATAAGTAAAATGGCAACTAAACATTACCATAAATAAATACTAAAAATTTCATTACAAATATACGAAAATAGGTTCAAATACATCCCAGTTTTATGGGTAAATATTACAAAATGTTTGAACGTTTAACAGTTGGTATTAAAATAAAAGTAGAAGGATAAATGTTATGGCCAGCTCGGATCTCCATGGATATCGGTAAAAGGAAACCTGACAGAAAATAAATTTCAAGTTAAAAATTGAAAAAAGAATAAAATAACCCATAAAACTTATTATATACATTAATACCAATTAGAAAATTACCAGTCAAGAAAATCAGAAACCTCTTTTATGTGAGGATTGAAAAGTATTTCAGAATGGTCTCCAGCATTCCTTATACGATATCTCCCTGTATGATTTAGAAATATAAAGGGCAGAAATGTTAGAAGCCAAATTAACATATTAACAAAGTCGAAATGAATGTTCCCACTCGATTATAAAATTTTATTACTAACCTTCGGAATCATAGGTCAGACGAAACATGCGCAAAGTCAAGACTGTTTCATAAGTACCTATGTCTTCCCACTTCTTCCAGAAATCCAAAGCAGTCTTCCCAATGAGTTCGATATCCATATCATTATAACTAAACCAAAATTATATTACAACAACATTAACTAAAATATAAATACTCTGAATTATAAGACGAAAGATTGGCCTTTACACATATAGATGATAATATAAAATGTCTTACTTCATGTCCCTTATCTGAATGTCCAATTTGTGAGAAGGTCCAAAAATCATCTCGTATGGATCATCAATGTCAGTACTTAGATCATCATCAGCATAGATGATTACGCCAATCAAATCTACAAAGAAACATATTTATTACACAATATTTGTAACCCTATATCTTAAATTGAATAAAGGTGAGAAGCCTAACCGATAGAGTACTCAATAGGAAAATTCCCTCGAATAATGACATCAAATGGCATAAAATCCATCATATGCTTAGGATTGACTTGAAAGGTCTTGTCTACAACAGTATCGGCGTTCATGTTGATGAAGTGGTAGTTTATAGTATTTCTGAAAGATCCGAACGCGTTGACAACGTTGAAGAATTTGACATAATTCCATTCTCCTTCTTTAAACTTTGGACCCAGGGAAGAAATAAGATCCTGATCTATCGATGCCTCTATTTTGTAACCCTAAATTCGTGAACCAAATAATCATTTCAGATATTCATTTGTTTAAATGTTCATAGCATGCAACAGAATAAAAAATTTTTAAATATGAACTTGCATTTTCGTCACCGAGGATAAGATGCAATTCCTGGCGATGATTACGGTAGTTGAATTGTTCCCAAACTCGTATGACTTTTATAAGGATTCTGGAGTCAGATTTTGTGGGAGAAAGATACTCAAGGGTACAATAGCGAGGCATGTTTGAGGAAAGTGGTTGTTTTCTAGAACTTGTTTGTTTTTTGTTAAGATGAGAAGTCTTTCTACTTGGTCCTTTCATATGTATAGGAAAACAATAGAAAGTATAGGGTTTGAAAGGTTGTGTCATTTTGTAAAATCCGAATAAATAGTGACCTTTGACATTTATTGCATTAAGTGACTTACGAACAAACCAAAATGGTAACATTCAATTCATTGGTATATTTGATTTTTATATTGATTAAATATATATAGTGAAATATGTAAATATAGTTGGAAAATGTCATATCTTGTACTGACTACTTTTTAATTAAATCAATTACTTCATTTCATTAATTACAAATCATTAATGAGAGTACAAAACCGGAATTTATGTACTATATTTTTAATACAGACAAAAATCACGGACAATTCAAATTTTGAATATCATTGTTATTTTTTGTAATCAAATAAATAGAGTACGATTCTCGACAATATACCCAAAAAAATGTAATTGTTATTTAGAAAATATAAAATATTTTCATTGGATAAGTTATCTCAATCAGAATAATTTTAAAGTATGGTAACACTATAAAAATAAGAAAGAAGGAAAAACAACTTCTTTTACTGAGACTGGTCTTCATATTCATCGTTGACCGGAGGAAAATCATTTGAAGATGCAAGTGTGAAATAATATTAGGATTTTTAATCATTATAAGCGTTATGTCAATATAAGAAATATAACTATCATATATTTAGAAAGATTATAATATAGGATACAATATCAAAGATGTAATAAACATACCTCAACCTTGCACTTTCCACTTCTGGGGTAGGAGGATCCTCGACAATATCAGATATGAATCTTTCCGATTCAACTATCCATCCATCTAAATACATAGACATACTCACTATTTGGAAAAATATATATGTAAAACTTGTAATTAATTTAAAATATCAAATAATGAGGTAGACAGTTACCTCTCCATCTAGTGAAAGAGAAAAATCGCAATACAATAATATGCTTAGAAGACCTTTCACGATTCGTCCAAAGATCTTCAAATTTCCTTGCCAAGTTATCCCAAGCAATACATTTCAAAGTTTCTCCACTGTATATTTAAATAATTTAGAACATTATTATTATAATTTAAAATTGGCTTCAAAATAAAAAATATACAAATAACAGATGTTCTCAGAATAAGTTGTACAGACCTGAAATCTTGAATTTGAATAAGTGGACGTTCCGTGGGTATGTCCGATGTATCGGACATAGGAACTCCTAACTGAAGTTTCTGAACAAATGTGACAACGCCGAGAAGATCAACCGCAACAATAAAGGTGTGCCATTAAATACATGTTGGAGTTCCTTAGATAAACGATTTTTTTTAAAAAAAGTTGTAAGAAACATACCAAGATATCTATCTGTATGAATAAATCTATATAAAATATTCATGAAATTACAAAAAGAATATATTCCTCTTGAAGACTTCGGATCGGTTTTCTCAACAATGGTATCCTCGAGGAAATGTATATGATAGTTGTTTGATGATATACTTGGACGAATCACTCTGTCAGTAACTTCAAAATTACCAAGAAAAACCCAATCTCCTTCAACCAATTCATACTTGAATTTGTCCATAATATCATATTGAATAGTAGACAGGATGTGATTACCCTACACGGTTTATAAAAATAAATAATTTAGGAAAACATTCCTAAAACATATAAACGGCAAATCTTTTCAACCTTGAAAAACTTACAAATTCATCCGCAAGAACTAACATCCGATTAGGTCGATCGAAGAGAGTATAATCATAATAATCTCTTAGTGTCTGAACACAAATATGATATCCACAGTTTGAAATCTGAAGATCGGAAAGTCTTTCACAAGGAGACATTCTTTGTTTTAATAATTTTGTGAAGAGGAATATGAAAGAGTATAAGGAAATGAATAATTTTCTATGTGATGGAGTAAAAATGTTACTGTTTTAATGTCGTCTTGATTGGAACTCTTGTGTAAATTTATGACAGTTGGTTGGAAATAAAAAATCACAAATTAAAGGTGCAAAAAAAATAATTAGGGAAAAACAATCTAGGGCAACATTAAAGTTCCACGATTAAATCAAATACGCCAAAAGGTTCCACAAATACCCCAATCAATATAAGGAATAGAGTTCAAACGTTATCCTCCCATGGGACAAATTGGTTACAAATATCAAAAGCAATAATCAATCACCAGCAATGCATTTCTGCAATAAGTTCATTACGATGTCTTGCTTCTTCATAACTTCATTAGGATCTCTTGCTTCGGTCGGGTTTTGTTAACAGATCTTTCACCTTCATCCAAATAGTCGGGACTCTTAGTTACCTTCTTAGAAGAAGGAGTGAGTGAAGATCCAGACGATGGATTCTCAAGTTCGTCTGAACTCGTAAGCATCAACGGTTGCTGGAGACATAGGTACATTGTTGATGTCTTAATTTGACTAAACGATGAAAAAAACGAGCTTTAAAAGTTTGTAAAAATTTATCATATATTACCTCTGATCGAGAATCCCACTCAGTCATAATGTCGACATCTTGAGACCATAGTTCTACTACATACGGAGACTGGCTTCCTTTTGTATGTTCTTCTGAAACTGTTATTTTGAAAAGCATCCTCATAGTTAGGAGCTTTGTCAAGCCATCAGGGAGCCCTCTTGGTAAATCCTACGCATCATTATATATAATGGATTAATATTATTTAAGAAAATGTAAATATTGCATAATGTAAAAAATTATTACACAACTAACCTCATCATTTTGTTCCATTATAGACTCAGCTGAATGACCTAACAACCTTTGAGCAGTGTCATCAAACATCAAGAAGCGGACATCGACGTCTGAATCATCAGTTACAAATAATACAATGTAGTACCTAAATTGTTTGAAATATAATAAAAGAATGAGTTATTTAAACGTTACAATCATAAACATGTAATGTAGTGCCGGAATAAATGTATGATGAGACGAATCAATGTAATAAAATAAGGCGAACATTAATCCAGTCAATCAGAGAAAGTCAATATTTCTAATTCTACTATATGTGCTAAATATATTACCAAAGAAATACTTAGTGAAATAAGTAATGTTTTCTTTACTTTATGGGACAAATCATTGTATTACCTTGCGACGATGATATCATATGAATAAATATCACCACAATTCTTGCAACTGAAAAGAGGAATCCTCTTATCGTAATCTTCATCATCAGACATAATTCCATGCTCTAAAATTTTGATGTTGCAAGGTTTGCATGCTCAATAATACCATAGCTTTGAAGTGTCAATGTCTTTGACCGTAACGCATGTTACAATCTTGCCAGGCTATAACAAAACCATTAATATGTATATAGTTAAATGTAAATATATTTATACCATTTTCAAAATATATAGCTCATACTACTTTTGTATCACGGATTCCAGCTATTGTCCGCCTCCTATTTTTCACACCTAAGAATTCTTCACGGTAGTCAATAGCACCACCCCAAGAAGTCGAATAACTCTGTTCACCATGCACAATCATTTGATTGTTTTTTGGCAACCTACAAAAATGTAATCCTATAATTAAATAAATTCTAGACTTTTAAAATGATATTAAATTGTCACATAACATACTTTTCTCTGAAGTCTTTCACGATCTTGAAGTCAGGATCAAACAGAATCTTGGTGGAGTTGAAAGCATTTGATATTGAAATGTCCCCTATACTCGGAAAACATTAAAAAAAAATAATTAACAAACTAATCCAAACTCTAAATCTCTAAAAACTGTATATATATGAATAGGGGATATAGTGATCTAACCTTTGTACTCTTTTATACAGACAAATCGCATTACACACACAACAATAGCAGCCATATGTTTATCAGTGTACTCAACAGTTGCTTTAGCATATTGTCCCCATAGTGTACATTTCAGTTGGACATCGCTTCATCAGTAAACATATTAGCGTTAAATTTTTTAAAAATATTGTTATGTTTATATTGGTATGATATCATAACCACTTACTTGGTATCCCGAAGTGTTCTCATCAATTTCTCGCTGATCCCACTTTTTCCTTTAGTTTTTATAACTTCCATACTCCCAACGGTGACAATTTCTCCAATGACATTTTAAAGAAAAAATATTTGTATTCAATGATAAATATGTACATTATTATAATATAAATTTCATAATAAAGATGATGACATACCGATGAGGACGTTTTTGTCGAGTTTGTCTTCCTTGATTAACCTGAAATCAGACAAATATTTCTCTGGCAAATCTGATGGAAAATCATTAATCTCCTTAGCACGGGTTGTCCTGCACAAAGCGATCTTGTATGGTAATGGAGTCATCCTAAAATCACCATAGTATTCTTTAATTATGAAGCAATTCATAGAAAGTGATTTTCCTTCTATAAGGATCCTTTTATGTTTTGCGATGATTTCTTCATCAACAGTAGCGTGAATCCTAGCGCCCTGTGAATCACACGTAAATAGTATTACTATATAATATGTAGATTACTTAAAATAACAATAAAAAAAATACATAAGATAAACCTCTTCGTCAACCAATACCATTTCTATAACAAAGCCAGACTGCCTATTCTTGACTTTCCAAAGTGAAAATATAGTAGCTCTAACTTTCTGAATTTCACTTGATTGATCTAATTTGGCAAATGGAACTATAGCAGCTGAACGTCTGCGGACTAAATCCATTTTTGTGAATGAGAATGGTAGAGTTTTAGGGTTTACGATAGGTGGTATATATAGGGAGAGGAAGTGAATGAAAACAATTTTAAAATGATGTTAGGCGAGAATTCAATTATTTGGAGAAAGAGAATGAAATGAAGAATATAGATATTCGGAATGTGCGTAGAAGTAGGTATTGTTGCGGAAATATTTGAGAATCAATATATTCAAATTGATTTTATTGACAAAATTGATGTCTAGTATTAAACTGTAACATAAATTCTTGTTTCTTTTTGAAAAATTAAGATTTCTGTATATTTTGTTACATTAACTCCGGTAAATCCTGCTAATAGTTAATGTAATCTTCCATTTTTGGAATCATTTCTATTTTCTGACGCAGAAAAGTTTTTAAAAATCAATAATTTCAATAAATTTAGAAATGGGCTTCTCAGACGTATAGGGCCAAATAATGTTTTTAAAAACAGATAATTGGGCCGGGTCGGGTATAAAGATCCGCGTGTTTATCCGTTTGTGATTTTCTCGTTTCTTAATTATTTTATATCATAAAAAATTTGGACAGAATTTACACATCAACATCATCATCCAATGAAATTGCGCAGAGCTAGCAACCTTGCTATGTCACATTTGACGTGGAATAAACGTCATCATTGACGTTGGCAAGGGAGGTTTTCTAAGCCAATCAAATTAAAACAAATCAAATTTTTTCATTAAACTATATCTCATTTAATATATAGGATATAAGACAAATAGAATTTTGAGTTGAAGACAGTTTACGATATTTCCAAATAAAAAAATTACTTTCTTTACCAAACCTATTTTTTTGTATTTTTTACAAAATTCTATTATGTTTTTTTATTTATATAACTTATCAAATGTAATTTACGAATGTATATCTAGATCATGATAGTTCATTAAATCTTAAAAATTATATTTTTGATAATAGTTATATTGGGATTTTTGCTAAAAGTGACCTAAAAATTGATTTTAGTAGACTTATGATGTAATATTTGACAAAAATAACCTAAATGAATAGGGAAATGATAATATAATCCTGTATGAACAAACAAAAAAATGGATATTTTAATTACAGTTTAAACCATGACGAAGTCTACTAAAGACTGTTAGAAGTCTTCATAATAAAGCTTATGAAGTCTACTATGTAACTAAATCATAAAAATTAATTTTAGAATTAATAACAAATAATTTTGGTTTCCAATTTGCAAACATTAAATTAGATATTGTTATTTTTATTGTATATAGATTTTTTTTTCATATTCATAAGTTAAATATTTATGGTGTCAAATTAAAAAGAGCAAAATATTTGATTTAGTGTTTATATTTAGTAGACTTCAATATATAAGTCTGCTAAACCGAATAAATTAATCTTATCGAAAATTAAACCGAAATAGAACCAACGATGATTACGGTAGTTGAATTGTTCCCAAACTCGTATGACTTTTATAAGGATTCTGGAGTCAGATTTTGTGGGAGAAAGATACTCAAGGGTACAATAGCGAGGCATGTTTGAGGAAAGTGGTTGTTTTCTGGGACTTGTTTGTTTTTTGTTAAGATGAGAAGTTTTTCTACTTGGTCCTTTTATATGTATAGGAAAACAATAGAAAGTATAGGGTTTGAAAGGTTGTGTCATTTTGTAAAATTCGAATAAATAGCAACCTTTGACATTTATTGCATTAAGTGACTTACGAACAAACCAAAATGGTAACATTCAATTCATTGGTATATTTGATTTTTATATTAATTAAATATATATAGTGAAATATGTAAATATAGTAGAAAAAAAATTCATATCTTGTACTGACTACTTCATTTTAATTAAATCAATTACTTCATTTCATTAATTACAAATCATTAACGAGAG
Organism: Eutrema salsugineum; assembly: GCF_000478725.1. NCBI lineage: Eukaryota > Viridiplantae > Streptophyta > Magnoliopsida > Brassicales > Brassicaceae > Eutrema > Eutrema salsugineum. The sequence continues at coordinate 15,929,283 of NW_006256909.1, read as the reverse complement.
TACAAAACCGGAATTTATGTACTATGTTTTTAATACAGACACAAATCACGGACAATTCAAATTTTGAATATCATTGTTATTTTTTGTAATCAAAGAAATAGAGTACGATTCTCGACAATATACCCAAAAAAATGTAATTGTTATTTAGAAAATATAAAATATTTTCATTTGATAAGTTATCTCAATCCGAATAATTTTAAAGTATGGTTTAACACTATAAAAATAAGAAAAAAGGAAAAACAACTTCTTTTACTGAGACTGGTCTTCATATTCATCGTTGACCGGAGAAAAATCATTTGAAGATGCAAGCCTGAAATAATATTAGGATTTTTAATCATTATAAGCGTTATGTCAATATAAGAAATATAACTATCATATATTTAGAAAGATTATAATATAGGATACAATATCAAAGATGTAATAAACATACCTCAACCTTGCACTTTCCACTTCTGGGGTAGGAGGATCCTCGACAATATCAGATATGAATCTTTCCGATTCAACTATCCATCCATCTAAATACATAGACATACTCACTATTTGGAAAAATATATATGTAAAACTTGTAATTAATTTAAAATATCAAATAATGAGGTAGACAGTTACCTCTCCATCTAGTGAAAGAGAAAAATCGCAATACAATAATATGCCTAGAAGACCTTTCACGATTCGTCCAAAGATCTTCAAATTTCCTTGCCAAGTTATCCCAAGCAATACATTTCAAAGTTTCTCCACTGTATATTTAAATCATTTAGAACATTATTATTATACTTTAAAATTGGCTTCAAAATAAAAAATATACAAATAACAGATGTTCTCAGAATAAGTTGTACAGACCTGAAATCTTGAATTTTAAAACGAATAATGGACGTTCCGTGGGTGTGTCCGGTGTATCGGACATAGAAACTCCTAACTGAAGTTTCTGAACAAATGTGACAACGCCGAGAAGATCAACTGCAACAATAAAGGTGTTCCTTTAAATACATGTTGGAGTTCTTAGATAAACGATTTTTAAAAAAAAATTGTAAGAAACATACCAAGATATATATCTGTATGAATAAATCTATATAAAATATTCATGAAATTACAAAAAGAATATATTCCTCTTGAAGACTTCGGATCGGTTTTCTCAACAATGGTATCCTCGAGGAAATGTATATGATAGTTGTTTGATGATATACTTGGACGAATCACTATGTCAGTAACTTCAAAATTACCAAGAAAAACCCAATCTCCTTCAACCAATTCATACTCGAATTTGTCCATAATATCATATTGAATAGTAGACAGGATGCGATTGCCCTACACGGTTTAAAAAAATAAATAATTTAGGAAAACATTCCTAAAACATATAAACGGCAAATCTTTTCAAACTTGAAAAACTTACAAATTCATCCGCAAGAACTAACATCCGATTAGGTCGATCGAAGAGAGTATAATCATAATAATCTCTTAGTGTCTGAACACAAATATGATATCCACCGTTTGAAATCTGAAGATCAGAAAGTCTTTCACACGGAGACATTCTTTGTTTTAATAATTTTGTGAAGATGGAATATGAAAGAGTATAAGGAAATTAATAGTTTTCTATGTGATGGAGTAAAACTGTTACTGTTTTAATGTCGTCTTAATTGGAACTCTCGTGTAAATTTATGACAGTTGGTTGGAAATAAAAATCACAAATTAAAGGTGCAAAAAAAAATAATTAGGGAAAACCAATCTAGGGCAACATTAAAGTTCCACGAATAAATCAAATACGCCAAAAGGTTCCACAAATACCCCAAACAAAATAAGGAATAGAGTTCAAACGTTATCCACCCATGGGAAAAATTGGTTACAAATATCAAAAGCAATAATCAATCACCAGCAATGCATTTCTGCAATAAGTTCATTACGATGTCTTGCTTCTTCATAACTTCATTGGGATCTCTTGCTTCGGTCGGTTTTTGTTAACAGATCTTTCACCTTCATCCAAATAGTCGGGACTCTTAATTACCTTCTTAGAAGAAGGAGTGAGTGAAGATCCAGAAGATAGATTCTCAAGTTCGTCTGAACTCGTAAGCATCAACGGTTGCTGGAGACATAGGTACATTGTTGATGTCTTAATTTGACTAAACGATGAAAAAAGGCGAGCTTTAAAAGTTTGTAAAAATTTATCATATATTACCTCTGATCGAGAATCCACTCAGTCATAATGTCGACATCTTGAGACCATAGTTCTACTACATACGGAGACTGGCTTCCTTTTGTATGTTCTTCTGAAACTGTTATTTTGAAAAGCATCCTCATAGTTAGGAGCTTTGTCAAGCCATCAGGGAGCCCTCTTGGTAAATCATGTGCATCATTATATATAATGAATTAATATTATTTAAGAAAATGTAAATATTGCATAATGTACAAAATTATTACACAACTAACCTCATCATTTTGTTCTATTATAGACTCAGCTGAATGACCTAACAACCTTTGAGCAGTGTCATCAAACATCAAGAAGCGGACATCGACGTCTCAATCATCAGTTACAAATAATACAATGTAGTACCTAAATTGTTTGAAATATAATAAAAGAATGAGTTATTTAAACGTTACAATCATAAACATGTAATGTAGTGCCAGAATAAATGTATGATGAGACGAATCAATGTAATAAAATAAGGCGAACATTAATCCAGTCAATCAGAGAAAGTCAATATTTCTAATTCTGCTATATGTGCTAAATATATTACCTAAGAAATACTTAATGGAATAAGTAATGTTTTCTTTACTTTATGGGACAAATCATTGTATTACCTTGCGACAATGGTATCATATGAATAAATATCACCACAATTTTTGCAACTGAAAAGAGGAAACCTCTTATCGTAATCTTCATCATCAGACATAATACCATGCTCTAAAACTTTGATGTTGCAAGGTTTGCATGCCCAATAATACCACAGCTTTGAAGTGTCAATGTCTTTGACCGTAACGCATGTTACAATCTTGCCAGGCTATAAAAAAACCATTAATATGTATATAGTTAAATGTAAATATATTTATACCATTTTCAAAATATATAGCTCATACCACTTTTGTATCACGGATTCCAGCTATCGTCCGCCTCCTATTTTTCACACCTAAGAATTCTTCACGGTAGTCAATAGCACCACCCCAAGAAGTCGAATAACTTTGTTCACTATGCACAATCATTTGATTGTTTTTTGGCAACCTACAAAAACGTAATCCTATAATTATATAAATTCTAGAATTTTAAAATATATTAAATTGTCACATAACATACTTTTCTCTGAAGTCTTTCACGATCTTGAAGTCAGGATCAAATAGAATCTTGGTGGAGTTGAAAGCATTTGATATTGAAATGTCCCCTATACTCGGAAAACATTAAAAAGGAATAATTAACAAACTAATCCAAACCCTAAATCTCTAAAAACTATATATATATGAATAGGGGATATAGTGATCTAACATTTGTACTATTTTATACAGAAAAATCGCATTACACACACAACAATAGCATCCATATGTTTATCAGTGTACTCAACAGTTGCCTTAGCATATTGTCCCCATAGTGTACATTTCAGTTGGACATCGCTTCATCAGTAAACATATTAGCGTTAAATTTTTTAAAAATATTGTTATGTTTATATTGGTATGATATCATAACCACTTACTTGGTATCCCGAAGCGTTATCATCATTTTCTCGCTGATCCCACTTTTTCCTTTAGTTTTTATAACTTACATACTCCCAACGGTGACAATTTGTCCATAATATCTTAAAGAAAAATATTTGTATTCAATGATAAATATGTACATTATTATAATATAAATTTCATAATAAAGATGATGACATACCGATGAGGACGTTATTGTCGAGTTTGTCTTCCTTGATTGACCTGAAATCAGGCAAATATTTCTCTGGCAAATCTGATGGAAAATCATTAATCTCCTTAGCATGGGTTGCCCTGCACAAAGCGATCTTGTATGGTAATGGAGTCGTCCTAAAATCACCATAGTATTCTTTAATTATGAAGCAATTAATAGAAAGTGATTTTCCTTCTATAAGGATCCCTTTATGTTTTGCGATGATTTCTTCATCAACAGTAGCATGAATCCTAGTGCCATGTGAATCACACGTAAATAGTATTACTATATAATATGTAGATTACTTAAAATAACAATAAGAAAAATACATAAGATCGCATACAAACCTCTTCGTCAACCAATATCATTTCTATAACAAAGCCAGACTGCCTATTCTTGAGTTTCCAAAGTGAAAATATAGTAGCTCTAACTTTCTGAATTTCACTTGATTGATCTAATTTGGCAAATGGAACTATAGCAGCTGAACGTCTGCGGACTAAAGCCACTTTTGTGAATGAGAATGGTAGAGTTTTAGGGTTTACGATAGGTGGTATATATAGGGAGAGGAAGTGAATGAAAACAATTTTAAAATGATGTTAGGCGGGAATTCAATTATTTGGAGAAAGAGAATGAAATGAAGAATATGGATATTCGGAATGTGCGTAGAAGTAGATATTGTTGCGGGAATATTTGAGAATCAATATATTCAAATTGATTTTATTGCCAAAATTGATGTCTACTATTAAACTGTAACATAAATTCTTGTTTCTTTTTGAAAAATTAAGATTTCTGTATATTTTGTTACATTAACTCCGGTAAATCCTGCTAATAGTTACTGTAATCTTCCATTTTTGGAATCATTTCTATTTTCTGACGCGGAAAAGTTTTTAAAAATCAATAACTTCAATAAATTTAGAAATGGGCTTCTCAGACGTATAGGGCCAAATAATGTTTTTAAAAACAGATAATTGGGCCGGGTCGGGTATAAAGATCCGCGTGTTTATCTGTTTGTGATTTTCTCGTTTCTTAATTATTTTATATCATAAAAAATTTGGACAGAATTTACACATCAGCATTATCATCCAATGAAATTGCGCAGAGCTATCAACTTTGCCATGTCACATTTGACGTGGAATAAACGTCATCATTGACGTTGGCAAGAGAGGTTTTCTAAACCAATCAAATTAAAACAAATCGAATTTTTTCATTAAACTACATTCTCATTTAATATATAGGATTACTATACATTATATTCTTATTTCATCTTTTTAATCTTAATTTTATTTTTTTAAAAACAAAATTATCCATTTAATAATAAAAAAATCTAAAAAAAATCATACATATTATAATTCAAATTTTTTTTATGTCAAAGCAAAATATCTTAATCTGATATTGGACCGATTATATAGAACGTATTAATCTAATTTAATATATTTAATGTGCAATTTCATTCAAATAAAAATACTATTAAAACTAATTATAAACCCAGTAATAATCTAGTATTAATTTAATTATATTGCAAAATAAATATAACTTTAATTATTATTTACAATTATATAAATAACATATATTTATATAAATACACCTATAATATATATAAATACACTTACAAAAATGTTAGTTGATATTTATAATTGCAAATATATGTGTTGATTATGCAATTGTAAATATCAACTAACATTTTTGTAATTCTATTTATAAATATTATATTTACATATTTGAATAAAAGAATAATGGTTGATGTTTACTCCGCACATGGTGCGAATAATCATCTAATATGTCAATATGGGCCGATTTGAATGATTGTATGTTTGTGGGCTTTATTTGGCTGATACTCCTTGAGTCTTCATAGTTTTGGGCTGTTGAGGGGCTCATCAAGATGATCCATGATTGCTCGGGGTTGGGCTACATCATCTCTGGCTCGTGGTCTTCCTCTTCTGGTTCGACCTCCGCATCACCTCAAAGAACATATCCTTTCGATATGCCCTTGATCTGAAATCTTAAGGCAACAATTGTAGGGAACATGTCTTCCACCATGACTTTAAGGGATACGTACTCAAACGAAAGCAAAAACAAAAATTGATGCTACATATCATCTAACCAATTTTTACCCAAATTTCCTTCACCAAACTAACGTTAAGATCTATATAATACGTTTCTTGCGACAGGTAAAGTATTTGAAGAATGGAACGAGCAAAACAATTTGTATTTCTCATGTTTATTTAAACTTTCTCATTCCTCATGACGCATGGGAAAATGGCTTGTACGAATAGAAATATCAAGAGAGAGACCACTATAAATGGTAAGATTAGATACATCTCATGTTTCAGCTCTTCACAAGTCAAATCGCACAGATGGATTTGAAAACGAATCATGGAAAACGCGTAGTATGAGAAACCTTAAGTTAGATCCAAAATCTCCAAATACGATGAATACTAACTCAAGGATGATATGATGAATCGAGATGTGAAACTGGTGTTGGAGGTGTTGGAGTATAATTTTAGTACACTCCCGCCTTTTCTTTCCCTTTTACCTTTTCCCTCGAATAGGCAATAGTTGTAGGAATAAATATCTAAGGAGCAAACAAAGATGAAGATATAACACACCAAGACTAAAAGAGATAATATCAAAACTGATCAAGATCAAGTTAATAAAACTCACTTTTATTAAACTTAACTCTCTCAAAACCTAAAGATCCAAAACTCAAACTCATAAGTTATGCCACACATTGGCATCTCCTTATATAGATGTTTAGATTACTCATAAACCTAAAGGAATAAGGTAATTAGATAACTCCTAATTTCCTTTTCTTTAATCCTAACACTTTTAAGAAATATAACTTATTTCAAAAGAAGAATCTGGAAGCTTGCTCCTTAAGCTTCTCTCAAGCTTACTCCAACAATCTCCCCCTTAAGCTTGAAGTCACTTTGGATCACCTCTTTGACTCCAATAAGATCTCTCATCTCTTTAAACTTAATCCTGCTAAGTCCTTTGGTCAAAATATCAGCTTTCTGCTCTGTTCCTGGAACATGTTCAACCGATATCTGCTCATTTTCGACACACTCCCGAATGAAGTGGTACCTCCTATATATGTGCTTGCTTCTACCGTGAAACACTGGATTTTTAGTCAAGGCAATTGCTGATTTATTATCAATCCGCACCACCGTCTTCTTGCATCCTGATCCGGTGACCTCTTCGAGTAGTTCCTGCAACCAAATCGTTTGTTTAGCTGCTTCTGTTGCAGCCATGAATTCCGCCTCACAAGAAGATAAAGCAACAGTCTCTTGCTTCTGTGAACACCAAGTTATGGGGCACTCATTGAGGTAAAATATGTGGCCTGATGTACTCTTTCCATCATCTAGGTCAACATTATGACTGCTGTCACTGTATCCGACTAGACCAGAAGTATTTGCTCCTTCAAACTTCAAACCATAGTTTAAGGTTCCTTGAAGATACCTTAAAACTTGCTTCAAAGCTTTAATATGTGATTCTTTTGGATCTTGCATGTACCTGCTAAGTACTCCTACACAGAATGAAAGATCTGGTCTCGTATGAAGTAAGTATCGTAAACACCCTATGTTCCTTCGATACTTCTTTTCATCAATGCTTCGTTCTTCCTGTGCCTTGCACAACTTTAATCCTGAATCCAACGGTATGTGAACAGCATTACATTCGTCCAAGCCGTTTTCTTCAAGAATTATTTTTGCATATCGTCCTTGATTCAATGTGATACCATTCTTCTGCTGTACCACTTCAATTCCAAGATAATATGTCAGACGTCCTAGATCGCTCATCTCAAAACATTCAGACATATTCCTTTTAAACTCAAGTATCTCTTCCAAACTCGATCCTGTGACGAGCAAGTCGTCTACATATACAGCCACAAGAAGTAATCCTTTGTCATTCTTCCGATATAACGAAGGTTCTTTTGAACACTTGTCAAATTTCAGTTTTTGAAGGATCTGGTTTAGCTTGTTGTTCCAAGCCCTAGGTGCTTGTCTAAGTCCATAGAGAGCTTTGTGTAGCTTGTATACTTTACTTTCATTGCCTTTAATCACGAATCCCTCTGGTTGCTGCACATAAACTTCCTCCTTTAGTTCACCATGTAAAAAAGCTGTTTTTACATCGAGATGGTGAACTTCCCACTTGTTTGAAGCTGCTAATGCGATGATGAAGCGGATTGTTTCAATGCGGGCTACTGGGGCAAAGACCTCGTCGAAATCCACTCCATACTTCTGTACGTATCCCTTTGCAACCATTCTCGATTTGTACTTATTTATGCTCCCATCCGAATTGTGTTTGATTTTAAATACCCACTTAAGTCTGATTGCTTTTGCTCCTGCAGGAAGATCAACCAAGCTCCAAGTTCTGTTTTTGGTTATTGAGGAGATTTCTTCCTTACATGCATCTCTCCAGACTTGTAGCTCTTTTGCTTCGCTGTAGTCCCATGGTTCTTCATTTATTGCGAGCAAAAGTTTTTCACCATCGAGTTCTGCCATAAGGATAAAGTCGGCTAGATATTCCGGCTGTTTTCGTGTACGAGTTGATCTTCTGAGAGCAGGTGTTCCCTGTTCTTGCTCCGCATTAGTTTCGAACTCGAGATTATCCATAGGTTCATCTCCTTCGTCAGCTAGATTATTATTGTCGATACTCTGTTCATTCCCTATCTCCTCTGTTTCGTCATCCCCTGTTTTATTCTCTCACGAGGTTACGGTGAATGTTCCGATACCATCTCTTTCATTGCAAAGTTCACTCCTTGAACTGGTCCACCTCCATCCTTTTGTTTCATCGTAAGGTCACATCGCGACTTACAATTATTTTCTTGCTTTTCGGTTCTAATAGCCTATAGGCTTTCGAACCGGGCTCTGTTCCTAGATGAATGAGGATTTGTGATCTGTCGTCTAGTTTTTTCAGATGAGGTGTTGTCACTTTTGCATATCCAATGCACCCAAATACTCTTAAGTGCTCGATGTTCGGCTTCTTCCCCTTAAACGACTCATATGGGGTCTGCGAAATCAAGGTTTTAGTTGCTGTTCTGTTTATGAGATAAGTTGCGTGTCGAACAGCTTCACCCCATAAGTAATTGGGAACATTCATATGCTTCATGATGCTCCTTGTCATCTCTAAGAGAGTTCTGTTTCGTCTTTCGACTACTCCGTTTTGTTGAGGAGAATACGGAGCTGTCAAGTGTCTTATTATGCCTGTATTGTCGCAGAAATCTTGAAATTCCTGAGACATGAACTCGCCTCCTCTGTCAGTTCGAAGGGTTTTAATCTTAACCCCAGTTTCTTGCTCGACAACTTGCTTGAACTTCTTGAATCTGCTGAATGCTTCCCCTTTTTCTTTTAGCAGAAGAGACCACATATACCTCGAGTGATCATCTATTAATACAAAGATGTATCTATTTAGTGCTGCTGTAGCTGGCGAAATAGGTCCACAGAGGTCCCCATGAATCAGCTCAAGTAGGTTTGTTGCTCGATATGAACTGGCAAGAGGAAAAGATTTTCTCGTCTGTTTACCGAGCAGACACGCAGAACAAGTCTCTTTCTCGACAGTAATGCTTGGTATACCCGTGACTAGATCCTTCTTGATCATAGTCTTCATTGCTTCTAGTCCAACATGTCCTAGTCTTGCATGCCATTTGGCTGAATCACTCAGTGTTGTAAGTTGCAGACATTTGTTGTTTTCCACATCCATATGAAATTTGTATAATCGATTTCTTGACCTCTTTGCTGTTACTAAGAGCTTGCCATCACTTCCATGTAGAGTTAGGTGATCCCTTTTCATGTGGACATCACACCCTGACTCGGTGGCCTGCCCCAAACTAATGATATTGCTCCTGAGACCTGGTATAAAATAAACATCTGCAAGGATCTTTCTTTCACCATTCTTGGTCACGAACAATATGGATCCTTTGCCTTTGATATCAATGCGGGAATCATCACCAAACCGCACCGTGCCTGTGATGGTTTCGTCGATCTTAGAGAAGAAATCTCGATTACCAGACATGTGGTTACTAGCACCATTGTCTAGGTACCAAATATTGTCTGCATCAGATGATGCCTCGAATCTTTCTGGTTTTACATTGTTTTCGTTGAGGAACACGACTTCGTTCATCATCAGTTTTTCTCCTTCGTGTGTGTCATCTTCATTGACTTCAGTTTCTTTGGCTTCTTGGAGTTTAAGCAGTCTATCGGGGCAGCTTGAAGCATAATGTCCCATCTTATCACACCTGTAACACGTTACTTTGGACAAATCTCTTGCTTCATTCGATCTGCCTCGACCTCTTCCTCTGTTATAAAACCGTCCTCTGCGTCCTCTGCCTCTGTTTTCACCTGTATAGTTTCGATTTGACTGAGAATCGGTGCTTGCATACATCAGTTTGCTTTGGTCCTCCTGAGTTTCTCCTTCTTCTCCTTGGATACGTTCTTCATAAGCTTTTAAACGACCTGTGATATCTTCGAAGCTAGTGGTGTTAAGGTCTAACACCTGTTCAGTGATGCCACAATATGTATGAACTTCTTCCGTGGGAGACTTTTGAGAAACTTTCGGACTAACTTTGGTTCTTCAATGGATGCTCCCAGAGCTGCTGATTTCGAACAGATTTCGGATAGCTTTCCGCTAAAGTCGTCTATAGTTTCGGTATCTTTCATCGTCAGTTTGTCGAAGTCAGCCATTAAAGTCTGCAATCTGGCTTCCCGAACTCGTTCAGCTCCTACATGTTTTGCTTGGATTGCGTTCCAAACTTTCTTTGCGGTATCTAGTCCTCCGATTTGTAAAACGGTTGCTTCAGCTATCGACTGGAAGATCAGAGCCATGGCGATTACGTTTTTGTCTGTATCATTGATTCTGTTTCCACTACTTCCCAGACCTTGTGAACTTTGAGTAATATGCGCATTCTCATTGCCCACACGGTATAGTTAGTCGCGTTTAACATTGGACATTGTATTGTAGACGTGCTCATCTCCTTTAGTTGACCTGCGGCGGGTACAGATCTCCCATCTCGTTCGAATAGTTCGTCTTTCTTTGTTTATAAGTATTGGATCGTGTATCTAGAAGCTCTGATACCAAATAATATCAAAACTGATCAAGATCAAGTTAATAAAACTCACTTTTATTAAACTTTAGGAAACTCTCTCAAAACCTAAAGATCCAAAACTCAAACTAAGTTATGCCACACATTGGCATCTCCTTATATAGATGTTTAGATTACTCCTAAACCTAGAGGAATAAGGTAATTAGATAACTCCTAATTTCCTTTTCTCTAACCGTAACATTTTTAGGAAATATAACTTATTTCAAAAGAAGAATTTAGAAGTTTGCTCCTTAAGCTTCTCTCAAGCTTACTCCAACAAGAGACACTACAGCTTCAACAAATATATACATTACAAACTAAGACAGATAGGTTTGATGACAAAGTTTCGAGTTAAATAATACAACAAAGCAAATAAGCTAAAATCTGGTCTCCCTCGCTCTCGCTCTCTCTCTCTTTAACCTTCATCCAATGCTACTACTAGGAATAATCCACCCAGTTTCATGACCCACAACCACACTATCCCCGTTTCCAAACACTCCACGATGCCTCTTCTTCATCAAAGCAGCTGAAACTGGACTCCCCACGGTGCTTGAAGTCAGAGAGCTCTCTGCTGAACAGTTGTTTTTGTGCTCTATCGCTACTGCAAGCTCGGATAAGGACGGAATCCTCATTTTGGTCGTGTCGAACGAGCTTGTTGTTCCTTGGTGGCACCCATTGGAGACCTTTATGGCTAGCTCTGAGAGCTCTTCTCTAGCCGCCTCGAGCCCGGCGAACGAAACAGCTTGCTCCTCTATAGCCTTGCAAGCTTTCTCTAGAACTGATTGCAAATACTTCCCCTGTGCCTCGATCCTTAGCTGGAGTCTCCTTTGTACCTGCGCATACTAATGAAACCCCAATCACATGTGGAGCCATTGTTCAATGTTGACTTTTCTATCAATCAAACATTAGAATGTAAGGTTTGAGGACTAAACTTAGCAGATTAGAGCTGTTGTGACTTGAGTTAGAGAGCAAGTATTGAGAGATGAGTTTATAATGATGTCTACATTGTTTGGTTGGACATTTTGGTTGAGAGTAGAGAGTCTCTCACTAATTACAGTCTCTCCGAGCAATGAAAGCTAACCTCTAATTGCTCGTGTAGTCTTCTTTGGACTTCCATCTGAGCACGCAAAGCTTCAGTGACCTGGTAACTCCTGGCTCACGAAAACAAAACAAAACAAGGAGTGTTCATACAATGAACATTCACAGCCACTAGTTTAAGAAACCGGGCACGAAGAGACGACCACTTGTAACCGTACTCGTTCTGTTCCTGCGCAGCCAATCTTAATGATGATGTTGAAGATGAACCTGTGTCCTGACTCTCCGCAACACAAGAAACTGCAGAGATGATAAGTTCATAAGCTGAATCCATGGAAAAAAAAAAGTGGAAAATTAAATGAATTTACCATCCTTAGAGTTTTCAGTTGATTCTTTGCAGGATTGCCTCCCCAAGCGGAATTTCTACCGAGCAAAAAAAAGCCACATAACATAGAAAACAGCACAATCAAAAGCTTGTTTTATGTAATCGGGTAAACAAATAAAGTAACTAATCAACCATAAAATTGATATTGTTGAGTATCATCAAACCTGAAGATGAGATTTCAAGTGGTAGAGAGTGAGACCTTTCACTCCCATCGTTCTCATTATCGTTTTGGGCGTTGCTTCTGTAATCAAAACAAACAGAGAGAGAGTAAAACTAAGCAAATCCCAAATTCATCTTGCAAACAAATCTTGGCAAGAGCACAAAAGACACAAATCTTGGCATGTGCAGATTGAATTTGTTCAAAGTGACAACAACCCAAAGAAAAGCATCCATTATTCGAGGATCTAAACTTGAGAGAATCTAATATCAAAATCTGTAATTAACAAACCTAAACAGACCCAAGACTCATTTTATTCATAAAACAAACCCTAAGAAGACTTTAAGCGACTCCGGCGAAGGAAAACAAAAAACAGTCAAAACCACATTATATCCGAAGATCCAGGGAATTTCAAGTGTACTTACTGTCGGGTCCGCCGAGCTGGGTGACGGCGTCGACGAATCGCTCGTGGAGCTCCGACGTCCAGCGAAGACGGGGCTTTGGGTCAGTGGTTAGGACCAAGCAGGCGTCGATGGGAAGATTAGTTCCGTCGGAATAATCTCCCATGCTGCCATCGAGCGGAAGCGACGAACGAATCGCCGAGTACATTCTCTTTCCCTACTTTTCTCGGCTACTTTACCGGGAAAGTGAAGGAAAATGTATGCAGAGATTTCTCTGGCAGTCAAAAGGGGTATTCGGTTCCGTGACGGGTGGACCCGGGTCGGAGCCTGGATTTCTAAGACAGCGATGAGACGAGTTGATAGCTTGGAGCCTTGGACATACATTTTGATTTTTTTTTTTTTTGTTTTAAAAAAAAAAACCATTTTAAAACATTTTCTTAGATACCAGAAATATAGAGCAACTTGTATAGCTAAAAATACCACCTTCAGAATTGAGAAAAATGCCAAAAATGATATCACACTTTCAGCTAAAAAAGCACCAGTTATTTTTTTTATTATTGGCTGAAAGTTATGATTTCAATTTTTTTTTTTGGCATTTTTCCCCTTCAAAATTTTGTAAATAGTACAAATATAAAAACTTTGATTTATTTTTAATAAGATAAAAAGGATTTTTGAACAATAAAGAGAAAGTTATTGCTCAAAGAGTCGAGAATGCTTTTGTGTAAAGAGAATGAGAATGATTGATTTTCATTATTGAGAGATCGATTACATTTATACACAGAGCGTTTCACATGTAGATATTTGTACAGTAAATGAGGATGATATGACGGAGAGAATTGAGTTAATCAAATCTTCCTTGATCATATCTTCATATCATTAATATCCTCCCTCTAGATCAAGGCCTTTGGTAACGCCGATCTTGTCACGCAGAAGTGTAAACCGAGCTCGACTTAATAGTTTAGTGAGGCAATCCACCAACTGGTCTGATGAAATATGAGCTACCTGTAACTTGCTGTCTTGAACTTGATCACATATGAAGTGATAATCGAGGGCCAAATGTTTCATCATCGAATGGAAAACTGGATTCACACATAGATAGGTGGCTCCTATGTTGTCGCAATATATAACAGGTGGTTTGTGTTGATGAATGCCAAGTTCCATGAGCAGGGAACATACCCAATTGAGCTCAGATGCTGTATTTGCCACAGAAAAATATTCAGCTTCAGTAGATGATTTTGCAACAGCTTTTGTTTCTTCGCAGATAAAAAAATTACATGTTTCCCAAGATACACAATGTAAGCATTCGTCGACACCAAATCATCGAAGTCTCCAGCCCAATCGGCATCGAAGAATGTGTGAAGTGCTAGCAGATTAAACTTGCTGAAGAAGAGGCCATGTGTTGGGGTTCCTGATAGATATCGAGGGACTCTTTTTGTCGCTTGCCAGTGCTCATAAATATTGTGGAGTGAGTTGGATTATACATTTCATTTTTTATAAGTGATTTAAAGAACAATAATAAGAAAGACAAGTGTTTGAATATAAAACTATATTGGAGTTAAGAGAAGTGTAGTGTAGATATCTCTATGAAAATACGAATCGGAGTTTGAAACAATCGTAGAAACTTTCCAACCGTTTTCCTACTATTTTTCTATGAACTATTTGCTACCATTTTCTTATGAACTATTTCCTATGATTTTTCTACAATGGTAATAAAAATTAATTAATTTAATTTCAACAAATAAATTAATTTCAAATTTTAGTTAATTCCAAAAATTAAATATGAAATTAAGATATCAATATCAATCATAAATTCAAATAATATATATAACCAAATTTTCAGTACAAAGAATAAAACAACAAAGTCTAAAATAAAACATAAAATCAAGATAACAAAACCAAATACATTACAAATATATAAAGTAGAATAAACTCTCTTCTCATTAAACCACATCATCAACTCATAGCTTAAAATTATGACACATCATCAGTTTATTTGTTAGTGTTAAGTTGTTTATTTGATTTATTGTATTTTATATATTTATACTTTAATGCTCATAAAACTATTATGCATTAATATAATCTAGAATTTAAAAATACATGTATTTGATAAAAATAGCTAATTTATTATTAATCTAACTAAACTCCACTTTAATAATTTTAGTTTCATCAGTTTATTACAAAAATATAGCGTTTAGTGTTTATAAACTATGAATACAACTTTTTCGCTAAAAAACAAAAAAATGTTTGAAATATAATCTGAAACAATTAATAAGGATTAAATGTGAGTTATAGGAGATTAATAAAATAATGGATTTTGATTGTTAGAAAAATTGTGTTTGGGCACAAAGACGGGAATTATTGAACAAAAGAATACTCACAAGAGTTTCTCGAAACTCGAAAGGCAACTCAATATATTTTGACCATGACAAGCAAATTATGGTATACCAAAATGATAACCTTATCAAACCAATCATTGAGAAGACGAACGATTTAATTCCTCACAAAAATTCTCCAACGCCAAGTTAGAAAAAAGACCATAAAACTCACAAAAAAGGAGAAAAAGTAGAGAAAAATAGTGAATGTTATATTTAAATCATGCCAAAAAATGGTTTATGGTTTAGTTTACCACGTTGATGAGTGTGTGTATTAGAGAAAGAGATAGATAGAGAGAGAGACTTGAATATTTTATAGTTAGAATTTGTTTTACTAATTAATTGTTTTATAGGACAACGTTTGCGCTATGTTGGTTGATTACAAGTGAGTTATAGAGAATCAATAAAAAGATTGTTGGTTGATTACAAGTGAGTTATAGAGAATCAATTAAAAAATTGTTGTAATTTTGATACTTAGAAAATTGTTGTCTGGACATGGAGCCGGGAATAAGAATACTCACAAGAGCTTTAAAAAACTTGAGTGACAACTCTGAATTTTTGATTATGAGAGGCAAATTGTGGTATCACAAAATAATAACTTTGTCAAGCCAATCATTGAGACGCAAACGTTTTAGGTCCTCATAAAAATTCATGAACGTTAAGTCAGAAAAAAGACATCAAAACTCGCCAAAAAAAAAGAGAAAAATCTGAAAAAGATAGTGAAGGCTTATGGTTTAATTTATCGCGTTGATGAGTGTTTATATATGTGAGAAAGAGAGAGAGAGAGAGAGTGAGAGATAGCAAAAGCAAGATAGAGATTATAAGTGCCTCTTGAAAACATGTCATATGTTTCAAAATGAAATTAATGTCAAATGAGTTATATTTGGGAATAGTGAAGTATATGTATCAATTATTCTCTAATGTGGATTTTGAACTCCTAATTAGAATGTTATTCTCCTTTTTTATTGTGTGAAATATAACTGTTCTCATAGGAGTTAATTGTTCCAGATATGTAAACCAAATTCAATAATTGGTTTGATTTGTGTTTAGTTATGAACATTAGATGTCTAAGTGTAAGATATATTGAATTATTACTAAAGTTTTATTTTTTGCGATATATTAAATTTTATTATTGTCAAATAATTTTCTAATTACGTCAAGTATAAACAGTAATTCTAAATACCGCGTATGGTTAACCCACTAGTCATCTTATATATAAAAGATGACAAACTCTCTCCAATTACTTGCCATGTCAGCATTGGAGAAAGTGACATATATCTAAATAAAATAATAAATAATTTAAATGTGTCATTTATACTTATACTTTTTGAATCGTTTATGTTTAATTCTCAACTTCGCTACACATCTTCATCTTTTTCTCTATAGCATTTATTATCAACGTTTCTTGTGCATGTATGATAGAGATACTTTTCATTCCTCCTTTGTTTTATTCTTTCTTTAAGAGAAACTTTAGGTATGTTCTCCGGGATTTCTCCCTTCTTTTTTTTGGTCAATCCCCTTCTTTTCATGTCTTTGAATTTCTCGCCTTTATGCCATATGCTCGGGGCTACAGACGGAACTTGAAGGTTTGTGAAGATGTTATGCGATAAAACTCTAAAATTTCAAGAGTCATTCGACTGCAATTGGCTTTATTTCTTCACTAAGAATCTCCTCCGAACATCTTTGGTATATCTCTCATTCTGATCAGAGATTTGTCGAATAATTTTATGATTTTCATATCTCTTTTTCTCTCTTCGCTTAGGCAGCTTCTATTGGGTCCAAACACTTCAATCTTGCACCATGTGTATATTATTTCTAGCTTTTGTTGCTTACATAGACATTGCCTATAAAGCTTTGAACGAATCTGGCTTCCCCTTGCGAAGTTTTGTACAATTGTTTGTGAAATAGTCATATGTCGATCAATATCCAATGGCTTTTACTTTGATTTTTTACACGTCAGGCTTGTAGTAATGGGCCACTTGGTGAAAAACAAAAACAAGTGTAGGAATGGAGAATTGTCAAAAGCAAAATTTCTAATTACAAGAACTTGCAGAGACACTACATGCATGGTTTGTAATAATGATATTCTCAGTTGAAGCACATATTTATGACTAATGGAGCTATATGTTACAAGAAATCAATATTTTCTTTTTGTTTTTCTACAATTTTCATTTCCATGTATAACTGATATGCAACCTATGGTTATTTGCATTTGGTTTTAATGCCATCTTTGTATTGCTTAATTATAATATGAGAAAATTGCTGTATGGGTAGTTTTTAAGTTTTAAATTAGAGGAATATGTAGTTTTGAAAACCAAAGAAGGATTGAGTTGTTTTTAGGGTTCATTTGAAAATAGGGTAGTTTTTAAGTTTTTATTTGAGGAATGGGTAGTTTGAGTTTTAATTAGTCTAGATAGGGACATCCTTTCATAAACATAAACTTACCATTGTTTCTTAGAGGAAGAGAGAGAGACAGACGCAGAAAATAATGTGGGTCCCATGAGTAGAGAGAGTCCGCGCACGTAACAGCCGAGAAGAGAGAAACTCACGCGCCCGAATATATGTTTTGTGGGCCTGTTTTTCGAATTTGGGAATCAATTTTCCAAAAAACCATCTTAGCATACTGGGCTTTGGTTATGGGTCGGAAACAATGGCAAAAGTACCCAACCCATTACAAGCAAAACTACCCATCCATTTTATTTTGGCGGGAAAAATTGTGGTTAATTAGAGATAATGGAGATAAATTGAGTGAAAATAAGAAACAAAGTAACCAAACCAAATTGGAAACCCTAGTTTCCCTTTCGAGAAGATGTTGAAATTGAAGGAGAAATTAAGCGATGTTCAAGAGGACAACAACCACGGTTAGTTACTTAATCCTATCCTTGTACACCCATAGATTTTCATAGTTATATTCGAATTTTAGTTCTAGTGTTTGCGATTTGCCAGTAATGTTTTAGATATGGTGTTCGCGATTTGCGATAGATGCGTTCATTCTCGTGATGGGGGGAACGTGGATAAGGTACTATACAGGAGATTGGGATTTCAAAATGGAAGGTGCATAAATTGCAAAGATGTGTCCGGACCAGAGGATTTGAGAAATCTGATTGCGCATGAGTTCGGATTAGACCCGAGAGTTGTTTCAGTGGAGATGTCCTACTGGTTTGATGATGTTCTAGCTGAGCTTAATGGTGACGGGAGTTGTCCATGTGTGATAGTTACTCCTCGAGAGTACAAATTCTTCCGTTCGCTGCATAAGTCAGATAAGTCTGTGAATTTATTTGTCACATTCAAGGAGTCAGTAAATGGTGAAATGGTGAGATTGAAACGGAAGGAAAGTCTTGAAGTTCAAATTGCTAGGGAACGGCAAAAGCCTCTTCTTTGGCAGCGTCTAGTCAACCCGATGATGAAGCAGATGATGAAGATATCGATGATTGTTTGCTGATAGCGCATGCCGAGAATGTAGAGGCTGAGGCCGCAATGAATACATTCAAAGGTGTACAACCTGATGTGTCGTGTGGTGAGGGTGTCAAGTTTTACCCTAAATGAAATCAATAGCCGCAAGTGCACAGCTGATCGATTTTAGTACTTAGGGATCGAATCCACAGGGAAAGAGGATCTTTCCTGCAAAAGCCTTCGAAAGAAATATAAAGTAAGGAAGTCTAGAACCAGGCGATTTTTGTGAGGGTTTTGGTGGTGTCTATAAACGTAAAAAATAGTCTTAACGAGAAAATACGAGAATTAAAATGACCTAATAACTAAACGTAATGAAATCTACTAAAAACGAGAAAAACGACTAAACCTAATTGCTTAAATGAAAATCGATTAAGAGAATGAAGATGATGAACTAAAGCTTGAAATAAAATCGATGTAAATCTATAGAAAAGAAGGCGCTGGGTTTCAGGAAAGTTTTCTCCGGGGTATGAACGATTCAAAACATTGCTAGAGAGTAAATTTGATAAGATCTTAGCTTAAACTTTTCGAACTAGAGTCATGGACGTATGAATACGCCACTGTCGTGATCATAGACAACTATCTCTCTAAACCCTGACCAGTAGGTTTCCACTCTGGCCCTGGAAAAGAAAAGATGCATTATGTTGAAGACTCGTCAACATTCACAAATTGCCCATAGGTAGGTTTCTATTCCTATGTTTTTTTTGCTTTCCCAAACTAGATCTGACACCGGATGAACACTTTCGTGTCACCAAGCATCTGGATCAGATTGTAGTTCATGACGCTACTCTCATGCAGTAAAAGTAAATTCAGAAGAAAAAGTTCTAAGATTCGGTTTCAATAGCTCATGGAATCCTCATCGAACACATGTATCTCCATCGAAAATCCCTTAGACCCAATAATAAAACTGTTCAGACATGATGAACGAAATCAAAAACATAGTATTAAAAAGTAGAGCAATAATCGAAATTGGAAAAGAAAGAACAAAGGTTCAAGAGAAAATCTCTCTCTCTCCCTAAAACCTAAAAACAAAAGCTTAAAGTAAAATTTATTGTAAAGTATTTCGTCTCTCTTAAAAACAATCTAGATGATAAGTATTTATAGTCTCCAATGCTCTCTGGTGTCTAGGGTTCCGGAATTGAGGCTGAGAAAATGATTTGGGATTCAGAATTGGGCCTTCGAGTTCGGAGTTGGCTGGCCGCTGTCGGGAAGTGCGTAACCGCGGGGAATGGATGGTTGGCCGCGGTCGAGAAGTCTTTGACCGTGGTGAAATGGCTGTTGGCCGCGGGTGGAAATGCTTGCCAGCTGGTTTACGGGACATCTTGCTCTTTGCATATCTTTTGATTGAACAGTTGGATTGCCAAGCTGTAAAGTGTGCTGGAAAGCTGATACTTCCATATTTGAGATCTCCAAATTTGAGCTGGATCAGACGGTGAGAAGGCCTTCAATCGGGGGTGAACTTCTGACGGTTTGACTCTGAGCTAAAAATCTGGTCTTCTATCCATTTTGTTAAGCTTTTCCCTAAGTTTCCTGAAAAGAGTCTTGGAACTACAAATACTAGAAAAACGTAATAAAAGTACTTGAAAGCAATAAAAAACGTAGAAAAAGTATTTCAAAACGATCCATAAAAGTGGTCAAAATACGGTGTTATCACAACCTAATGTTCTAACTAAAGCTATCTCTGTAGACCATCCTACATTGGGATTAAAAATGTCCCAGGAATCAGACGAGAAAGTAGAGGCTAAAGCCACCATGAACACCTCCGAATCTGTACAACCATATGTTCCAAGTAACGCTGCCTCTGTTGACCACCCTGAGTTGGAATTAAAAATGTCCCAGGAATCAGACGAGGCGAGAGATTCGGAAGAGAAGGAAGCTGATGATGTTGACGATGATGCATACAGCTCTGAGTATGATTATGATCTGGATTATGATTTTGACTGGTGGAATGATTACGTACTAGCAGATGGAAATGGTTTCCATTCTAAGCCTGCATTTGATGAGGATAACGATGACTCTGGTAGTTCAGGGGGTTCTAGAAGTAGTCGCGGAAGTGAGCCGAGTGACTCAAACCATATGGACTACTCAAATGTCTTAACGGAGAGTCCTATTCATTTTCCTGGAAGAAAGAGGACTGTATGTGAGAAACCGATTATGGCTCCCCATGGAGATGATGATAATGATTTTGTGGAGACTCCTCCTAGTGATGTCGTTTGGGGGCGTCAGAATGGCGGTGCAGAATTGAAGAAAGCGATTAAACGTATAGAGCTATATGGATTTCTGGATGTGGCACCATGATATGCAAGGGGATTTCGATGATCTTGATTTGTCAAATGAAGATGGAGAGATATGGGTTGGGAAAAAGTTCAGAAACAAGGAACACTTTAAATTTACGTTGGCCATCTATGCGCTGAAGAAGGTAGTGACGTTCGAATTCAAAAGGCATGCGAAGAAGTACACAGTCGCGGAATGACCAGCAAAGATATGTGATTGGGGGGTGTTGGGGTGTCAAGCTGGCGACTCTGCGTTGTATGAGGTGAGGAAGGTGTGCTTGAAGCATACATGCCACCCGGATACAAGAAAACTTTTTTTCTAAGCATGCGACTGGTAAAGTCATGGCAGCCTTGCTGAAGTCTAAGTACGAGAACACAATAGGTTGTCCACGTGCGAGTGAGCTACCTGCAATTGTTATCTCCGAATATAATATTACAGCTTCTTGCTGGAAATGCTGGAAAGTTAAGGAGCTGGCTATATACTCTGCGCACGGAACAGAGGAGACTTCTTTCAAATTATTACCGATTTACCTCCATGTGCTCAAGTATGCTAATCCCGGCACCATAACACATTTGTCAACTGAGAGAGATGAAAAAGGTATGACAAGGTTTAAGTCCATATTTATGGCATTGGCTGCGTGTATTTTTGGATGGAAACATTTGAAACCGGTAGTTGTTGTTGATGGAACGCACCTGATTGGTAAGTATAAGGGTTGTCTATTCACAGCCAGTGGACAAGATTCTAATTACCAGGTTTTTCCAATTGCGTTCGCCGTTTTCCAATTAACAGCCAGTGGACATGGAGGTGATTCTTTGAGAAGTTGGTAGACATTATTCCAGATTCCTCTGAGCTTACTATTATCTCGGATAGGCACGGTGGAATTTCCAAAGCTAAAAAGGACTGGTATCCACACGCACACCACGGTGCATGTCATGTCCATATCCAGAGAAATGTTCACGCTAAATACAAAGGTTCCGGTCAGAAAGGTTTGATCGGAAAGGCAGGAGAAGCGTTCACAGTTTCTAACTTCAAGAGACTATATGCAAGGCTGAAGGATGTTGATTATAGTTGTTGGGAGTACATGGAAAAAATCCCTCTTGCGCTGTGGACTAGATCACACTTTTCTGGTCAGAGGTATAATATGACGTCCAGTAACATTGCGGAGTCTCTGAACAATGCACTATTTGCAGCAAGAGACAGTCCAATCGTTGCAATGCTAGAATTTATCAGGCGAATGTTAAGTAGGTGGATTGAATGCAGAAGAGAGAAAATTCAAAAGATTGATGGTGACATTCCAGAAGTTGACAAGTTAATGAACCTGCAGCTTGAAAAATCTGCTGCCCTATCGCTTCAAGGCATTTTTGCGTGGGAGGTTGAAGTCAGTTCTGAGTTCATAGGTGTACGGCGGCATGTAGATCTTCTAAACAAAACATGCACGTGTCTAGAGTTTCAGACATTGAAATACCCTTGCCGACATGCAATGGCCGCGGCTAGGTTTCGTCAAGTGGAGTACAGCAGTTTGGTTGATCCAATTCTTAAGAAATCAATTTGGAGTGAAAAATTTAGTGGCAAAATCCTACTAGTGCCCGACCCTGACGACATTCGTATCTCTGCTGAGGTGCGTGACCTGAATATTATGTCACCAAAGACAAAACGTTAATCAGGAAGGCCTACGACAAAGAGAAAACTTTCAGCAGGAGAGTATCTTCAGGTTAGTATACACCTAAACAAATATTTTTCCCCAATCATAATATTATTGTTTACTGATATACGCTGTTGCAGGTTGCGAAAAAGAAGAAGCCAAACAAATGCTCGAGATGTGGAAATCCCGGACACAACCGGGCAAAATGCAAGGAACCATTGGGTTGACCGGGTGTGGCTTTTGTTGGGTTTGGAAAGAGCGTTGGTTTGGTTTTTGCGGGGGTGTTGTTGGTTTTTGTGGGTGGATCTCGCTTTGGTTTTTGGATTTTGTTTCCTTGCGTAAAATACGTTATTTTATTTAAAACTGCCAAAGCATGAAATTATGTTATATTTGTTATCAATTTTATGATGTACACTGGACAAGGTGTACACATTTTGTGTACGGTAGGCACGGTGGACAAAATGAATCAGTAAACATTATATGGTGTACGCATATTAATATAGGTGTACGCACATTATGGCTTAGGTTTAAGTTTTAGGGTTTATGGTTTACGATTTAGGGTTTAGGGTTCTCTTGTTTAGGGGATCGTAATAATGCAGTAAAAGACATGGTTCTATAGCAGAGAGAGAAAATTCCAAAACATTATCGACAAAACAGACAATGATCGTGTCCCTGAAAAGAAATTGTAGGATAGAACAACACGAATAAACGGTTTTTTCAAAATATTAATTCATTACGTTTTTGAAAAACCGCTATATTGGAAAATAGTGTATGAAGAATAAACGCAAAAAATCAAATACGAAACGACAAAAACTAATTAAGTACCTTTTTAGAAACCCATTTTTTTTGTAGGCACCATTGACCGTCTCGTTTGTCATCTCTTAAAACTGTTTTTCCTCTCGTCCTCTATAAAAACTGTCCCATCCTTCTTCAGTCAAACAAGTTTTGGGAGATAGGAAAAGTTAAATACCAAAATTAATAGTTACTTCCTAAAAATGTACTCCTCCAAAGTGATCTCATTGCAATTGAAGGATGTGGAGAGGAAAAAAAGTTCATGTTTCAGTACAGGTATTTGAGGGTTCTTTTGAAAATAGGGTAGTTTTTAAGTTTTAGCTTTTGAGGATTGGTTAATGTTTAACAGTTTCGGTCTTTCACATCGTCTACTTAATTAGTGTTTTGCCGATTTGATTAGGACCTGTTGGTGAGGACTTGTATCACTGGGAAGCTATCCTAATGGGGCCTAAAGGCACCCTATGAGAATGGGGTTTTCAAACTAGACATTCACTTTTCGCTTGAGTACCCCTTCGTGCCACCGAGGGTAAGGAATGAAGCATATGATTGCTGTCTCAATTTTCTGTATTTTTAATTAGGGATACCTTCAATAAAGATTTCAATTCCTAATAACACTGTGTTCTTGCAGGTGACGTTCAAAACAAAAGTGTATTACCTAAACGTGAATACTTACGGGAACATTTTTCTTAAGATGTTGAACCCAACTCACTTCAAGACCAACAACAGCATTAATGATATATTTTTACTTATGAAAGAAAGAAATCGTTATTGTCTTTTGCTTAATTAGTCTTAATTTTGATGAAATCAGGGCTTAAGTGTGTTTACATCTCTATGTAATCAGGTACTCACTGAAATACACCAAATGTTAACTGCCCCCCAAATAAGTGAATGACAATTTTTTGTTGAAGAAATTGCAAGAATTTACGTGGAAGATAGGGCTGCTTTTGAAACCACTGCACTTGCATGGACGGTGGACCACGCCGGAACATGAAGTCGTCTACTTATTTAAATAATGAAAACTCAATTTATGTTATGTTGAATTGTTCTTTTTCTTTGGGAAAAAATATGAACACTATTTAATTTTGACTTAATTATTTATTTTAAATTTGGTCGTGAATTTTGTTAGCGTCTTTTGCCGAACTTTTGTGACTTTATTAAATTTTTTTATTGATTTATGCTTTAGTTGTTTAGGATTTGATAAATTGTGGAAGCATTTGTTATTTTCGTTAATAATTACGTTAATAAGTATCCGATATAAAACATAAGTCATCGAATATTAATTGAAAGATTCGCCATTACATAATATAAATGAAATATAGGTGTACACTTCATATAGTATACACATAGTTGTGTACACTCGGAAAGGTGTACACCATAAACATATTTTTAAAGCATTTCGTAGATACGCCTAGCACACCAATATATGAAGCAACCATTGCAAAGTATTCGGAATTCAGGTTCATAATGATCAAATGCACAATCAGGCGGCTTGATAACGTCGTCGTTTGGATATGAAAACGAGTCTAAGTACGTTACCATGTATGCGGTACCGAACTATGAAATCTCAAGAATTAACTCCTCACCTAATTGTCGCACACGCTCTGACTGTAGACTTCCGTGATTGGTTGCCAACAGTTGCAATGTTTAACTTGCGGAACAAGGGTCACCCTAGCAAACGCTGAACATGGCCGACGCCAGGGTCGAGAGAGCATCGATGGGTATATTTTCTTCCATCATGCTCCTACTTGCAATGAGATCGGCGCCTCGGGTCGCAAGTCTCAGGCCTTCCCAGTATCTTGCCTCAGGGTTTCCACTCGCCAAACATTTCAGAAAGAATGGGCGTCTTTTGTTTCGAGGGCATATGTCGCCGGAGACACAGCAAAGGGCAGAAATGTTGCAAGATTTGAGGACATCGTCGGTGAAAACAAGCCGGAGTGTGCGCTTTCCTGCACAGACAAATGGGTCAAGTCGCCAAAATGCTTCACTGCCGACCCTCTTCACAATTTTGAGAAGAATTTCATCAGGCAAGTTTGGGAGAGTCATGTTTGGAAATAAGATTGGTTGAGGGTTTGTTTTTGTAAGAAAGAAGGCAAGTTTAGTTAAGACAAAGCAAAATCGTCATATATGGACTTCACTGGTGTGTGGTTGGAGGGTGGAGAATTTATGATACGGGTGAAAATAATATAATATGTTCTGTCAAAAAGTAAAATTTTCACCTAACCATTTTCTAACCAGCATTTTTTTAAGAATAATGGTCAGTTCACTTTTATTAAAGTGCCCGAAACCAGTTTCCTTTATAATGTACGACTTGTTCGGGTCAGTTTAGCAGTTATTGAAACGTCTCTTAACTTTATACCAACCACGAATTAGGACATTTATATATCTATCCACCCTGTCTACAAATAAATCGAATAAATCGAATCAAATTTATTTTTCCGCACACTTAAACAACAATGCACTACTTAGACGATGATGTTTTAGGGTTAATAGTAAAAAAACTAGCTGAGGATGACTCCTACCATCTTGGCTCCATTTTTCGTGCAGGAAAACGTGGAAGAGCCATCGCGTTCACCGACGACGTATTACGGTCTGCAGACATCTCTCGATTGGTTGAGTCACCTCTCGACGTCTCCCCAAACAGCCCTTACCGCCCATTCTTTGAACGTTGTCTTGGCGCTTACAATCCACGAGCTATTTATTTCAAACCCCGATCGTCTATAGTCTCTGATGTGTCCAACAACGGCGGCTTTCCACAACGGCACTTCTTTGGTATCTCCTCATCGTACAAACCATTATAGTACGAATTCAAGCTTGCTCGAGAAGACGAATTTTTGCTGTAGCTGACCATGCTGTCTTTCGCTGAGTAGCTAAAATATGCGCCGTTCTAGAAACTATTTTTAAAGATACAGAGACACTACTTATAGTCTTATGCACTCTAAATCTAATACAAGGGTATTTTGGTAATTAAAAAATTACAATGTGTATCCATGTTCTACCGTCCATACACAGCATCTATGCTTCAAGGGGACGCAAACATTTAAGTGGATGCGTGCCCTTTAATTTTTACAAGTCCCCGCCCACTTTAACATCCGTCAATTTGGAGATACATATTCATTACTTAGTTAATTTGATATGAAAATTTAAACCAAACAAAGACCTATAAAAAGAAATCATGGAAATTAAATCAAAACACTTAAATGCAAAGTCAATGAAGTATCCATAGACCAATAACCACACACTGTTGTGCGCTCCCAAAAACAATCAACGCCAACAGCAACCAGATCCAGAGAAGTCATTACATCTGCAGAAACCGCCAGAATTACAAAACAGTGTGTTGTTCTTCCTCAAAAACATTCAACGACAACAACAAAACTGCAAAACTCATTACAAATAAAAGCTTAAACAATTCTAAATAGGATTTGTGCAGCTGCTGCGATTGTGCCCTGACATTCTACACCTCCCACACTTGTTAGGCACTGCTTTCTTCGGCCTACTACCCTGTATATATTGACCATAAAATAGTGAATAACATAATCACGGATTAAAGGTTTGTGTTAGCACTGTTTTCTTATAAATTACAGTTCAAGTCCACATCATTGTTGAAGTACCTGAATCTCGCCAGTAGATGGTATACGCAACTCCTTTGGACGCCCAGATGGCCTCCTTGTTTTAGGTGGAAACAAAACTGTGTCCCTAAGATCTGTAGCTAGGTATCTCAACATCATTCGGGCTAGCCTCCGGGTTAATAACACCTTGGTATGTCTCAACGCAGGTTGAAGTTTTGTAGCAATCCCCAACTAGCGTTTAAATCACGCTACCAGCACTATCCTCTGAAATCCCCGCCGATTGTATCATTTAAGCGTCCGGATTTGTCGGCATAAAACCAACTTTACGCCCATTCCACGAAACTTCATCTTTACAAAAGTCAGGCATAGTAGACACAACTGGATCTTTAAACAAAACGTGTGAACCCTCCCCACTTGTCAGACCATTACCAGGGGTACTCAGAGAAGTTTGAAACATAAAAAACCCCCTGTCTCGTAATCACCTGGGCCTCTTCTCGCCGGGAAAGGTGTTTTGTACCCAGAATTTAGACCAAAAAAATCACTCGTCTTGCTCCGTTTCGTTACCGGACTTTTTAAAACACTGCTACCACCTTCTAAACCGCTTCTCCCAAACTTTCTCTGTTCTCCAACAAACCTTGCAAAAAGATTTACATTTTGTTGAACGCGGAAATGTTTAAGGAAATAACCTATGGAACCTTCATTTGTCACCATCACCGGAGGAGTAGAAATGTCTGTCGCCAATTCATTGCTATTAGGAGGCCAGTAGCTTAACGTTACGCTTACACCTTCACCTCCATCGTCAAAAAACTCATTCAGAACGCTTTTCTTAAGCTGCTCAATACTCATTCCTGTCCTCACAGGTACAACCCTCGACATCTTCAGCTTGTCCACAACAAAATCCCATAGACCTTCTCTCGAACGCATCCACTCGCCACTGATAACCAGGCAATGTTCATCCATACCTGCAATGAATAAAAATATTCATTTACTACCATGTCCACGAATACACCATCCATGGCGAACTAAACACAATAGTTGAAAACGGGAAACCTCGAAGAGCTATGTCCGCCAGCGCCGAACTTGTCTGCTAAACTGGGAACAAGCTTAAACCTAGTCTTTACAATGTTGCTCAGCTGTACGAATTGATGTTTACCTACCAAAGCAAGATTAGGCGCACGATCGAGATAATTTAATGCAGGCGTACAAAAGGAACGGCCATGATCGCATACGTAAACTAAATGTGGGTCCCCCTACATATTTTTTTCAAACACATCCATGGAATTGTATCCACTACATCACTGTAAGTATCGTCTGAATCTTGTATCCACATCCTCTTCGTCCACAACATCTTACGGCAAATCCTTTTCTGTAAGTCTTCGACCAAGATATCGGAAATCGAAGAAATCCACCGAATTACATAATCTCACATGTGCAAACTTCCAAGCCAAATATAAAGGACAAACAAGGAACGATTGTTCGAATATAATCCCAAATTGACGTCTTCAACTAATTCATTCGAAACTTTTTTCCCAACCAATTTTTTGCTTAACATCCGCCGCATTTCGCTAGTTCCTTCACATCCGCCGCATTATATATTACTCCAAAACTGAATTTCATTCCGCCGGCAATTAAGTTTTACCCAATTTCAAATTCATAGTTCCGGTAATAAGTTCTCGGTGAACAACGGCCGGAAAAATGTTTCCGGTAATAACTTCTCGGAGAACATTGCCATATTTAAGTATAATAACTGTGGTAAAAAAACCAAACAGGGAAGGTGATGTGGTGTGTGCTGTGGGTGTCAAGTTTTACCCTAATTGAAATCATTAGCCGCAAGTGCACAGCTGATCAATTGTAGTACTTAGGGATCGAATCAACAGGGAAGGAGGATCTTTTCCTGCAAAAAGCCTTTGAAATAAGTTAAAGTAAGGAAGTCTAGAACAAAAACGGTTTAGTAGAGGTTTGGTAGTGTGTTTAAAATGTAAAAACGAAATATTAAAAGAGAATACGAGAATTAAATGACGTAATAACTAAACTTAATGAAAATGACTAAAAATGATAAAAAGGGATATTCTAATGCTTAAATGAAAATGAACTAAAAAGGAAAGGCAATATTGAACTAAAGCTTTAAAGAAAATCGATGTAAATCAATGGAAAAGAAAGCGTTGGGATTCAGGGAAGTTTTCTCAGGGGTACGAACGATTCAAAACATTGCTAGAGAGGAAATTTTGTAAGATCTAGCTTAAACTTTTCGAACTGGAGTCACGGACGTATGAATACGCCACTGTTGTGATCGTAGACAACTATCTCTCTCAACCCTGACCAGTAGGTTTCCACTCTGGCCCTGGAAGAGAAGAGATGCATTATGTTTAAGACTCGTCCTAATTCACAAATCGCCCATAGGTAGGTTTCCACTCCTATGTTTGTTTTGCTCTCCCAAACTAGATATGATACCTGATGAACACTTTCGTGTCACCAAGCATCTGGATCAGATTGTAGTTCATGACGCTACTCTCATGCAGTAAAAACGAATTCAGAAGAAAAAGTTCTAAGATTCGGCTCAAAAGCTCATGGAATCCTCATCGAAAATATAAATCCCCATCGAAAATCCCTTAATCCCAACAATAAAACTACTCAGACATAATGAACGAAATCAAAGACATAGTATTAAGAAGTAGAATAGAAACCGAAATTGAAAAAGAAAGAACAAGGGTTCAAAAGAACAAATCTCTCTCTCCCTAAAACCTAAAACTTAAAAGTATTCTAAAACAATAAGAAAGATAGATGATGATGGATTAGGGTTCCTAAGACATGTATTTATAGTGCTCAAGACCTCTCTGGACACTTAGGGTTTCTCCAAATGAGGGAATCATTGTGGGCTTCAGAAATGGGCTTTTGGGCTCGGAGGTTGATGGTCGCGGTCGGGATTGCTCTGACCGCGGGGAATGAGTGGTTTGCCGCTGTCGGGTTGCTCCTGACCGCGGGAAATTGCTTGTTGGCCGCGGGTGGAAGTGCTTGCCGGCTGGTTTACGGGACATCTTGCTCTTCGCGTATCTTTTGATTGAACCGTTGGATTGCCAAGCTATAAAGTGCACTGGAAAGCTGATACTTCCATCTTTAAGGTCTCCAAATTTGAGCTGGATCAGACGGTGAGAAGGCCTTCAATCAGGGGTGAACTTCTGACAGTTTGACTCTGAGCTGAAATCTGGTTTTCTATCCATTTTGTTAAGTTTTTCCCTAAGTTTCCTGAAAAGAGTCTAGAAACTACAAATACTAGAAAAACGTGATAAAAGTACTTAAAAGCAATTAAAAACATAGAAAAAGTATTTCAAAACGATCCATAAAAGTGGTTAAAATACGGTGTTATCAGAAGGGTGAAAATTTTGTTAGTAGGATGAGGGGTTTATTAGTCTTTCCGTGTGGAGCAAAAGGAGATAAAGTACCCCAATAGCAAGAAGTGTCTTTTCTGTTAGATAAACTACAGAAAGTGCCTTATACTGTAAATCACTCATATTTTAAAATGAAACAATTACATTAAAAGGCACTTTATGTCTTTAGGTTTACAAGAAAAAACACTTTTTGCTATTGGGACACTTTGTGTCCGCAAGAAGACTCTTATACCCTTATTGGAGACTTACCCTTCTTCTGCATTTACCGTCTCTCTGTAAAAACGTTTCATTTCTTTTCTTCCTAACCGAAACCCTAGATAGAATTCCGGTGAACCTTCACAGTCTCTGTTTCCTTCGGAAAATTCAGATCGAAAGCCTAAATCCCTCCCATGTTTCCTATACAAAAATATAGGCGCAGTCATGTCCACTGATGTATCTGAACCAGGGAGCGTGGACAACATCACGGTGGACGAACCTCAATTACCTGAACTTACTACTTTCATGTTTAACCAAATTCACTACCAGCATCCTACGGGTGACGATGTCGACGTACTAGACGTAAGTGATTTATCGCCTCCACCAGAAAGGGTTCAGCATTGCCCCTCATCGGATGAGAAGCGTCTAGCGGGTTTTTTCAAGGATAAACCATCACTTCCGGAAACCGTGCTATTGCCAAAAGTCGATGAGGAGGAATGGCAGTTCTTCCACAAGACCCTGTCCACTTCCATCAGATTGTAAGACGTTGAATGGACTTCCTTATTTCGCAACCATATTCGTAGCTTTTTTTCCGGACATAACATTAACGTTAACCATTGCCTACCTTCTTCCAGGCGTCACACAACTGCAGATAATTTCACATTTGACAATGAATTCCTCCTTACCTTACCAACACCTCGGAAATGGATTTCAAGTCTGGTAATTTCCTGAGCCATTTCCATTCAATTCTCATAACATTTATCAAACACTAAAATGGTCATCTCGAATTCCAGCACATGGAGGTACTAATGTCATTCCTCGGCGCCCGGCACTCACAAATACTAGAAGCAGAACAAGCTTGCTTTGCTTCTCCATGGTTAATAAGCCATCAACAAGGGAAGCACCGTTCTTGGAAAGCGGCCAAAGTCAAATCGAAAATTAGATGGGATGATCACCTAGCCGACTTTGTCAAAGCTCCACGCCATACATGGCTTGTGGACGTCGATACAGTTTACGCCCCAATGTGTTGGGATAATGAACATTGGGTCGGCCTTGTCATAAATCTCCGAGGCTGCTTCATCGAGGTACTCGATCCACTCCCCTCACTCAATGCCGATCGGAAAGTTGACAGATATCTGCAACCTGTATTGGAACTGCTGCCACACATTCTCCAATCCATGTGTGCACACAAAATCAAAAACGGATACGGTTCCAATCCGTTTAGTTATACAAGGCCAACAGGACTGTACGAGAATACTCGAGGTGGTGATTGTGGTCCAGTCACTATAAAGTTTCTCGAGTTGCACGCACATGGGGACACAGGTATGACGGATGTCACGGATGAAGCCGTCAATGCCTTCCGGAAAAACTACGCAATGGATATTTACAAGCACCTCGTCGTCTCAATCTACTACCCTTCTCCCTCTCAATGAAACAGTATAATGCTTCTAATGTTTTACCAGACTTTTTAATGTTTGCTCGAATCCTTATGTCAGTCCGGAACACAGTACCCTTATGTCTGCTCTATCAGTCGCTTTGTCCACGCGACCTGTTTTACCATTACTCTTTTTGTTAGCTATTATGTACCATCAAATCTAGTATTTAAAGACTGACAGCTCAGCTATGTCTTTATGTTCCTATTGTGGTCCAAATAACGTACATCAACCTCCACTTTCTGGTTGAAAAACTTTATGTTCCTAATGTCCACCGAATAATGTCCACGTAGTCCTGGTTATATATTTATTCTGTAATGCGTCCAGTGTCCATTATCCACGATGGTTGCCACCTACGCTAACCACGTATGTTCTACGTTATTACGTAGCCATACACATATCCACAGCTTCACAAGCAAAATTAATCCGGAATTTCGTGTCCACGGCAAGTTGTTGCCCACCAAACGATTACCCCGTCGACCCACCTAGACAATAAAGGCGTCCACAGTACCTTATCCACTAACATACGTTTGTAATACGGTATCCACGTCTAACATATGTGGCAGCAGAAATATACGCGTATAAATTTCTGAAAACATAATAATTCAGAGTTTACTGTCCCTAACAAGTCCTAGTCATCACCTTGTTCTACGTATTCAACCTCACGCGACCACGAGAATTTTTATCAACCTTGAGATTTTTTCAAATCTCCGCGCCATAGGATTACCCCGTCGTCCGATCTATACGATAAAGGCGTCCATCATACCATATCCATGGACATACGTTATCATACGCTGTCCACGTATAGTAGACGTTATCCCGGACATATACTCGTATACACAAATTCCGAAAAGAGAATAATTCAGAGTTTCCTGTCCATAATAAGTCGTAGTCCACGAATACTCATCATCTTGTTTTACGTATACAACCTCACGCGTCCACAACATATTATCCACCTCGACAAATTTTCTAAAAACCAGGTAATCGCACCCGTGGCCTTCAATCAACATTACTTTTACAAATTTCTATCCAAGGCAGAATATCCATCTGCGGGACTCCAACCTATCTAATGGATAATAATACATTACACTACAATTGGAACACTAGACGCGTGGATACGTTTGCGGCTACGAGAAGTCTTCAGGGAGCCTATCCTATAAATGATTACTTAGTCCTGTAATTGCATTACACTCAACGTAGGATAAGCAATATTACTTTTCGATTCTTCTTTGGAACTGAAGGAACTTTCATTACTGTGAGACATTACCAAGTTCACATCCATTACAGAATTACAAAACTAATGGACTACCCGCTCATACATCAAATGTCTCTACTTACACGAGAATGTTAGCCACATGAACATAAGAATTCCAAATAAAAATATCAAACCGACAATCAGTCTTACATCCGTCTGCGTAAGCCCACTTGACCTTCCATACCTTGTACTCTGTAGACCAAGAACAACCGACTTCATCTCATCGTACTCTTCAGTGGATCTAGAAAGAAGCTCATTCAGCTCATTTATCAGCACCCTTAGCGTAGTAACCTCATCACGAAGAGCATCGACATTTCGCCACACAGTAGGAGGATCGATTTCCTGTCCATTTTTAACCGATAAATAATACTTCAACTGATCGGCTTGATACCCTAGCCTGACCTTTAGCTCGCTAAATTCCTCAATAACCGCCACATCCCACCACTTATGGTAATTACAACCGTCATGCTTCACAAATATAATACAGAAATCACTTTATGTCTTATATTTACGGTAAAATTATAACAGTAAACTCTTACCTCCCTCATTTTGCATCTGAAAAAACGCTGGCCCGATCGTCTATAGTCTCTGATGTGTCCAACAACTGCGGCTTTCCACAACGGCACTTCTTCGGTATCTCCTCATCGTACAAACCAGTATAGTAGGAATTCAAGCTTGCTCGAGAAGACGAACTTTCGCTGTAGCTGACCATGCTGTCTTTCGCTGTAGCTGACCATGCTGTCTTTCGCTGAGTAGCTAAAATATGCGCCGTTCTGGAAACTATTTTAATGATACAGAGACACTACTTATAGTCTTACGCACTCTAAACCTAACGCGAGGGTATTTTGGTAATTAACAAATTACAATGTGTATCCATGTTCTACCGTCCATACACAGCATCTATGCTTCAAAGGGACGCAAACATTTAAGTGGATGCGTGCCCTTTAATTTTTACAAGTCCCCGTCCACTTTAACATCCGTCAATTTGGAGATACATATTCATTACTTAGTTAATTTGATATGAAAATTTAAACCAAACAAAGACCTATAAAATGAAATCATGGAAATTAAATCAAAACACTTAAATGCAAAGTCAATGAAGTATCCATAGACCAATAACCACACACTGTTGTGCGCTCCCAAAAACAATCAACGCCAACAGCAACCAGATCCAGAGAAGTCATTACATCCGCGGAAACCGCCAGAATTACAAAATAGTGTGTAGTTCTTCCTCAAAAACATTCAACGACAACACCAAAACTGCAAAACTCATTACAAATAAAAGCTTAAACAATTTTAAATAGGATTTGTGCAGCTGCTGCGATTGTGCCCTGACATTCTACACCTCCCACACTTGTTAGGCACTGCTTTCTTTATATATTGACCATAAAAGAGTGAATAACATCATCACAGATTAAAGGTTTGTGTTAGCACTGCTTTCTTATAAATTACAGTTCAAGTCCACATCATTGTTGAAGTACCTGAATCTCGCCAGTAGATGGTATACGCAACTCCTTTGGACGCCCAGATGGCCTCCTTGTTTTAGGTGGAAACAAAACTGTGTCCCTAAGATCTGTAGGTATCTCAACATCATTCGGGCTAGCCTCCGGGTTAATAACACCTTGGTAAGCCTCAACACAGGTTGAAGTTTTGTAGCAATCCCCAACTAAGCTCACATATGGAAGACCAACTGAATCCACAGCAATTAGTGCATGTCCACAAGGGATTCTGAGCTTCTGATATGCATGGCATGTACACTTACGGTCTTTCAGAACAACATTGTTCTTTGATCCAAACCGACCAACAACTTGAACACTCCAGCTGGAAACACTATTTACTTTGCTCCCTTTCTCCTTGGCCATATACTTCGTCATCACTTTGTCTACTTCGGGAGTAACAATCCCCCGATGTATTTCTTACGACGAGCCGCAAACCATCTAGTCATCATTGTCTGGATAAATGTCAACAGTTCTATAATCGGGGAATTCCTCCCTTCCCTCAAAGCCTTGTTCAGCGTCTCGGCTATATTACTCGTCATCAGATTATAACGAGCACCAGGAAAATTAGCCCGTGTCCACGACGATGTGCCCATTTTTCTCTAAATATCGAGCACAATCACCATTAATTCCTTTTATCTTGCCGTACAGCTCACGGGAAATCTGGAATTGTAAATGCATAAGCAGCCGCACCTACCAACTTCGCCAATCCTTTATTCTTGTACCTTGATGTCACATTCCTCTGACATGGACATGCAAGGCTCCGGGGATTTGGTTTAGTGTACACATCCTTCTTAGCTGCCTTAATAGAGTTGTACCGATCTGAGATATAGTTAACTTGGTTGTTGCTGTCTGCAGCACTTGTCTAAGTTCTGCAAGAACCAAGTCCAAGCTGCATCATTCTCACTGTCCACTACAGCAAAGGCAAGTGGGAAAACTTGAAAATTTGCGTCCTGCCCACTAGCTGTCAGTAACACTCCTTTGAATTTACCTCCCAAATGTGTTCCATCTAAGATAATTAGGTGCCTCAATCTCCGGAACCCAGCCTGCGACGCGCCAAATGACAAAAACAGGTACTTAAACCTCTCAAGACCATCTTCATCTGTCTTTGTCTTCATATTAGTCACAGTACCGGGATTAGTAAGTTTCAGCATGTAAAGATATTCAGGGAGCTTGCTGTAAGAGTCATCATCCGCTCCTCTAACCCCAGAACTGCACTTTCCTTCGCCCTATAACACTTCATATAGGAAGCGTTAACACGGAGATCTTCCAGGACAAGGCGCTGCAACTCTCTTGTTTTAGGTCCACTTACAGGGTCACCAAATTTGGCTTTGAAAACAGCAGCAATTACACGCGAGGATGCTTTCTTCTTAAACTCCTTGCGAGTTTCTATGTCACAAGTGTGTTCAAGGTGTGCCTTTCTTATCTCGTAATATGAACTATTATGGATTTCCTTTGCTAAAACCTTCCAATCACAACGAGTATCCACACAGCTCAAAACAAAACTGTTGTGCTTTGTTCGTGTTTGCTTAAAGTGGAACATCTCTTTTATTGCATAGATGGCCAATGCAATCCTACAATCCTCCTTAGATGGATAGACCTTCCCCACGCGCACACAGTCCTCACCATCGGCCAAATCCAAATAAGGAATTTCAGCATTCTCGTACAGCGTGTCGTCAAACAATGGAGGTATGTCGAATTCATCGTCATCCACAGAGCCTAAACTGCGTGGGCTAAATTTGTTTCTGCCAACTTTAGCATCGTGGTCAAAAGCATCATTAGTACAGCACCTTATCACATTTACATCGTTAACACTAGCCCACTTATTGTCAGATGCTTCCACGGGATCGCACATAATCTCAGCTGCATTGGAGCCTCCAAATTGTTCATCTAAAAAAGGCTCCCAAAACTCCTTATCATACTCATGATGCATTACATCAAATTTGTCTTGATCATCCATAAAACCACCATCATCATCGTCACTGTCTGTAAGAACAGTTGCATCAGAATCAGAATGCATTTGATCATGGAACTCCCCATTACCAATACCACCTTTATACATTTTCTCAAACATATCGCCGTGCTGTAATAGTTTATCGTCATCTTGAGACTCAGTAAACAGTAACTTCTGGGAAGTTGGTGGTGCAGAAACTTCCCTACTTGACATATCACCTTCAACAAAAGGTCTTGGTGCAGAAGCTCCTCTCATCGATAGATCACTACCTTCAGTACCTTCTGAAAAGCTCCTTGACTTAATGGGTGTGCTGAACAAACTTGGATGAGCAAGGATTCCTGAAAAAGAAATTAGATATAAAAAAAAAGGACCTCTTTTTTAGCTTAGCTGTATGCTCATCCAATTTCCCCCCCCAAATACTCGGTCCCTGCCCGACCTGGAGCAACGGGTGTTTTGAAGACTTCATCTTGCGACATTCTCGACGTCTTAGGTAAGTTTTTCCCAGAGTGAATAGAAGCCTCACCAAAAGTTGCCCCACCTGATGACACTGGCGTTTTAATCACGCTACCAGCACTATCCTCTGAAATCCCCGCCGATTGTATCATTTCACTGTCCGGATTTGTCGGCATAAAACCAACCTTACGCCCATTCCACGAAACTTCATCGCTACAAAAGTCAGGTATAGTAGACACAACTGGATCTTTAAACAAAACGTGTGAACCCTCCCCACTTGTCAGACCATTACCAGGGGTACTCAGAGGAGTTTGAAACATAAAACCCCCTGTCTCGTAATCACTTGGGCCTCTTCTCGTCGGGAAAGGTGTTTTGTACCCAGAATTTGGACCAATAAAATCACTCGTCTTGCTCCGTTTCGTTACCGGACTTTTTAAACCACTGCTACCACCTTCTAAACCGCTTCTCCCAAACTTTATCTGTTCTCCAACAAACCTTGCGAAAAGATTTACATTTGGTTGAACGCGGAAATGTTTAAGGAAATAACCAATGGAACCTTCATTTGTCACCATCACTGGAGGAGTAGAAATGCCTGTCGCCAATTCATTGCTATTAGGAGGCCAGTAGCTTAACGTTACGCTTACACCTTCACCTCCATCGTCAAAAAACTCATTCAGAACGCTTTTCTTAAGCTGCTCGATACTCATTCCTGCCCTCACAGGTACAACCCTCGACATCTTCAGCTTGTCCACAACAAAATCTCATAGACCTTCTCTCGAACGCATCCACTCGCCACTGATAACCAGGCAATGTTCATCCATACCTGCAATGAATAAAAAGATTCATTTACTACCATGTCCACGAATACACCATCCATGGCGAACTAAACACAATAGTTGAAAACGGGAAACCTCGAAGAGCTATGTCCGCCAGCGCCGAACTTGTCTGCTAAATTGGGAACAAGCTTAAACCTAGTTTTTACAACGTTGCTCAGCTGTACGAATTGACGTTTACCTACCAAAGCAAGATTAGACGCACGATCGAGATAATTTAATGCAGGCGTGCAAAAGGAACGGTCATGATCGCATACGTAAACTAAATGTGGGTCCCCCTACATATTTGTTTCAAACACATCCATGGAATTGTATCCACTACATCACTGTAAGTATCGTCTGAATCTTGTATCCACATCCTCTTCGTCCACAACATCTTACGGCAAATCCTTTTCTGTAAGTCTTCGACCAAGATATCGGAAATCGAAGAAATCCACTGAATTACATAATCACATGTGCAAACTTCTAAGCCAAATATACAGGACAAACAAGGAATGATTGTTCGAATATAATCCCAAATCAACGTCTTCAACTAATTCATCCGAAACTTTTTTTCCAACCAATTTTTTGCTTAACATCCGCCGCATTTTTCTAGTTCCTTCACATCCGCTGCATTACATATTACTCCAAAACTGAATTTCATTCCGCCGGCAATTAAGTTTTACCCAATTTCAAATTCATACTTCCGGTAATAAGTTCTCGGTAAACGACGGCCGGACAAATGTTTCCGGTAATAACTTCTCGGAGAACATCGCCGGTTTTTAAGTATAATAACTATGGTAAAAATAAAAACAAACACAGAATGGTGAAATTTGTGTTAGTAGGATGAAGGGTTTATTTGTCTTTCTATGTGGGGCAAAAGGAGATAAAGTACCCCAATAGCAAGAAGTCTCTATAAATTACAGAAAATGCAATCACTCAAATATTTATATGTCCCAAGAATTACCTTTGTATGAAGCATGGCCGTGTGGGTCACAACTCACAACACCGACCTTTTTTTTTTATAAAATCATAGATTATTTTAATGATTGCACTATATATCAAAACCTAGCTACTACACATACATAAATTACAATTATCCAACGGGTTTGGATTGAACCACTTCGAAGCAGCCCGATTAGTTTAATCTCCATCAAATATATCCAAAACTTGATTAATCATTAGCATAATGAAGCCAAATATATATATATATATATATATATATACGCATAATGAAGCCAAATATATATATATATATATATATATAGTTACCAATCAAGTTAGGAAGAGCTCGTTTATTTACTCATTAAATAT
Source organism: Eutrema salsugineum (assembly GCF_000478725.1). NCBI lineage: Eukaryota > Viridiplantae > Streptophyta > Magnoliopsida > Brassicales > Brassicaceae > Eutrema > Eutrema salsugineum. The sequence continues at coordinate 15,889,974 of NW_006256909.1, read as the reverse complement.
ATTTTTATATGATAATGCATATTGCTGTTGATAAAAACTAAGAAAGAAAAAAGAAACGAGGTCTTTCTATGAGATTGAAATGTACGCAAAAAAAGAAAAAATGTAAGCAAAATAGCTACATAAAGCTATAAACGTATAATTGAGAATTTTTTATTTTAACTTTACTGCAGGTTGCACTAGAGATATTATCAGTATATCGTGATCTAGTATAAAATCCATACCTTTGTTTAGAAATCATAATGCATATACAATATTAGGTGCACACATACGAAAAAAAACTAAGGTTTTGATTGGTAATTTTGTGGAATGGTAAAAAAAATTTTGCAGAATGTGTATTTTCTCATTTCATAGATTTGTATTGATAGTTTTTTATTGATTGGCAAAAAACTTGCGGAATCGTATTTAAAAACGCAATTTCGTCATTCTGCAGGTTATCAATCTGAGCCTAAACATTTACTTATTCTAAACAAGATTACCGGCCTAAAGTTTGAAAGTTTTTGATTTAATAACCAATATATATAAACATTTACTTATTCTAAAAAAGATTACGGGCCTAAAGTCTGAAAGTTTTGATTTAATAACCTATATATATACACTAAATGACATATATATGTAGCAACGTATGTGTATAAATATTCGAGCTGCTGTGAGGAAGACAATCCATCAGATCCATCAAGAAACCACACATATCTTAGAGAAATGAGAGAGGATAATTGCGACGAGAAAACGCGCGTTCTGGTGATTGGTGGGACGGGGTCGTTAGGGAGGAGGATTGTAACGGCTTGTTTGACTGAAGGACACGAGACTTACGTTCTGCAGCGGTCAGAGATCGGAGTGGACATTGAGAAGGTGCAGCTACTTCACTCTTTCAAAAGACTCGGCGCACGTCTAGTTGAAGCTTCATTCTCCGACCATCAGAGCCTTGTCTCCGCTGTGAAGCAAGTCCATGTTGTTGTCTCGGCCATGTCGGGTGTTCATTTTTGCAGCCACAATATTCTTGTTCAGCTCAAGCTTGTCGAAGCCATCAAAGAGGCCGGTAACATCAAGGTAATATATATATATATTACTGTATCAGATCGATGAAATGAATCTTATCAGTGAATTTCAATTGATAGCTTCATAATATAAGATATGTTTTTAGTAAAACTAAAAAAATAAATAAAATTATTTTCTTCAAATAATTCAGCCAATAATAAAAAAAACTGCAAAATATAATTAGTCATGTAGTATCTGATAAATGTAATTTTTGCATAGAAATGTGAAAACATTTTATATTTTGAAATAAAATTTATATTCTGAAACAGAGTAAGGATATCTCTGGTATCTGGTTCAAAGCCAATCCTTCAGTCAAAATGGTGAAGTTCATGCTTGAGGTGTCCCAATTTTATAAATATTTTTCAGTCTGATTTAAATGTTCACTACGTCTAGTTGAACAAATTTAATTGGCTAGTTTCTAAGTATTATTCTTTAAAATACTTTTAGAAAGTGAAAAATATATAGGGCCAAATTTGTAGCATTTCGAAAACTCGAAATTGGCTCTGTCTACGTTGTTATTACGTTTTCTTAGACCGGGGTTACCTCATAATTTAGAGCAATGTATATTACCGGATACTATAGGTTAGTATTCCAAAACCGTTTCCTTTAAATTTTTCTTCGAAAAATATACCAACATGAATTAATTTTACATGTTAAGAAAATATTATTTAGGTGAATGCAGTTCTCTACTGACATACACCAACATAAACTAATAGTTTCAGTTTAAGATGCCATTTTTTTCAAAGATTCCATTTTTTTCAGCACACGTCTTTTTTGTCAACATATGCACAGTCATGCAGACAAATGCACTAACCGATGAACATTTTCTCACCTAACATCAATATTTTATATTTTTTATTAAACGGAACCGATTAATATATGTTGAAACGATTAATTTGCCTAGTATTATGATAACAACCACCAGATAAAATGAGCATACCACCAAACTTTCGTCCGCTCCATTGTTGCTCTTCATTAGTTTTGACAACTCCAAAATCGGTGTTCGCTAAATTCTTTTAGACAAGAACATGAACAAAAAAAAAACCAGTCAATCATTGAATATAATCATCAAAAATACGGAAACTTGAACACCACAGTGTTAGCTTATGTTGCTTGTGCTTTGTTAAAATAGTTTTTGTCTAACATCAAAATTTTGCAAATTTTGTAGATAATATAAAAGTGTGTTGTATTTCTCTACTATTGAAATAGCTTTTGGATGAATATTAGGCTCATATTTATTATCTATTATGTTTAAACTAAAAATTTTATCAAATCCATATGATCGACTATTTATAAAGCACTAACAAGTCAGAAATTTTCAGCGCTTTTTACCATCCGAATTTGGAATGGATCCACCGCGTATGGGACATGCGTTTCCCCCAGGAAGAGAAACATTTGATCAAAAAATGGAAGTACGAAATGCAATTGAGGCCGCTGGAATCCCCCACACGTACATTGTTGGCGCTTGTTTTGCCGCGTACTTTGCAGGAAATCTATCTCAAATGGGAACTTTGATTCCTCCAAAAGAAAAAATCAATATTTATGGGGATGGAAATGTTAAAGATGGAACATTTACGGAGAATTTTATTTTTATTTTTCATTTTTCATCGATTTGGATCAAAAATATGTTTTAATCATTTTTCTTAATCATTATTACAGTGGTATTCGTGGATGAAGATGATATCGGAAAATATACGGCAAAGACACTTAATGATCCCCGAACGATTAATAAAACCATGTATGTTAGACCTGCAGATAACATTCTCACGCAAATGGAACTAGTTCAAATATGGGAGAAACTATCCGGAAAAGAATTGTAAAAGACCTATATTTCTGCAAAGGAATTTCTTGCCGACATTGAAGGTAATTAAGTCTCGATCATTCATATACAGCATATATCGTATAATAGTAACAAAATCGAAATGGTCGAGACTTGGATTAATTCAATTAAAGGTAAGTTTTGGAGTACATATTTTTTTGACTGTATGTGCAGATAAGGATAAGGGCATAGCACACCAAGCAGGATTAGGACACTTCTATCACATATTCTATGAAGGTTGTCTCACAGATCATGAAGTCAGAGATGACGATGAAGTTTCGAGACTCTACCCGGATGTGAAGTACACTCGTATGGATGAATCTCTGAAAATATTCATCTAATTACGTTCTGGTCAATTCAAAATACATACAAATAAAACACACCACCAATATTTTCTTTCATATGTTTCATGTTTTTTTTTCTGTTACTTTAAAATTCTAAATGTTTTTGTGATGGATATGTAATAAAAGTTATGTAATATATAATCCCTCTTAAAAATGGTTTTAATGGTGGCCTGACCAAAAAAATAAATGACATTTAAATCCTCAACTTTCAAATTCCGCCAATTTAAGCACTAACTATTGCTTGAATATTTTAAATCACAAATTTATGTTGACTTTGTTTTTAAATCACAAACTTTTTTGACTTTGCCAAATTAAGCCAACATTCATTAACGGATTTATTAAACGGAATCAAATCATCATCTAAACTTCTGTTAAGCTGAAACATCATTGCTCTTAATTATAATAAACAGAAAATCCTCAAATCGACAACACTCAAACCCTTATCCCTAAAATCAATTTCCCTCAAATAAAAATCGATTCTTATCTAAAGCTACTTCCCTTGTTCGTTGGTTGGATATCTTATCCTGTGGAATCATGCCGCGAGAGAGTTGAACAGGAATTCATTAAAATAGGAAGAAAAAGAATAGACGAGTATCGAACATGAATCAAGATTTCGATAAGAGAAATCGAGTAGAAGATTTCGTTTTTGATAGAAATCAATTTATGAATTAGATTTGAAATTTTTGATTTGGGATTTTATCTTTCTGGGAACACATTGTTTCAGTTTAACAGAAGTTTGGAAGAGGATATAATCCCATTTAATAAGTTCATTAATGAATTTGATGGCATGTCTAATTTGGCAGAGTCAGATAAAGTTTGTGATTTAATAACATTTCAAAAAAAAAAAATTCTTTAGTTTACACAATACAAATTTCTATTTTGGTTAATTAATTTGAAAAACAAACTAATAAGCACAACTCTTTCTTTAAGATTAATAACAACTTAAAATTTAAAACCAAACAACAGATCAATATAAAATGAATAAAATCACAGAAAATATGTGAATTCATATATATTTATCAATTGGTTGTGATAACTTTTAAATAAATTTTCAATCACTATACCCTGCCTTTTCCAATCAGAATGAGAAATATTTTTTTATCATGTTCATTTTTATCCTTGTTATATCTGTTTTTAATTATTATATTATATTCAAATTTTTAATGATTTTTTGATGATTTATATTCAGTTTTATCATACTTCATTCTCAAATTTTCCGATTATAATTAAGTATAAAGTACTAGTAGTATTTACATAAAATTTTAGAAAAATAAAGAACAATTATATCAACTCAAAACTAAGAACTTGTACATTGATCTTTGGCCATTCCAAGTCGAATATACAAAATATAATTTCTTCGATCATTTTCTCACAATATATTATATGAAATTATGTGAAAATATGTTTTGTAAATGTAAAAAAATTATGATAAATGTAAATTTATTAGTTATTAAAAAACAATTTACGTGGAAAGCCTTAAAATCAAATAACTTCAACTTGTATGAATAATATATATATATATTATAAATATATTAATATATAATAAATAAGTTTTGTAACTAAACCAATGATAAAATTACTTCATTATAAATAAAATTATTTTCAAATCATTTTTTTTGTTAATGGAGATTTTATAGATTTTCTTATTTTTAATTTTTTTTCCTGATAATAATATTATAATTTGTAAACTTTTTGAAATTTTGAATTCTGATATATATAAATAAAATTGAAAGTTTAAATGCTGCTTTTGACGCTCTGAAAAGCATATAGCTTTAACTATTATTAGTAATAAAAAATTTTAAATTAAGAATTTTTCCTATATTTTTTGTATTAACAATACAATTTTAAAATTTAGAAACTTTCTTTATTTTAAAAATTAATGTGGACCAATAGAAATAAACTTTTAAATCCTATGTGAATGCGTTTAGAAGCATATAACTTCAACTTTTATTTGTAACTAGGTGGGGATCCGCGCCATGCGCGGGTTTGCGAGGGCTATGAATTTGAATACTTATTTTTTTTTATAATGTTAAAACGCTTATGTATTATATAAACTTTTTAATTTCGAAGAGCATTCGTAGTTATTGTAACATGTATCGTATCAAATCCATAAATTTTGTTAGTTGGATAATTGTATTTTTGAAAAACTTATTAATTCGTTATGTACAAACACCATTATTGTTTTGTACTCTATTTATTTTATGTTTAATAAAAGTGTTGATTCTCGACAATGAGGACAATCATTAATATGAAGAAAAAGAGTATCAATTCGGATGCATAAGTAAACCAAAGTGTTATTTAATAAATGATTAAATAAACCATTTAAATAGTAAAAATCTAAACCTACAAAAAATAAACTATCGTTTTCTTACTTTCTGAAAGACGGTCTTGTATACAACGTTCAAAGTTTTTGTTTGTGGCTTACCCTTTGTATCCATTATCAGAATCTTCAAACCAGCTCTTGAGGTAATACGTGAAATAGCCACATAAAGTTGTCAATGGGAAAATATCGGTTTTGGTAAATACAGACCAACCTTTTGCAAAGTCTGTTTTTGATTTTTATTGATAGTCATTGCATAGGCGATAGCTACCGGAAATTGTCTATGCCTCATTCTAAGAGGAAACTTTGTCTCGATGGGGGGAAACAAACATTTGTGGGATCAAGACCTTTTGACCAATATATTCTCCAGTTATGTGGCTAGCTTGAATAATATGTTTGGCCAACTGTGTTACCAAGAGTCTTGTTCCATTGCATAAACCACCTCTAGGGTCAATATTCCAAAGCAACATAATAGGTGTCCATATTTTCAATTTTAATTCATGGTTTGGCAATCCTGAGATCTTAATACTAATAAGATATTCCTGTGTGTAGAATTTTTCATCAATCTTGCCCTTATCAGACGTATTAATGCTGTCCGAGCTTAAAAATGATTGTTCCTCACCTAGAAAAATGGTTTATGAAGTTCACTTGATCACATTATGAAGCTCATGTGTAACATCGTATGTATAAAGCGTTAATTATGTTTACCTTGTATTTCCGACAACATGTATTCGTTTATTAATCCCACATTTGCATTTCTCGGACTGAGAATTGCTCTATCTTGAAAAAATTTGGGTCTTTTTTCGATCTGTATGAATCACCATACACTTATCTTACTATCTCTTTAACAGAATCGGCACATTCTTATATCAGTAAATTGTCAGGGATCTCAATTTCGGCTTCATCGTTGTCAGTCGAAATAATTTTGCCGTTTCCTACATCCAAAATTCACTTTGAAAAGGCCTCTAGCTCATTAACGCGATCACTTCCTACACCATTTTGAAGCCTCATATTCTTGGATAGTTCTAAAACCGTACAACTATCCCATAAAGTAGAAAACATTTTGGTAGCCATAAGAGTTTGGGTGCTATTACTTCCTACAATAACAGGCAATATTTTCTTGAAATCTCCTCCAAATACAATGACTTTGCCACCAAAAATGTTATCATTTTTGTGTATATCACGCATACTTCTATACAGAGTCTCAAAACAATATTTACTCATCATACGAGCCTCGTCCCATATAATTAGCTTTGCTTCTCTGATCAAATCAGCCTGAGGTGAATTGCTATTTATTGAGCACATTGTTGTTGAATTAACAGCAATCGGGATGCCAAATCGTGAATGTTCAGTTCGGCATCTCTGTAACAGCAATGATGCTATCCCTCTAGACGCAACGTTAAGAACGATCATGCCTTGATATCTAAGAGCAGCACCAAGAATACTCCATGAAAAAGTCTTACCGTTCCGCCAAAACCATATACGAAAAACATACCACCAGTATTGTTTTTCACTGCTCCAATAATTTGAACATATATACTTTTTTGTTCATCGGTGATGGTTTTCAACATTTCTCTATGTGCTGCATGTAATTTTTCACGATCATAACTTTTTTCTTCGAGAATCAGAGGATTCTTGTCTTTTTCGAATGAAACATCATCTGGGCGAGGCATTGTTTCATAATTCTTTAAAGTGCTACCATTTCAACGCATATATTTTCTCTCTTAAACAATGCATGATTCTTCAACTGCATATCAGACATAATCAAATCTGCAAGGCAAGAAAAAAATTATTAATCTATAGAATATGAGTAATCATTTATAGAAATATATGAAAAAGACGTTTAGGTAATGTACTTTGATTCTTTTGTTTTTTTCATATTGTATAAGATATCATCAGTAAGATATTCCCACATTCAATTCCAACGATCTTGAGGTGCAATGACAGAATTAGAAGTCAGAATAATAGCAAATAATCGGCACAAGAACTTTCCAGATGCCCACAAACTTGCTTCCTTAATAGCCTCAATGTACTCTTTATCATCATCAAGCAATCCTAAAGCCTTACGCATCTTTAAATTTAGGATGAATAACTCCAGTCATTGTGCGTAAATCCTCAAAGCTTTTCGAACACTTGACAATATTAAGCAACACTCTTAGATGGTACACCTCTATATAAGAAGGTGGCACATACGTTATTTTCCCAATAGCAAAACCTGTTTGCCGTAATTTCCAGGATCTGGTTTTTGCTACCCAAACAAACATAGTTGGAAATTCAGCGTATGTCAAGTTGGCAGCCTCCTTAAATTGATTATTCACCTCAAACCAATCTAGAAACTTTGACCGTGCAACTGATGGATGATTAGTTACTTCTTCAACGGGATTGTCTTCATTATAAACAACCCATTGTTGATTAGGTAAATGAAAAGACAACTGTACAACTGTTGTGGCACGAAAAAGCTAAAATCCTCCAACTGCTTTCGTATGGTGAGAGATGCTTTAATATTTAGAAAACTTGTTAAAATAATTGTTAATAACATGGAATAGTATAGATGTATAGTTGAAATAAAACTGACCTGCAATTTAAGAATCTTTGTACCTCGTCATCAATTATAACTTCATCACCATTTTTTCAACTTTAGCTTGTATATAATCTGGACCCTTATTAATATATTTGAACAAATATTTAATCGATCAGTTCTGATTACACCACTCAATATTAATATGAGCACGAAATCCCGGTGAGAGCTTTTTGTTATAGGAAACAACTTATCAATTGTCAATTTCGATTCCCTTTTTGGTGATAACTAACCCGTCAGGTATTCTCTTGTAGATTAAGAAACCAGCATCGTCAATCTTTGTGATTGAACTAAAAGGTTTTGGATAGAACTTAGTACACAACCCATCCTGCATGCACACATTGTTCCTATTTAACTCACTGCATGGTCCATGTAGCATTGAATCACTTATCACTTCGTAAAGATGGGGATCTAAATCCTTATCAGGAATCTCTGCGGAAATAAACTTGTCAATGTCATCCCTGGTTGGAACTTTAAACTCTGGATCCAAGAAAAGTATAATATGTGCATGCGGTAAACCTCTCTTCTGAAACTCGATTGTGTACATTGCTGAGCCGAGAAAAAACAAAATATTAATAAGTTATAGAGAAACTTGTAAAAAAGTGCTTAGTATTTCTCTCTTTTTAAGAAAATACAAAATGTTTTTAAATTTTTAAAAAATGAAAATACCTGAATTTACTTTTCCCAATACTTTATCTTCAGATAAATAGTCCATAAGATTATCCAGTTTCAATTTGAATATTCTACAGCAGATATCCAGCCTATCTTCTATGTTTAAATTATGTTTTTGCAAATATCTTGTAATCTCTGGCCACTTAGGATTACATGTTATTGTAATAAAGAAATCTGGATATCCATAATACTTGCATACAGCCTTCGCATCCAAGTAGTGTTGCATCATATACCTGGGATCACCGGTGAATGAAGATGGAATGAAAATTATCCTACCTTGCTCTGCAAGATTAGATTCACCTTTTTCAGCCGTTAAGACAATCTTATATCATAATGATCTGAACAAAGCTTATTCTGATTCAGCCAAATATATCGCAACCTGTTAGATTCGATCATCATATAAGTATCAACTAAAAACTGCTGAAAAAGTCTTCTAGACATCACAATATAGGAGATTCTCCCAAACGCTCTTGGATTCGGAGAGCAATAACTCACGCATAGTAACATGCTTTCTCTTTTTTCCCTCCACGTCAATAAAACCAATATCAATACCTAACCTGAATCCGTCTTCACCATATGGAAACAACAATGGTTGCAATGGTTGATAAGTGGGATGCAACTCACTGATCCGTTGAAATTCAACTGAATTACTCTCTATTATAACATCACGCTTATCTGTATCACCACTAAAGTCACCAGGTATTAGTGGGGCGACGTCATTCTCGGTTGGAAGATTATAAGTTCTACCATCGCTCCCTTACCGCTTCTGAGTACCAGGCGCATATCATTCAAGTCAGGTCTCATTGAAAGCCTATCACGAGCTGTTCTAAATGCTTTGAAATGAGTATTATGAGCGTCCAACATTTTTTCAATGCCTCGACTATTTCCACTCTTAGACCATTAGGCGACCCATCATTACTACATAATAGGTAAATGATTTAGTAATTTAGTAGATAGAATTTAGAACTTTAAAATTTGGATTGTAGATGTTAAATGAAAAGTACCTAAAATGAACCATACGATTTTTTGTTTCATTGACCGTGTCATGTATATAAAGCTGCAAGAAAGCCGGTTGTTTACCAGTAGCTGGTATCATATCACATATTCTATGATAATTTTCACCATACAGCTGAAACACGTATGGCCCACAAACTTTGTTGATATTATTATTCACTTTTCCACCAAGGGATGTAAAGGAAAACATCATATTGTACGTCCGAATGTTCTTAAGAAAATGTGTTCGAGTATCACCTTTGTTGTAAAGTAAAGAAAGTATTGTATTCGGTGGTTTTTTAAGAAGAGGTAGAGTTACTTTCCCCTTATGACAACACATCGTGAAGACAAGCGTCCCTTTAATGCGCCTTTTATTTACTCTTTCTCCAAACCAAATGTATGCATTGCAATGACTACACATATAAGCTTGATCCCCTTCATCGTAATAACCTATATAGATTGATTATGAAATATATTAACAACTCGTTTATTCGAATATATGGTTTTGAAATAGTATAGATTAGATATTGTAAAAAAAATTACCGTCGGTAGTCAATCCAATATCAGCAAAATCAGAACAGTCGGTTCGTATAAATTGTTGATTATTTGTAACTTTATCAGCTGTATCTTGTGATTTCGATGATCTTTCTTTGTGATGAGTGTCTTTGTTTTCAGATGAAGACTAACCTGCGTTTTGATGACCATGACAAGCTCTTTTTTATCGCAAAATTTCCATCCTTGTTTCCCTGGCCATTTGAGAACGTTTTCCTTTCACGGTAATATCATCTTCAGATTGATTAAACATGGTATCTTTTGGTGCATATTGCTGGCTTTTCGACAGTAGTCCTACATAACCCAATAATTAATGTTTTAAAAACTTGATATTGAGATATCGTTATTTCAGTGAGATAGAGTTAGTAATAATAGGAATCATGTCACGCCTATTAAAAGTAGGAATCGGTTTTGGTTTTGGTGATCTTGGTCTATATTTCTTCTTTGGAGGCATCACTATACAAGAACGAATACCACTTTATCCTGAAAATAATTAAATTTTTAAAGACAACATTTAAGATATGAAAATTATATTATAAATTGATTGATTGAAACACACGAATATAGGGATCCATGTATATATAGAGATGTAACTGCAGTAATCAAAGACATTGTTTTAGTTCACCCAATAGAAATTCATACTTCAATGAATTATATATACGCATAATCTTTACTTCAATAATCTAAAACTCATAATCTATACATCAATAATCTAAATATATGTACTGATGGTGGTGACTTGATGTGGGTGTCGAGGGTTGTCAAGTTTTACCCTAATTGAAATCAATAGCCGCAAGTGCACAGCTGATTGATTGTAGTACTTAGGGATCGAATCCACAGGGAAGGAGGATCTTTTCCTGCAAAAAGCCTTTGAAATAAGTATAAAGTAAGGAAGTCTAGAACCAAAACGGTTTTGTGGGGGTTTGGTAGTGTGTTTAAAATGTAAAAACGAAATATTAAAAGAGAATACGGAAATTAAATGACGTAATAACTAAACTTAACGAAAATGACTAAAAATGTAAAAACGGATATCTAATTGCTTAAATGAAAATGAACTAAAAAGGAAAGACAATATTGAACTAAAGCTTGAAAGAAAATTGGTGTAAATAAATGGGAAAGAAGGCGTTGGGCTTCAGGGAAGTTTTCTCAGGGGTACGAACGATTCAAAACATTGCTAGAGAGTAAAATTGATAAGATCTTAGCTTAAACTTTTCGAACTGGAGTCACGGACGTATGAATACGCCATTGTCGTGATCATAGACAACTATCTCTCTCAACCCTGACCAGTAGGTTTCCACTCTGGCCCTGGAAGAGAAGATATGCATTATGTTTAAGACTCGTCCTAATTCACAAATCGCCCATAGGTAGGTTTCCACTCCTATGTTTGTTTTGCTCTCCCAAACTAGATCTGATAACTGATGAATACTTTCGTGTCACCAAGCATCTGGATCAGATTGTAGTTCATGACGCTACTCTCATGCAGTAAAAACGAATTCAGAAGAAAAAGTTCTAAGATTCGGCTCAAAAGCTCATGGAATCCTCATCGAACATATAAATCCCCATCGAAAATCCCTTAATCCCAACAATAAAACTACTCAGACATAATGAACGAAATCATAAACATAGTATTAATAAGTAGAATAGAAACCGAAATTGAAAAAGAAAGAACAAGGGTTCAAGAGAACAAATCTCTCTCTCCCTAAAAGCTAAAGCAAAAACAATAAAAGTTTGAAGTAATGATAGATGGTGATGATGTTACACGATTTTGGGTTCCTAAGACATGTATTTATAGTGCTCAAGACCTCTCTGGACGTCACTTAGGGTTTCTCCAAATATGGGCTTCAGAAATGGGCTTTTGGGCTCGAAGGTTGATGGCTGCGGTCGGGACAAGTGTGACCACGGGGAACAAGTGTTTGGCCGCGGTCGGGATGCTCCTGACCGTGGGGAATGAGTGTTTGGCCGCGGGTGGAAGTGCTTGCCGGCTGGTTTACGCGACATCTTGCTCTTCACGTATCTTTTGATTGAACCTTTGGATTGCCAAGCTGTAAAGTGCACTGGAAAGCTGATACTTCCATCTTTAAGGTCTCCAAATTTGAGCTGGATCAGACGGTGAGAAGGCCTTCAATCAGGGGTGAACTTCTGACGGTTTGACTCTGAGCTGAAATCTGGTTTTCTATCCATTTTGTTAAGCTTTTCCCTAAGTTACCTGAAAAGAGTTTTGGAACTACAAATACTAGAAAAATGTAATAAAAGTACTTAGAAGTAATTAAAAACATAAAAAAGTATTTCAAAACGATCCATAAAAGTGGTCAAAATACGGTGTTATCATATACTCATATTCTATACTTCAATATACTACAATAATATATAGTCGCAATCTATACTTCATTAATTAAGTTAAAAATAGAGCCCACCATATAATGTCATCGAACCATATTAATGGTAGTATCATTTATCAGAACCCTAATAATGTAAATTGAAAATAGGGCCCACATATTTTTTTATGGTAAACCATAATATTCACAGCCAATCGGCACAATCCATTCTAAGCCGAGGCTAACAATGATTCGTTGCTGATGCTCAAGGGTTGTGTCCGTGAACAAAGATCACATCATCAGTTGACTGAAAGGGTTCATTACTGCTGATGGTAAAACGCTACCTCAGAATTGCGAATTATCAATTGTTTTCTCACGTTATAACCATGTAATTATTGTGATTATGATCATGATTATATGATTATATGGTTCTCTCACATAATCTATCATATAATCCTGGAGGCATAGCCTTCTAGGACGATTATTTCGGGAAATGTATAACTTCTATTCATAGAATTTTTGAAAAAATTTTAGACTGAATCTCACCTTTTTTGGTATAAGAAAAAGAAAAAGATATAGAAATTATCGTTATAAGACGCCCATAGTTTTTATTTATGTATTTTATAAAGTTTACCAAAAAGTTAGTAGAAAACCATATTGTCTCCATGGACTTCTGCCTCAAAGCTCTTATTTAAGGTTTTTGGGAGTTTGCATTTGTATGGAAATATGTTTTCTGCACATCATAAAATTCATCAGGATGAGGGAGTGGAACTTTCTGAAATGGATTTGCAAGTGGCTCACGCTTTCTTTGATTTGAAGAAGTTCAGCGGAAAGGAAGTCATCCTCATTGCTACAAGGAGGATTGTGAGGCCACAAAAGAATGGTTCAGCTGCAAAGAGACCATGCAACCGTATTCTGACATACCGTAAAATATGCCATCAAATTTCGTTGGTAGTTTTGAGACTACTATCTATACAAAGATCAAACATAAGAAAATAGTCTATCTATATACAAAGAAGTGCAATTTAATTTAAGAAAAGAAGCTATGAATACAGAGATTAACATCTCCTTACGAACAAGAAAATATAAAAGACGCTTATGAACAAAATTAAGAAGAGGAAATTGGCTATCTATACAAAGAAGCACAGTTTAATTTAGAGCTATGAATACAGAGATTAACATCTCCTTAAAAAATATATATATATATAAAAGACGCTTATGAACAAAACTAAGAAGAAAAAATTGACGTAAAAAACGGTGAGTTATAAAAGATGCTTATGAACAATTAAGAAGAGGAAATAGACCTAAGAGAACGGTGAGTGTAGTTGTTGTACGCGAAAAACATATGTAGACAATAATGATATATATAGTGTAGGATAGATACTTTAGGGTTTAGGATTTCTTTGTTGGTGGCCTATTTAACAGATTCGGTGGATATGACCGAGAATAAAACCGCTGGCCCATTAACAAATTCGATGGCCCGTAAACGATGAGAAAGCCATGTCACACATATTAACACGTAGGATTAATGATCATCCTATCAGAATTAAGGAAAATGACACATATATAGATTTTAATAAGACACATAACCAAATCGCTCTGGAGATTTGACTTCGCAAATAATAGTATAGAAAAGATGTCGTGAAATGAATGATTGGTACTAAGAGTTTCGTTATTCAATCTTTGTCTCATACAAGATTATAGACAAAAATGTTTGAAACAATCACCTTTTGGTTCATTTATTAGTTTCTTGGAAGGTCTTCTCTTTTGGTTTACCACACAACCAACAATAAAACATCTAAAATCATTGGTGTTAGAGTACATGAGCTTTCTATCTAAAACCAATGGACAACAAATTGATTTGCTCATATCTCTTATATATTTTTAGTATCTTTTCCAATTTCTGATGTACAATAATATTCTCTAATATGCCCTCTTCTCTCCCCCTCCCCCTCCACCCCTTTCCCTCCCTTCCTGGGCTCCGAGATGAGAAAATGGCTCTTTGACCATTAATCATGGTATGTTCTGGCAAAGATTGACGAAACCAATTTTAGGTCATAGTATGTTCCTGCAAGGATCGACGAAACCAATTTTAAGTTGGATCAATTATGAATCGCTTGGGTAGGATGAATCGATCTCTGGTACTATATTAGACTACATTGACTCCCATCTCAAAATTGGAAGCTCGACACTATAACTTTTACATCAAATTTGTTAAGTTTTTTTTAAACTTTATTTTTTTTGAATAAATCTTAAATTCAAGAGTCAATTTACTAAATAACCATAAAAACAGCTGAATTTGCAGATTTAACTATGATGTGACATACAAGATAAATTAGTATTTGTGTGGTGATCAGAAATAACCAAGAAACCCTTCATTATATATGTCACATCTAGAGAATATGGGACTCCCACTTATGCAAGTTGCATCTAATATATGTATTATTCTCTCTTCTAATCTTTGTTTGAGTTGTGTGATAATAGATATTACTGAAAAATCATTTGTTATCGACTATTAAACATGTTAGCACTTTTATATTAAATTTGGAAAACTACATCAGATTCAAATAAGTTAGTGATTAACAATTATTATATCAAATATGATTAAGTAAGTAAGCATCTAACATTATTATTTTCATGATAAAGAACATGTTAGATTGATAACAATAATGAGTTGTATAGATTGTTAAAGGTGTAATTGATTTGTTTAGCCCGCTACATATAAAATTACATCTAACATTATTTTTTACATGGTAAAAACATGTTAGATTGATAACAATATTGAGTTATATAGATTGTTAGAAGGTGGTATGTTTTGCGTAGTGCACTATAGATAAATATAACACATTGTTTGAATTTGTTAACGGTTTAACATTGAATTGAAAGACCAATTCACATTTTAAAGATACAACAAATTTATTTCCTTAGCTAGAGCTTCAGAGAGAGATGCTTATCTTCTATAAATGTGATTCGTGGAAGACGGCGGTGGAGCTTGACATAACTCTGTGAGTTTGCAACAGAAAAAATTAGCGGTGTTTGATAGACCAAATCCAGAAGATTTGGAAGGCATCACACGGTCATGCAACCCCAAGGTCATGGAAGATAGAAAAACAGAGTCTAACTCAAAATTTATAATGAAGAAAAATTCAAAATCAAAATCAAAACTGAATTACCGTTGTTTGTACGATATCAGATCTGTAATTGTTTGTCTATTCAATCGTAATCAGTTTTATGTTATTTAACATGAAACTGAGTTTTATCAGAGCTGTGCTGTTGAATTTTGAAAAGCAAAAGAAGAAAAACGAAGAAATTGGAGAAGAGATGCTATAATGTTAATTCAATTTAGATTTGTTTCCTTAATGTTTTCTATTTTTTACCACTTTTTGACATAGTTACCCTTTTAAATTAATTATGGCAGTTATAATAAAAAAAACAAATTCAAAACTATTTTTCAAAATTTCAAAAATACCTAAAAAAGGAAATAAAAATATTTTCGGATATCATTTAAGGAAAAAAAATATTTGTAAAATATTTTTAAAATTTGTTCTACGCATGGTAGAATCAATGTTCTATGTTCTATATCCACGTAGAATCTCATTTATATAGTTCTTTATATATTCTATCAGCTTGTAGAATTTGTTTTCTATACTTTTTTTTATATTCTACTGGTTGGTAGAAAACGTATTTTATATATTATCTATATTCTATACTACGGTAGATTACAAGTTATACTAGATAAACTATATTCTACATGTTGGTAGAATACAACTTCTACTTATGACCAGGTTCTACGTTATTGTAGAACAATTCTTCTACATATGGTCTTTATTTTATGTTAACGTAGAATACAATTTCTACCAAAATCTAAAAAATTATAGGAAAATTAGTTAACTCTTGATAACACCTGATTTTGACATATTTTCACCATTGATTTCAAATGCTTTTTCAAAGGTTTTAATCAGTTTTAGGAACTTTTATTATGATTTCCATGTATTTGTAGTTTCAAGGCTCTTTTCAGGAAACTTAGGGAATATGATGGCAAAATGGAAGAAATCCACTTTTTCATCTCAGAGTCAGACCGTCGGAAGTTTGGTAACAAATGGAGGTCTTCCCACCGTCTGATCCAGCTCAAATTTTAAGAACATCAAGAGGAGCAAACCAGATTTCTATAGCACTTTACATCACAAAGATCCAACGGTTCAATCAAAAGATACATGGAGAACAAGTTGACCCAATTCACTAGTCCCGGAAGACTCTCACCCGCGGGAAAAACATGTTTTACATGTCCTGGAAGACTCTCACTCCCGGTGGACCTTAAGACGAGCCAAAAGGCCCAACATCAAAGCCCACTTTGCCATTCCTCTTCATAGAAGTCCTAAATGAGACCTGGAAGACCCTAGGACCTATAAATACATTTCTTAGCAGCCCTAAACGGGTGTGTGCTCCTATAATGAGATTTTGAGTCACCAAACTTTGTTTTTCTAGGGTTAGGTGATGGAGATGGGGATTCTTCCCCAGATCCATTGTTCTTTCTCTTTTTTATCTTATTTAATTTTTTGTTTCATTCTTTTGCATTATTCTATGTCTTTTATCATTCATTGCATCATGTAGATTAGTCCCAGAGAGTCAAGTTGTTTGAAGATTTTGATAGGTACACATATTGATTAAGATTTCTATAGTTCTAAACCATATTATGGATCTCATCTCTTCTAAGTTATTCATATTGCATGAGAGTAGATTCATGACCTATTCTCTGAGCCTAGGATCGATTAGAGCCACGAGAGTGTTGTATCAGATCATCCATACCTAGCTTCAGAAGAACATAGTCGCTATAGGAGTCGAGAGCTACCTATAGAGAAGATTTGAGCAGACAAATTTAATGTCTAATGCATGATCTTATTTCTGGCATGAGAGCGAGAGTTAATTGTCAGATCTGACTGATTAGTTGATTAAGATGACGAGAGTTGGTTAATCATATATATGTCTATTCTAGTTCCATGCAGATCCCAGAAAAAGATGAATATAAATCGCCCGGAAGCTAATTGAAAATGCCATAATACATCGATTAGAGTAAACCGGAGACGTCTAAATCGCAACCTATGAGTTTAAGAGTTTATAGTTTGAGTCGATATGCTTGAGATATTCTTTTAACAATTCATCATGCATTGCATTTTATTTCTTGTGAATATTAGATTAGGTTTAGTTTAGGATCTTTAACCAAAAACCCAAAAACTCCATCAGTTTATGACTTTGCTTATTTTCCCAGTTTGTTGTTCTCGAAGATTAAACATCCTCCCTGTGGATCGACACCCTAAGTCCTACAACGTACATCTGTGCAGTTGTAGACACTAGGGTTTATAAATTTAAAACTCTTTTGCGACATCAACCCTAGCTCGCATCAAGTTTTTGGCGGCGTTTCCGGAGAAGTTTTAGTCTCCAGAGGTCTAAATCTGGGAGGTTGAAGCCGCAGAAGACTATATATATGTCGAGTTTCTACCAAAACAACGTAGGAAGTAAACCAAATTCATAAACACCCTAACCTTTTCTTTTTCTGCTTATTCTTTCTTCTGTTTGCCCTAGTTTCAGAAATCTTTGAAGCATGGATCATCTAAGAAGATATCCTAATCCCGAGCGAAAGTCTTGCGACCTGTGTGAAGCTCCCTGCGCATGTGAATCACCATCCAGGCGTGATTCTGATCATCATCCTTGGAACCCTAATCCGAACCACCACCATGGAGACTCGCGACCTCCATACCATCGAGATGAGCCCTACTCGCCACACCTGGTGAACCGTCGACCATCTCATCCTCTACCTCATCAGATTCTGCACCAAAACGCTGAGGCTTATCGATTTAGGCTCCAACTGAATCGATTAGGAGTTATGCTGGATCAATACCTTGATTTCCAAGTTGTTACGAAAGCTACCCTGTACAAGAGGATCGATGACCTCACTCACCATGTGAAATCGCTGGAAGATCTGCACTCTCAAGATATTTCTGCTTTAAAAAGAGAGATAGATGCTTTTGAGGAAGAGTAGCCAAGACAGAAGTATGATATCCTTCAAGGATCCATCGATGCCAAGGCTGCAAAGCTAGAGATCAAGGAGGCCAATGAAATCGCTTCATGGTACAGAGGAAGGACAGATGGTGAACTTCAAGAGATTGAATTTTGCCTAAGCAAGCTTGAACACAAGAGCATGGAAACCAGTTCTGACATCAAGCATTTCTCTAAGTGCCAAGGAGACACAAACCTTGCTGTGAGGTAGATCTTTGAGAATCATAAGAAGGATTCTCTTGTTCATGTCAGCAAAAAGAAGGAGGATCAACCAATTCTGATGCAGGAGATCCTACAATAGACACCCAGAGTGACCCTGAAGACATCCTGGAAGAGCAAGAAGGAGAAGCAGCTGAGCAACCTTCGGAATTCCTCACCGCGGCCGCGAGGGTTTCAACCGCGGCCAGGCCCATCTTCACCGTGGCTGCGATAGCTTCACCCACAGCAGGAAGAGATTTGGTCGTGGGTGCGACGTCTCCATCCGCGGGAGACCTCCCTCCTTCCCTGAATTCACATCACCAAGACTCCGCAGACCCAGAAGAGCATGAATCTTACATCCCATGCATGAAGATCATAGAAGAAGAACCAGATGTCATAGATGTGGAAGATGAGTCACCTAAGAGAACTGAAATGCCATACATAGATTCAATCATCAAGTTCGATGCAGCAAAGTTCTATTGTGACTCCTATTCTGCATTTGAAGCACCAGATCATCCACAGGAAAGACCAATTCGAACTCTGCACAAAGTTCAAGACAAAGGTCAATTTCTTATCTCTTGTGACATTAGAGGTGAAAGATTTCTCAATATTCTTTGTGATTCTGGAGCTTGCATTAACATGATGTCCAAAGCTACTGCTTTGAGACTTGGCATTAAGCACATTTCAAGTACCAGGACAAAGATTAGTTTAGCTTATGATTCAAGTGCAACACCAAGAGGGATAGCCCGAAATATTCCTCTAAGGATTGGAGATTGCATTGCACCTGTCGATCTATACATAGTGAAGACCAAAGATAACTCTTATCCAGTTATCCTTGGATGGCCTTTCTTAGCAACTGATGGAGCCATCATGGATTGGCCCAACCGGAGAGTTTCTTTTGCAAATATCGACAAGAACATCTTCTATGAAGCTACACCACTTAAGAGCAAAATAGGAGAGCATAAAGCCAAGGCATTTGAACCAGAAGAACTCTGGAGTGATGAAGAACCTGCAAGACAGAACAAGAGGATTTCGAAAAGGACTTGTCTTAGGACAAGATCCTATTTGAACTAAGTCTTTTTCTTTGCAAAGTCTAGCTAAGGACTATCAACCAAAGCGCTTGATGGGAGGCAACCCATTTAGGTACTTAATTGCTTCTGTTTAGCTTTCTTTTTCTATTAAAGTTTTGTTTTTTTTATTTTAGACAGACTTTAGTATGCCATAAAAAAAAACGAGCTGACCACGGCCAAAGGATGTTTAGCCGCGGCCAGCAAGCATTTTGCCACGGCCACGAGGCCTTGAACCACGGCCAGCACGCGTCCTACCGCGGCTAGGACGTCTTGATCCGCGGCCAGCACCATTCGGCCACCTTTGGCCACTTCCACCTCTACCTTGATTCAAATCAATCTAAATTGGATCAAGCACCACTCCACATCATCCACCATCCACCATTCAACATCCTACCACCATCACAACCACCTCACAATCCATCACCAACACTAGGTAAGTTTTCTTTTCCTTAATCTTTTAAATTCTTACATACTATATTTCTCATCCTTGCCTGATTTATTTCACACTGGGGAAAGTGTGATTTAAGTCTGGGGGAGGATTTCATCCCTTTCTAACCACCTTTTCTTGCATGAGCCTTTGCATTCTGCTTTTTTCTTTAAATTTTTTTTTATTTTTTCAGTTTTTCTTAAAACTTTTCAAAAATCTTTTGAGTTTCAAAAAGTGTTTTCAAATGTCAAATACAATTTGAGAGAATAATGACAAAATCGATGACGATAACCAACATGTTTTCTTCTACACCAATTAGCTCATAAAAAGCTCTTTCAAGGTTTAGTACTAGACTAGGCGGTAGCTAGAGTACTTACACTAGGAAATCCCACCAGAGGACTTCTATGTATGGAGATATTTTCTGACAGGATATACTAACTCATTTTACTTGGACTTAATCTTGACATCTAATTTTCTTATCAATGGTTTTAAGAAGGCATCATGATATACATCTAGGACATATTTACCTTATTGTTACCACTCTTTGTTATCCTAGATTGCTAGTTTATTTTTAGCTGGTACCTCACCTTAACCCAAACCTTTATGGTCAAACCTCATGCATTCTCTCTTAAGTCTATATCGACAAATATGTGCAAAAATGCCAGATAAGGAGGAACAACATAGTTTTCAGTCACTCAAGAGAAGAACTGAATGAAACCGGGAAGGAAGTGTACCAAGAAATCTCAGCAAGCCTCATGATGTCTTAAAAAACTCATTCTTAAAGGTAATTTTCGTGCTCCCTAAGACTCTAAGTCAAAAGGCTGTTCCCCTTTCCCAAAAAAAAAACGAAAAAAGAGAAAAAGAAAGGAAAGGAAAGGAAACCAAAAGCCTAAAGAGCCTTAGAAGCCGAAATCATTTGAGTGAAGGCAATAGGTATTCACTTAAGGAGTTATGGATTCACAACCTGGACAAAAATCCAAGTCTGGGGGAATTATAAGCAGAACCTGAAGAAAGGAGATCAGAAATCTTGAAGCAAGGAGAATGTGACTGAAAACTGTGGGGGCATTTACAGTTCTATCCTCTCTTGCTGTTTTGCATAATGTCATGTATCTCTAGAAAAAAGTAACCCTAAACACATCAAACCTTACCATTAAAAAGCCTTTTAATACCTAACCTTGAATGCCTTGTTTAATATCCTTTTGATGAGAATGTTAATGAATGTTAAGAGCTAGTTGACTGGAAGTTAGTTCTAAGTGTGTGGATTTTCGCATGACGGATTAACGGATTACTTATGTTTGTATTTTGGTGAGAATTTTCTAGACTTGAACTGATTGATGCATTGTCCATAATTAAGGTCTAGAAGTATGGTTGCTGATATTATTTTGAGTTCCCTCTCATTTCTGTTGAATGATATTTTTCCAGATTTCATCTTGTTTTGTTTCAAGACAAACAAAGTCTTAAGTCTGGAGGAGTTGATAACACCTGATTTTGACATATTTTCCCCATTGATTTCAAATACTTTTTCAAAGGTTCTAATCAGTTTTAGGAACTTTTATTATGATTTCCATGTATTTGTAATTTCAAGGCTCTTTTCAAGAAACTTAGGGAATATGATGGCAAAATAGAATAAATCCACTTTTTCAGCTCATAGTCAGACCGTCGGAATTTTGGTAACAAATGGAGGCTTTCCCACCGTCCGATCCAGCTCAAATTTGGAGACAATCAAGAGGAGACAACCAGATTTACATAGCACTTTACATCACAAAGATCCAATGGTGAAATCAAAAGATAAATGGAGAACAAGTTGACCCAGTTCACCAGTTCCGGAAGACTCTCACCCGCGGGAAAAACATGTTTTACCTGCCCTGGAAGACTCTCACCCCCGGTGGATCTTAGGACGAGCCACAAGGCCCAACATCAAAGCCCACTTCGCCATTCCTCTTCAGAGAAGCCCTAAATGAGACCTGGAAGACCCTAGGACCTATAAATATATTTCTTAGCAGCCCTAAACGAGTGTGTGCTCGTGTAATGAGATTTTGAGCCACCAAACTTTGTTTTTCTAGGGTTAGGCGATGGAGACGGGGATTCTTCCCCAGATCCATTGTTCTTTCTCCTTTTTATCATATTAACTTTTCTGTTTCATTATTTTGCATTCTTCTATGTCTTTTATCATTCATTGCATCATGTAGATTAGTCCCAGAGAGTCAAGTTGTTTGAAGATTTCGATAGGTACACATATCGATTAAGATTTCTATAGTTCTAAACCATATTCTGGATCTCATCTCTTCTAAGTTATTCATATTGCATGAGAGTAGATTCATGACCTAGTCTCTGAGCTTAGGATCGATCAGAGCCACGAGAGTGTTGTATCAGATCATCTGTACCTAGCTTCAGAAGAACATAGTCGTTATAGGATTCGAGAGCTACCTATAGAGAAGATGTGAGCAGAAGAATTCAATATTTAGTGCATGATCTTATTTCTGATATAAGAGCGAAAGTTAATTGTCAAATCTAAGTGATAAGTTGATTAAGATGACAAGAGTTAGTTAATCAGTTATATGTCTATTGGTTAACGCTCATTACTAAATTGGTTTAACACCCATAATTTTCTTCACCCATAACTAAATCGGTTAACATCCAGAATTTTTCACGTTTTTCCACCCAGAACTACATAAGTTTTATCAAATTTTTGTTATGTGAGAACAAAACAGAATATCACTATGCTGAATCATCCATGTTTCATGATAAATCACATTGTGGTTAGGCCTTATGAAATTCGTCTTTGGCTAGTAGCTATTTAAGTTTACGTACTTTATAAAATATGAATTACTTAGAACTCGATTGAAAAAATTTATTATCATAATATATATATATGTGTGTGTGAGTAATTATATATATATATATATATGTGTGTGTGAATAAAATATTTCTAACTTTAAGTATTAAGATAGCGTGTTAGAAATAATATGGAGTTGGATTTTCTTTAGAAAAAATTCTAATTTAATAATATTTAACAAATCAATAATTAAAGAGTAAAACAAGGTTAATCTATATACTTATTTGTGTAGTTATTTTCTGATGTGTCGCACTCACATCAAGTTTCACAGTGTTTTGCTTATGTGTCAGTTCTAAAATGAGTTTCGGTTTTAAAAAGACCGTTTAGCCCCATTTTTCAATTATGTGTCATTTTTATTGGTTTTTATGTGATAAAAAAATAAAAATAACTTAAAAATAAATCGCTCCAAATTATTATGGTTTAATACTTAATTTTACTGTCAAATCAAACTATTTCTAAAATTTAAAAAACCAAAACTAAAAAAAACTAACAAAAAAAGAAAAAAAAAGGAATCTATATCTCTAACAAATTGAATATCAATTAAAAAAAAAGAAATCATCTCTAACTAATGGAATGTCGCTAATTATGATATATAGGTTAGTGTTTACGATTCTTATGTTTATAAAATTTTCAATTTCTTATGATTTGGTATAAATATCAACCATTTCATTAATAAAACCGATATTTAGTCAAGTCTAACAAAAATATAAAAATAATAAATAAAATGTCTAATGGAATGACGGTATTTGTGATGTCTAGATTAGGGTTTTTGATTTTAAATATTTTAGTATAAATATGTACGACTTCTCTCTAATTCTCTTACATCCTTCTAAATTATTTAACTCTTTCTTTCTTCTTCGAATAAGTTTGTACGATACATCAAAAAACTACGCCTAAAATACATAGAACAGTGATCAAAAGATGTCAAGACTAAGATGTCAAAAAAAAAAAAAAGATGAAGATGTCAAGACTATTTAAACTAAATTATTTAAATATTAATATGTTTTTATATACTCTCTTTTACGCTGTTTTTATTGTCATGTCTTCAAACATTAAAATGTAAAGAAATCTAACAAACAAATATACTCAACAATAGAGAATAAACAACAAATTAAATGAATCCAAAATATTATTAAATTTTCAAACAACCAAATAAAAAAAGTATATCTAGCGTGGACAAATTCACTAGTATTAAAGCATCATCAATGCAGATACCCATATAGGTCTCTTATTTATTTTTTAATATTCAAATTGGATAAGAAATTTAGTTAAGAGACCCATAGATTTTGTATGGTCCAATGCTAAAAATTATATAGTGTTTCTTTTAAAAAAATATATTTTATGTCCACATTTAGAAAAAAAATATTTGATTAAAAGATACTTAATACAAAACATTAAAACAATTAAAACATAAAGTTTGTCATAAATATTAAATAATCACTTGTACTTATATACACCATTTGCCTCAAAAACTCTGACTTTAAGCATTCTCATCTTCATGGGTGAATCCTTTTTTAGTCATAGCAAATGTTCTGTTTCTTATGCAGCAATTGATTGGATTTGGTTTCGATGTATCAAATGTAAATACATAACGTTTTGAGAAAACTCAATGTAGAGATGACGCACTATTCACAACTTGGATCTTACGCTTTTGTTTCCTGCTGGTAGTTCAATTCTTATGTGTCTCTTTTTGCTAATCCAAGATGTTCATGATAACATTGTGATCTCTACTAAATCTTCTTCTGTAACAATGTTTGCACCCAAGATGGGATTAGGATTTGACGAAGTTGCTTAAAGCCATTTCCTTTCCTCCTACGCCTGCACCTGAAAAATGAAAAATCAAACCAAATTCAAGATTTGCACCTATATGTTTCAAACTCTAGAACTCTTGAAATACTCAGATTTCTCCTAAATCATAACAGTTAACCTATGATGTTGACTCAAGTTCCACTTGCTACGACTTCTAATTATGTAACTTGAGGAAACACTCATGACCATCATCATTACACTTACCTTGATTTAGGGCTTCTTCTGGTTTGCTCATAGCTTCAGCTTGAATCCCTTGGACAGAAAACCATCCCTGAGATTGTATAAAAGATGTTTAAGCATGTTGATACACATTTTACCATTTGCAACCCTCAAATATATCGGATAAAGATACCCTAAGACTCAGATTTGCCTCATTGTCTTATCCATAATCTAAAATCTCATCAAGGCATCAAAAAGAGGTAGAGATGAGGATACAACCTTTTGTTACTCTTCTGCATCATTTTGTTTTCTCGAGCTCTGTGAGGATCTCCTTTACACCCCAAAACAAGGCTACTCACGACTAGTTCTGCGCAACATGAACCGTCACAGTCCTTTATCCCAAGCATCTCAAAACTCTTACTCGCCAAATCATACCACACTCCACTCTGCAAACGATTCCCATACATCACCAAGAACAAAGTATGGCTGCAACTCAACATCACTGCCTCTCCTTTCCCTTACTGTCGTCTGTACATAACATTTACACTACAAGAAAGTATACGATTAGCAAGGATTTTTTAGGACGATTAAGAATCGTCGCAAATTCCCTTCGAATTAACAACGATTGCACGACGATTCTTATAATCGTCGCCAAATCATCGTTAATTGGCGACGAAAAGAATTCGTCGTTACATCGTCGTGCAATAACGACGATCTGGCGACGATTATAAGAATCGTCGTTAAATCGTTGTAACTTAGAGACGATTTAACGACGAATAAACCCGATTCTCATTTTCGTTGTTAATTCGTCGCTAAACTACATTTCGTTCGTTAATTCGTTGTTAATTCGATGGTAAGCAGAATAAAAATCTATATATAGGGCCTCCCATAACCCAAAAAAAATCACAATGCTCCTAAATAAGAGTGATTGAATTGATCACTTGGTAGTGAGTATTAAATATATATACGAAATGTCGTCCATATATGAAATTCGGAAATGGATGTACAATCGTATTGATTCAACGGGATCGTTGACAAAAGAATTCAGTGAGGGGTTGAGGGATTCATGCATGAGGCGGGAAAACTCCCAAGAACGATTGCCAGTCGTATGATGTATTGTCCTTGTCCTAAATGCATGAATAGAAAATTTATCACAATCGCGAAAGTGTGGTCGCATATATTAAATAGAGGATTTATGCCACATTACTTTATATGGTACCATCATGGAGAAGGGCATGGAGAAAGTGCAGGTAGTAGTAATAGCAATTATCAAGCTTCAAATATTGAAGACTCGTCAAATAATTTGCATCAAGATGAATATTATCATGCAGAGCAGCAAAGGTTTGATCATGATAGAATTCAAGACATGCTTACAGATGCATTTCACGAAACCACAAACACATTTGCACCTGTCCATGATGAGGAACCCAATGCAGATGCAAAAAAATTTTATGATATGTTAGGTGCTGCTAATCAGCCACTTTACAATGGATGCAAAGAAGGACAATCTAAATTATCACTGGCAGCTAGAATGATGACTATTAAAACTGATCATAACTTAGCTGAGACTTGCATGGATGATTGGGCTGACCTGATTAAAGAGTATTTGCCGGCAGACAATTTAGCAGCTGAAACTTACTATGAGATCCAGAAACTTATTTATAGTCTAGGATTGCCTTCTGAGATGATAGATGTCTGTGTTGACAATTGCATGCTATTTTGGAAAGATGATGATAAGTTGGAGGAATGTCGATTTTGTCATAAGCCTAGATATAAGCCGCAAGGAAGTAGTCGCAGCAAAGTACAATTTCAGCGTATGTGGTACCTTCCTATAACTGATAGGTTGAAACGAATGTATCATTCTGAAAGAACAGCGGCAGCGATGAGATGGCATGCAGAACCAGTAGGCTATGTTAGGCTATGTTAGATAATCGATAAATATTGCTAACCTAATTAATATTAACTCTCATTGGTTCTGGTTCTGCAGTTGGTTTTATCACAAGCATGTCATTGGTTCGAGTCCTAGAGGTTGGACATCTTTTTAAATCCTGCAACCAGTAAAACGACGTCGTTTAACTTGTTTTTTAATGACGAATGCGAATCAGCTTTATATTTATTAACTGGTGATGGTTTATTAATTTCACACATGGTCCACTGGTTCTGAAGTCCGTTTGAACGCAAACAGGTTGCGGGTTCGATTCCCCGAGTTTTGTAAAAAAAATTTTAAACCCAGATTCGGTAAAAACGACGTCGTATTCAATTGCCGTTCTAACGGAGATTCCTACGTGTATTCCTACGTGTCAGCTGACTCAGCATCCGTTAACAGCTTAACGGGGTTGACTAACGGGGAATTTGTCAATGCATGAATTGGCCAAACGGAAGTCAGTACAGGTATGAAATTTCAAATTTTTAGAAGTTGAGGTATGCTTAGGCACAGCTCAAGAGTACAGGCAGTAAATCGTACCAGGGAGGCCAGTTGAGGCACGAATAGGCCGCTTTCCCTTGAATTTGTTAGTATTCCTAAACTAAATTTTAAAATGCTTAAAATGATAAAATCAAGCCATTAACACAGCTTCATGGGGGAATTTGTTTTGTGTTTAGGTGGCTGCACTCAGAGAACTAAAAAAGGAAGAAAATGGATTTCTTTGGCGATTGCATAAAGGTGGCGCATCACAGAAGACATCTTTGAGCATATGAGTTTATGGAAGCCAGCATATTGAAGGAAATGGCGTCTGACAAAGACAAAGATGGCCATTTAATTTATAGAAATTGAGAAGATTGTCGTTTTCAGGAAGCCTCGACCCCTTTATGGACCGTTTAGATCTTTAGTCTGTGGTTCTTTTTCTTTATATTAGTAGGCATGGCTTATCTAACCTTTTTTGTAATAATTCCTTTAACCTTTTCAGACTTTTTTGTGCTTTGAGAGTTATTTTGCTGGAGAAGATGAAAGAATGTATCTCAAATAGACTAGTTGTGAAGTTTTTGAGTTATTGTGGCCCTTATAAATTGTGTTGGAGACAATAGAGATGCTTTCCTTTATGATTTTCATTTGCTGAACTTTCTTCATAGATTTGATGTTGCTGTGACATATATCTCCACATGTTGCATGTTTCATCGGTAACAAAATGTAAACTTCTCTGTTTTGTATTATTTAAAAATCAGGAACTCAAGACGAGATGGAAGAAAAAGGTAATAACTCGGTCGAAGAAGATAAACAACACACAAACATAATATTTTCTTAGGTTGTATTGCGTTTGTTGTTTGATCTGTATTATTTAGCTTGCTCTGTCTTGCTTAATTACTTAAACATAGCTCCGCGGGGAGAAAATGGTATCGAGCTTCATATGATGATAGATTCCTCTCAAGGATAAGCTGGGACACCACAATTATTTTGGGATCAAGAAGGCTTCAAAGAGATATCTTGAGAATCATGATGGGTTTGTTGCCCGCACCTATAAAAATATATGTAACAATTCTTAATGTTTTTTACACTATAATTGAAAATATTCGTAGAAACGACTATGGTTCAAAAATGGCATCAATGTTCTTAGACCCGTGAAAAAAAAATTATATTACTATATTAATGTTTTTGGTCTCTTCGATATGATAATTGTTTCATATTTTTTGGTTTTTTGGATACTAGAAACTCTATTAATGTTTTTGGTCTCTTCCATATGATAATTTTTTTTCATATTTTTTTGGTTTTTCATATTGCTAGCAACTCTATTTAATGTTTTTGGTCTCTTTAATATGATAATTGTTTTAATATTTTTTGGTTTTTTGGATACTTTTATTCTTTTTTTTTGTTTATGTTACATTCGGATATCTTATGCTTTTGATCAACTGATTTTAGTACCAACTTTTCTTATATTGTGTGATCATTTTTTCAATAACCATACGAGTTTATGTCATATCTTTAGACTATATGTTTGCTCGTCCATATTATATTTATCTCGTTAAAGAAGAAAAACCAATCTACCAAATTGTTATTTATGCTCTAATATTATCATTTCATGCCCACACTTATGAGAAAGATAAGAACCAAAAAATAACATATAATTCCTATAAAACAGGGAGAGATTATTGTCTAAGGAGAATGAAGAATTAACAAATAGTCCATAAACTTAATGTATATAAATAATGACTAATTTAGAGATGAAACTTAGCATAATATCAAAGCTACCAAAGGGATTGTTTACCTACATTATGATAACATAGTTTTTAGTCCATACTTGCAAACAAAATATTAACCGACAAGAATAAGAGATAATTCATGTAAAACAGGGAGAGAGTTCTAGACTAATTTAAATATGAAACTTAATCTGGCACCAAAGCAACTAAAAGGATTATTTACCAATGCTCTCATGTTGTTATTTCGTGCTACCACTAACGCAACATGAAAGAAACACATTTCTTTTTAAACAGGGAGACAATTTTGGCTACGCTGAACAAAAAATTAAAAAATTAAATATACCCATAAATTTAATGTATACATAATAACTAATATATAGATGAAACTGAACTTGATATCAAAGCTACAAAATAGATAGTTTACCTATGCTCTATTACTATATTACTATGGTTTTGTATCCACGCTTGCGAAAAAATACAAATCGACGAGAAAAAGCAACAATTTCAGCAAAACAAAAAGAAATTACCGTTTAGGAAAAATAAAGAATTAAAATAATTTGTTAACTTAATATAGAAAAAATAACTATTTAGAGATAAAGCTTAAAGCGGTTTCAAAACTATTAAAATAATTTTTTTTTAATTATTGTAATTATGAAGAAGAAGAAGTAAAAGAAGGAGATGATGCGGAAAAGATGTGGAAAACATGAAGAAAAAAAAAAGAAGACGTGACAAAAAAAAATCAGAAGAATAAGAATAAAAAGAAGAATAAGAAGTAAGAGAAGATATAGAAAAGGAAGAGGAAAAGAGAAAATAAAAATTGGAACAAAAAATAAATAGAAATCTAAGAAGAAAACATGAAAGAAGAATGAGAGATAAATGTGGAAAATGATGAGAGAGGATTAAAAAAAATTATGTGGAGAAAAAAACACCCATTTTTTAAGTTCAATTGGTTTGTGAGTTTTAAGTAAGCATTTTGAGTTTTTAATTGTGGATGATGTTTATTTTTTTGGGTTTGTTTTATTTTTATCATGTATATTTCAAAATGGTTGTTCTAATTCTTTTTATTTTCTTGTAAGCCAATTTACAAATAATTAGAAATCATATTAAAATTAAACACACCCACAACAATAATTCAGAAAAGTAAATCATAGATAAGAAAACCTCGATTTCATATGAAAAAATTATATAGAAAATAATGATTATATTTTTAAAACAGTTCTGCCTGCGCAAGGCGCGGACTAACCACCTAGTTGATATTGAAGAACAAAAAAAAATTAATCAAAACGTCGCAAAAAAAATATTAATCAAAACGACGTGTAAGTTCGTTCCTTCCTGTGTTCTTCACTTCGAGTAACAGAGTGACAGGGAGGTGTGAAGGAAGAAGATGATGGCGTCAATGTCTCTCTCGTTTTCTTCTTCGCTATGTTCGTCTCGAATTCCTCAAGGAGAGTGTTGATTTTTTCAGAGAGATGTGAGCTTCGTACTATGCGTTCTGGCTGCTTCAAAACCTTCACCGGGAGGTACTACGAAGAAGAGGCTTTGGAAGGAAGGCGAGTTTCCTAGAATCACGGAGCCGGTTAATCCCAGACAAACCCCGATTAAGAATGTGAAGAAGAAATTAGACAGGAGAAGCAAAGCTTACGGGTGGGTTTGTACAGTCACTGAAACTTTGTCCGATCTCATCGCCAAAAAGTAATGGTTACAAGCTCTCAAGGTATCTCAATTTTTCTCTTCTCAATCCAAATTCAGTGGAGAACACAGGAAGGAACTTAGCGAAGAAGAACACATGAAGGAACTTACCCGTCGTTTTGATTAATTCGTTTTATTTTCTGGTGCCAACAGTGACGTGGCATGGAATTCTTTTCCGTTAACGGAATGGGATTGTTGACTAACAGGAAACGGGTCAATGTCTATGTTCGCCAAAAAAAATATAGTACATGTATAAATTATGCGGTTTTTAGGGGTTCGGATATGAATTCGGGCAAGTAAATTTGTCAGGTACGAATTCGCACCATTTGGAACAGTTGGGGTAGAAATTAGTCATTTTCTCTCGATTCACCTCTCGCCTTAAAATACAAAGAGATTTGTCCGACGAGATTATTTGAAGCAGCTTTAAAAAGAAAATTCCAGTCGAAGATTCTGAGGACGAAATAGTTGAGAATCCGAAATCGAAGTTCTCACTAAGCAGGCAAAGATTAGTGTGCGAATCAAAGTAAAGGCAGGACTTTCAAAACGATTAAAGCACATGAGGAGAAAGAAGATTTTGATTCATACCAGGAGAGAGAGTATATAAGAGCATCAGGACTGAGATGGGATGCTATGAAATCGGAACTGTCGATCAGAGAGAAGTAAGGCTTCGAGAGGACTCGAAATCGGACCAACGGACTTGCCGGGAGGCGGAGGAACGAATAGTTTATGATATCCATCGAAAATGCATCATTTTTTCCCCTAATTCTATTACCCAATGGAGAGATAACATGTGTCTTCAAGAAACGCTTCCCGTCCCCAAATAAGAAACGTCTCTAAGTCAAAATCTCTTATACTGATTATTTTTAATCAGAATATTGTTAAGAGACGGTCTTGAAAACCGCGTTGATGATGGTCTTAATTTAAATATTAAGAGGACAAAAAATTTTTAGAAAACATTAAAAAGAAAAATCTGATTTAAATTGGCATTATAAAAACAAGGGATAATTGTAAATTTAGGACACATTTTACAAACAATTGTCCCTATAAGATTTTTTGGACTTTTGTCACTTTTGGACTTAATTACCCTTTAATTAATGATTACATTAAATTCAGAAATTCAAATTTAATGTTTAATTTTTTTTAGAAAAATTCAAAAATACCAAATAAAGAAAATAAACTAATTACCGAATTAGCTATGGAAAATTTTAAATTTTATAAAATTATTTTCTACAACACCTAGAAAACGTATTCTACATTCTACGGTTTTATAGAATATGTTTTCTAGACATTCCTATACAATCTACAAAACTTAGAATCGATGTTCTACATGTTCTTCTTCATTCTACGTATAGAATAGGTATTCTATAGACTCTTCATCGTTCTACAGCTTGTAGAATGCATTTTCTATACTTTTCGTTACGTTTTACATTTTACTAGAATGTGCATTCTAGTAAACATTCTTTGTTCAACGTAATGTAGAACATATATTCTATTAAGTCGTTAACAGAATCTGAGAAAATTTAGTATTCATGTGTTTATCCACCACACTAAATATTTGGATTTATTTCCATGTTTTTTTTTCTCTTCCACAAATTTTTTTCTTCTCTGCTTAGCTCTTTTCACTATCTTCTCACACTTCTTCAACAAATTGGCTAGCTTCAAATCTTAATACCAAACAAATGGAGCTCACTCAGCTCAGTAATTTCCATAAACATTAGAAACAGAAAGTATATGTACATAGTTATCTTATGTTCCTACGACTTTAAATCCACATATCCATTATCAAACATATCTGTTATCAAACACAGGAACTGTGATGCAAGTGATCTGGACTTTAACTTAATCCTGATCACCAAAAAGGTCTCCTATTTATGATTTAATAATGCTTTAGAAAATTGTATAAATAAAAGAATGGACAAATTTTTCACTACGTAGTCTTTACACACAAGAACAGTACACAAACACGATTACAAGCCATCGAAAACATAAGAAAGAATGTTTACACTTTACAATTGAGAACTCTTGAAATTCTATTTGCAATTCTAGTGGCTCTGTATTTAGCAGTACTTTCTTCTGCTTGAAGAATATCTTCTCCTCTCTTTGGCTTTCTTGTGAATCACTGCAACCTTATTCTTCATCTTCTCTAATTACTATGCTTTCTTCTTCTCTAGTTGCTCCTGCAATTCAAACACACGTCAGACACATTTTAACTTCTCAACTTGGACTGAACAGAGAAGTACAATAATAATACATTAATAATAAACAAATTTAATTTGTTTGGTGATAAGAATTGTCTAGATGAGTCGCCTATTTGCATGGAGCACTATATATAAAGAAGAACGTGAACACATTATCCCACATGTCAGCTGATTCCCACTCTAGTTACTTGATTACAATCCTACAAGCTATACTAATCAAGAAAATAGTGATGACAAATCTTGTTTCTTGTAAGAATGTGCATAAAGTCTCATATTCATAAAGCAAAACCTTGGCAGAGTAGGATTATGTATGAACAAAACCTAAAGCAAATCCATAAAAGACAAGTATTAGGAGTTTACAAATTCTGTAGCAATAGTTATGGAGTGGGTGAGCTTAGCTGAGCTCGAGAATCTCAGAGAAAACATCTCTCTGTTATGACAATGAGAACTTCAAAATAAATGAATAACAACAATCGGAAAGCCTAGTCACACTGGTCACTGGGACAAATGGTCGAACACATGGTGAACGTTGGTGATATGGCTTTCCAAAACGAAGAAAAAACGGTTTACACAGAGAGGAACATAGTCATTTCACGCCAAAATGAAAGTAGCAGCACACGCAAAGAAAGAAATGCAGAACAAATAAGGGTATTTATATGTATGTGTCGACGGGTCGTATACATATACATATGTGTGATTCAAAACCTTAGAATCTGGAAATCGTCTTCAACCCCAGCGAATACGGTTTTAAGGTCTTGCAGAATTTTAAAAAACCAAACAAAAATTACTAGAATAAAAAAATTAAGGATAATTTTGGGTTTTAATTAAAACTAGGTGTTTAGCCCGCGCCTTGCGCAGGCCGAAGAGTTTCATTGAAACGTAAAATTTTATTTTACGTCAGAAATCAAAAAGAATTAAATCAACAATTTGATACATACAAAATTAAAATAAAGCTAATCTATGATAATCATTGTTTAACATTAAATACATTAAAATTAATATTAATAAGTGTATAAAATTAATAAACACAAACTAAAATCAAAATTAATATAAATTATTCATCTTCTTCTCTTTTTATCTTTTAATTTTTTTTCTCTATCATTTTCTTCTTTCTTTCTTTTTTTCTGTTTTCTTTTTTGTTTTTTTTTCCTATTTTTTTCTTCTTTATTTTCTATGTATTTTCTTACTTCTTATTTTTCCGGTTTTTCTTTTTCATGTCTTCTTCTTCTTCTCCACATATTTTTCTTCTTCCTCTCATACATCTTTTGATTTTCTTCTATTCCAGATTTTATTCTCTTTCTTCTTCTTCTTCAATGTTTTATTATTCTCTTTCTTCTTTTTTTTTTCTTTTCCTTTTTCATTGCTATCGTCTTCTTTGTTGTCACCGACTTCTTCTATCTTCTTCTTCTTCTACTTTGTCTTCTATTTTATTTTTTTCTCCTTCTATGGATTCTTATTCCTCTTCTTCCAGTTATCTTCCTCTCTCCAAATTCTTCATCATATTTTAAAGATCTTTGTCTTATCTGTCTTTCTACTCTTCTTCTGGTCTATATTTTTCCTTTCTTAATTTTTTTTTCCTTGTATTTTTGAGTTTTTCTTCATCGTTATTTGTTTTTAAATTGCTCTTCTTTATTGTCTTCATCTTTTTTTACTTCTTATTTGTCTTCATTTTTTCATCATATTTACCTTTTTTCTAATTTGTCTTCTTCATCTTCTAGTTTTCTTCCTTTTTATTATTTTTTTCTTTCACTTCGTCTACTATCTACTGGTTTTCTTCTATGACTTCTTCTTCTCATTATCTTTTTTTTTCTTCTCCAATTGGTCATTTGATTTTTTTGTTCATCGTCTTCGACCTATCCGGCTTTTTTTTATCTTAGTTGTTCACTGTATTAATTTTTGTTCATATTTTCATTGTTTTCTTTTTCTTCTCCTTTTTCTTTATTTGTTTAGCTTTTCATATTCTTTGTTTTTTCTTTCTTATCTTTTATTATTTTTGACTATTTCATCTTATGTATTGTATTCATCTTATTTGACTTCTTAATTTTTTTTCATTCGGTTTTTTCTTCGTTCTTTTCTGTTGATTTACTTTGTTTTATTTGTCTGCCCCATCTTCTTTGTTTTCTTTTATTGTCATTGTATTCTCTAAATTCTTATTCTTCCACATCTTTTATTCTTCTTCTTTTGGTTTTATTAGTCATTTTTATCTTATGCTTCTTACTTCTTCTTGGTCATTTTTTTATCCAAACTTTTTTTCTAATTTTTGTTTGTCTTTTTCACATCTTTACTTTCTTCTATTTTTTCTTTTGCATCTTCGGGTTTTCATCTTCTTATACTTTATTTTCTTCATCTACCGTTTTTTTCTTCTTTTATTTTGATAATTTGTATGAAAATAACAGCAAAATTGTTATACAAATTATGAATATAAATTAATTAACTAAGGATATTTAAAAAGATTTTATTAAAGAATAAAGAGTAATTAGTCACCTAGATTGAATGAGAGAGCTTATAGCGAAAAAATTACTGTGCATATATTATATATGATATGATTTTAAATGTTTTTTTGATTAAATTCCAATTTTTAAATTTTTTTTTATTTTCTATTTTAAAGATTTTTTGATTAAATTCTGATTTTTAATTAATAATTTTTATTAAATTTAAATTTTTTTTATTAAATTGCGATTTTAAATAATTTTTTATTAATTTTAAAAATTTTCATAATTTTTAATTAATTTATGTTTTTTAATATTTTTTAATTAATTTACGATTTTTAATAATTTTTATTAGATTTAAATTTAAAAAATATAAGAATGGGTAAATGGTAATTAACCACCCTAAGATTGAATGAGAGAGCTTTGACCCAAATTTTTACTTTACTTATAATATATATGATATGATGATGATTAATTTACGATTTTTAATAATTTTTATGAGATTTAAATTTAAAAAATATAAGAAGGGGTAAAGATTAATTAGCCACCCTAAGATTGAATGAGAGAGCTTTGACTCAAAATTTTATTTTGCATATATATTATATATGATATGATAAATTTTAAAGGGACAATGTTTAATGTTTAAGCTAGTAAATCTTAAAAGGACAAATGGTTTGGGAAATTGTCCTAAATTTCTAATTTTCTCTAAAAAAAATTCTCCAAAAAAACAACAGTACCTAAAACAGTAACCCATGATTATATCCGCAAATTCGAGTTTAGACTTCAATGCAATTATTCTAAATTCAATTAGAAAAGGATTAAAATCAAAAAAAAAGAAGAGATAAAAAAAAAAATATTATCTTCCCGCCATCTGGTAAAGCTAAGCGAGTGGTAAATAAATAATGGAAAAGCATTTTTCTCGAGTTTATCCTCTCAATGGCCTCTTCGTCTCTTCCTCTCGCTCTCCCGTTTCCTCTTCGATCCCGAGCTCGAGCTCTTCCTTTCAGATGTTCCCCTCTTTTTCTCTCTCTTCCTACTTCCTTCGTTTGCCTCTCCACTCAAAACCCCTCCGGCTACGACCGCGAAGAGGTACGGTGGCTCCGAGAAGAGCAAAGATGGATTCGCGAGGAGCAGCGATGGCTTCGAGAGGAACAGAGGTGGATTCGCGAGCGTGAATCGCTCCTACGCGAAATTTCCGATCTCCAGCTCCGTATCCAAACCCTAGAATCTCGAAATCCGCAGCAGGGGACTTCCGTTCCCGATACGATCTCGAACATTGCTGCTCTGTTACAGGTTCTGAAGGATAAAAATCGGATTTCGGAGAGTGGGTCGAGTGTAACGTCGATGGTATTGGAGAATACGAGGGAACCCGAGGAGGAAGAAGATGAAGAGGAGGAGGAAGTGAAGGCTGTGATTGCTGAGGAGAAAGTTAGGGTTTTGGAGACGGTGACGAAGAAGAAGAGGAGGACATTGAAGGTGGGAAGCGAAGGCGAAGAGGTTCAAGCTATGCAGGTTCGGTTTTAGAACAAAGGCGAGTGAACCCGTCATCGATCTAGTTGTATCAAAGCTGAAATTGATCGAACTATAGAAGATGAATGTTTAAAGATTAGGCTTAATGATGATCTTGAAATACTTCTTCATCATACTTTTGAAAGATTAGGCTTAATGATGATTTAGAGCTTATAATTGTGTCATATTCGTCTAGCCATCTTCAGCGAGCTATTTGTTGATTGAAATGAACAATTTTGAGATGTCTTTAAGTTGGAAGTGTTTGAGGATTGCTCTTTTCTTGATGATTTCTTTTGTCTCCTCCATGTGACAGGAAGCTCTGCTCAAATTAGGATTCTATTCAGGAGAGGAGGACATGGAGTTTTCCAGCTTCTCAAGTGGGACAGAAAGCGCTGTAATGACTTGGCAAGTATGTTCTTGTTTTTTATATAGCTCACCTTTGATTTCTCGTGTTTCTGATGCGGTTTTTGGTTGCTGAGACTATTTATGTTTTGCTTCGAAAGGCAACGCTTGGCGTCCGTGAGGACGGGATAATGACAGAAGAGCTCCTTGAGAGGTTGTTCATGGATCAAATAACGGATAAGGACGAAGCAAGTACAAGGAAGCAAGTGGTAAAAACTGAAACCACTACAACTTGGTCTTCATTAGTTTTTTTAAAGTCATGACTCGTTTCTAGCACACTTACTTTTAGCTATGTAGCAATCCTTTGGGTTAGTTATGCAGTCTGGTCTCTCTATGCAGTCTCCCTATAACCTAATGTGGACTCCTATAATATGGTTTGGCGTCACAAGCTTGTTATCTTATACCTTCTTAGCTATGTCCTTGAGATAATGTTTCTGTGTACTAGTGTCTAATATGAGTGTTAAAAACCATTGATGAAAGGAGAAAAATACTTTATCTTGTTTGAGATTATAGGGAAAGTAGATATTCTGAGAAATATTTTTAAACCTTGTAAGAGTTATTCTTTCTGCTGAACAATTCTTTCATCTCCCTTGATCAAGGAAGCTGGTAATGGACCGGTGAAGACACAGGTCTCTGAGAAGCAGCAGGCAATCACAAAAGATCAAAGTGACAGTTCTCAATATCGGGTGTACCTTCTCGGAGAAAACCGATGGGAAGATCCGTCCAGGCTCAACAAACCGGTAGGCGGAAGTAAATCTACAGATACCAAAACAAAGTGCATCACTTGTCGAGGGGAAGGTCGATTGTTGTGCCTAGGTAAATCCCTTTATGACCCTGGTTTAAGTGAAAATCATCAGTTCTTTAAAAGTTAAGAAGGAAGGCTAGAATCAAGAGTGCTAATAGAAACCGAAAGTAGAAAAACGGTAGAATCTTGCTTCCAATGTAGGCAACAAATCGATATTCTTAGTGACACTTCACACACCGAGTTGTAGTAGATTATTTGATTATATTAAAATGAAAACCTGATGAGGATTTTGGTTGATGTAGAGTGCGATGGAACCGGTGAACCAAACATCGAACCGCAGGTGAGTAAAATAAAAACGACCTTGCTTTGATTATGTGTATATGTATATTCCAAGTATCCTAAAGCGGAGAAGCTCTTCTTCAATGTTGTATGGTTGTAGTTTATAGAGTGGGTTGGTGAAGATACGAAGTGTGCCTACTGTGAAGGTCTTGGCTTTACAGTTTGCGATGTCTGCGATGGCAAATAATCAAGGTTTATGTTTCGTTCACAAGACACATTTTCTTAATTATGTAGTCATACATGTTTATTATGAAGACAAATGTACAACTCTTCTGTATATCAGTTTGAAGTTTGATCTGTATCTTGTAAAAACACGATTGTCTCGGCATAAGTTCAAATGCGGTGGCATAGAATGACACATAGGTCTCAATAGCTTTCTGAGTAATTTTGAGGTCAAGAGTTCGAGCATCTCTCACCCCCATCTCCTTTTTTGATCCTACTTATCAGCATCTGTTTAGCGACAACATATACAATGCACAAACTTTTAAGAAAGTCGATAGATCAAATAACTTCAGGAACATAAACTTTTACCAAACGAAGGACTCTGCTAGCTAGGCTAGTTACAATCTTTTTTCACTCTTAAACATGGCCCGACCCGGTTGCTATTTGTTAGTGCCAATCAACTATATCTCCGAACGTAGTCGAACCAACTCCCTCCCAGACTTCACTATGTCCAACTTCTTCTGAGTCAACACCTTCCATGTCACAGTCCCAAAATCCTGAACCATTTGCATCTGTTGGGAAGTTTAGAAGTATGGACTACAAAAGAGTTTTGTTTCTAGTAATTTAAACTTAGTATCACTCACAATGGTTGTATGCAGGTCTCTGCTTCTTACTACAGCTGCTTCTTCCTATTTCGCCTTTCCCTTGCATCGGCTTTGATGCATTTGAGTTGTCTCCAAAGACTATCACAGGCTTTCCCGTTCTGTTCATGCTCTCCATACCTAGCAATTCAATGTATACACTTTTATCAACTATTGTTACCTAAAAAGGTCATTAACCATTCCATGAAAAGACTAAGATCATTGGTCTAAGCCAACAAGAAAAAGAAGTGCATGCTGACCTGAGGAACAAAACATCAAGTAAAGAGTAAAGACACACCTTCAAAAGGATCTTTTCTTTTCTTTGTTGATTTATCGTCCTTCACAATGATATCTTCACTGATTTCAGTGAAACACGAAGTCAAAAGATCGATTTCTTCAGCAGTGGTTCGATCCAACGGCTTAAGAGCTGTGGTGTCACCCGTAGTACCATCCCTAGTCATTTCTTCACTTACCTGAGTCTCTCTTGGCTTGAATTGCTGAAGCATTGTCTTTTCAAGACCAACATCACTAAATTTCTTCTCTTCCCTGCATTTTTTCTCAATCCCAAACCCATGAGAGAGTGGAGTCAGATCTTTAGAGCTAACCAATGAGCCCTGTTCAGGAATCAAAAGAACCAGACAATCTTAATCTATTACATCCCCAAAGAACTAAAAAGACAGTAAGAAAGGGTGAACACTAACTTCTACCAACTCAACCTTAAAGTACTTTTTCAAGACCAACCATAGATTCAAGCAACGACCTTAAAAGTTCTTCAAACACAGGCAATCAAATACCTTTATGTTCTTGTCCTTAAAGAGCACTGATTTGCTCAGCTTGCTGTCGAGGAAATCTGAAAACGAAGCAGACTTGTCCAATTTCTTCGACGGATTTTCTTCATCACTGTCGAACAGATTTCTAAACATGAGAAAGTATCGGGATAAGGGGAGCAGACGAATTTAGCAAATCAAGAGAGATTTGCAACACGCTTACGGAATCGAGGTGCGATTCAGGAAAGAAGGGGCAATCGATCGCTGACCAAAAACCCTAATTTTAGGAATTGGTTTCTTCATTGTTCTTCCTCTCTTACTCGTGGCTCGCCTTCTGATGAAAAGAGGATTTTTATTGTTTTTAGCTTTTAGTTTCTCTAAATTTTCCCGCCAACTACATAGATATATTTTTGACTAGGGCTGGTTGGGAAAATTTTCCGAATCAAACCAAAATTTTGAACTCGAATCTAAACCGAATTTTAAAATAATCTGAATGGAATAATATCAAATTACCCGATTTCTAGCCGAACCGAATTCCGAACTATGTAAAACCCAATTGAGCTAACCGAAATTCATTAAAATCTAATATATTTAAAGGCAATTTTTCTAAATGACCAAATGAAGTCTTGTAGACAAACTTATGATCCCTTAGACAAGGTTTTTTCTCTAAATGACCAAATGAAGTTTTGTAGACAAACTTATCATCCCTTTAACAAGGCAATAGTGTTTTTTTTTTTCATCAAAAATAACTAAACTAACTTTTTGTTTAATGAAACAAAACTAAGGTAATATGGAAAAAATAAAATAACACACGTAAAATCAAAAAGGGGAAAAACAATTTTTTCGCATTTGTCCTGGTCGATAATCCCTTCCGCTATTTTATGTTAGAAGGCTTGCCCAACTTACCTTTCAAACAGCGTATTATCAGCATCAATTATAGGTGTCAAATTGAGCTTTGACCCGCGGGTTTGGCCTAACTAGAACCGCAGCAGTGCGGGTTTGGGCTCCATAAAATTTGTCCAAATAAAAAGCGGGTTTTACGGTCTAAACCCACATGAAAGTTAAGTTTTTACGGGTCGGGTCAGAGCAGATCTGCGGGATTGCGGTCCGACCGCAGAATTTAATGTTTTCTTGTAAAGATCGAAAAGTGAAATATTTTTTCATCTTTGATTGGTGGATTTCGAAGTAGTAGTTTCATGGAGTGAATTGAAGTCTAGTGGAGTCACACCATTCAGCTATTGGGCTTTATGATAGCTTCATTTCAATGAGATCAAGGAATCATCAAACTGGTATGTGTTTTATATTTGATTCGATTCAGATTCTGTGACTCGATTTTTGAATTTGGGAAAAAATCTGGTTGTTGTCTTTCCAGCCAAAAACTAGTTTTTTTGTTTGTTTTAATTTTAGTTTAATATCATAAGTTTGCTTTTTTTTTTAATTTGTTAGTTTTGCTCATCGACTATATCACGGACGTGGTTTTTATTTTGTCTGCAGTGATGTAAAGACAATTTAGAATCATTTAAATCTTGAATTGACAATAAATAGTTTTGCTTGAGAACCATATTTGTTTGTACGCTGGACTAACAAATAAGCTTTGTTCATCTATTTTTTTTTATTTTATATGTGAATGTCTTGTTGCTTGTATTTTGATGGTTCTCTAGCTTAAATTACCAGTTTTGATGTGTATCATTATTTGTAATTCATTTATTTGCTTTTTAAAACTAAGTGTCTATTCTTACCGTTAAACTGATTTTTCAAATCTTATAGCATCCTAGGGCTAGAAGTTTTGTATAAGAGATTTATCGAATTCGTTTATTTGTTCATCGAATTTACTCAGACAAGAATTTTCTTTAGTCTTGTTTTTTATGCATATTGTGATTCAGTTACGAGCAAAACTTTATTTTCTTCTTATAGATTTTCTGGTTCTATAAGTCTAAATGTCATAAAAACTTTAAGATGAAGAAGAAAATATGAATCCGCGGGCCAGCCTGCAAACCCGTAGAGTATAGGTGGGTCGGGCTTGGACATATCAATTTGGAACCGCAGCTTATGATGGGGCAGCCCACAAGACCCAAAAAAAATTTAAACCCGCATCGGATCAGACTATTTGGACGCAGGTTGACCCGTTTGACATCTCTAGCCATCAATGCACTAACCCAAGCCAGAACCATTGATAACTCTGAATATTAGGCCTTCGGTTAGATAGTGGCCAATCGATCATAACTCTTAATTTGAGTTTCGAACATGCACACATTGTATTTCTCTGGATGAGTCAGATTTGGTTAAAACTTAATTTACGTTCAATTTTTTTATCCCAGCTTGAAGTTTGAAATATATATATTGCTGGGATATAATTTTTTTGTAAATTATATTTTGTTATATATAAAATGTGAAATGAGGACTAAGAACTAATT
This sequence comes from Eutrema salsugineum, assembly GCF_000478725.1. Classification (NCBI taxonomy): domain Eukaryota; kingdom Viridiplantae; phylum Streptophyta; class Magnoliopsida; order Brassicales; family Brassicaceae; genus Eutrema; species Eutrema salsugineum. The sequence continues at coordinate 15,847,367 of NW_006256909.1, read as the reverse complement.
TAATTGTTAACTAATTTTATTTTAAAAAATAAGAAATGTTTGGAAACATATTCCGAAAATGCTTTTGTTTTTATGGTATAGATAGTCATATTATTTAGATCAAGATTCCTATTTTTAGTAATTTTTTGAGAGAGCAAGGGTCCCAGTATATATTCGCTTGATAAATTTTATTTTTAATAAACAGAAAAGATAATTAAAAAAGTTCAGAAATCCAAGCTGATGATACTGAATCTACATATGATATTTTAGAATGGTAGACATGACACATGAGCACTTATGCTAATTTATCCATCTTTGTTTTGTTTTCACGTAGCATGAAAAAATAAAGAAAAAAAAACCTCCGTAAACCATCTTCAAATCTGATTCCAAAATAGAGTTTAAAGCATTACATCTAACCACACTCTATATTTTACTCTAAATAGAGTAATTAATATAATTACTCCAAATGTAGAATAATAAATAGGTTTAATCATTTTATTTTGGAGTAAAGAATAGAGTTAAAATGGAGTAAAACCCAACTATATTATGGAGATATAATGCAGACCAGTTCATCAATGCAAGACACTATATTCACCAATTCGGAACAGTTTGTTGTAAAAACAGTTATATATTATCTATTGTAATGCAATCATAGAATGCAGTGTCTATATAACTTTTTTTAATTCAGCGTGTAGAGATGAGGAATTTTACGAATATTCTTTACTCCTTTTATCGTTCCTTCAACGCCCTTCTGAAAATAATATAATCATAATCCTGAAAAAACATTAGGCTGCTTCCCGGAACCATCTAACATAACACCAATGCTCTTCATAATCCGAATTTATCCTAGGAGAAATTGTATTTCGGGATACCATATGCTTCTTAATAGATTCAAAAATTATATTTTGGAGTTCCCATTCCACCCTCAAAATCAGTTATATGTGTTTATCAATGATATGTCTGTGTGTGGTTGTTTAAGACCAGAAAATATGGATTTATCGTTTGCATTACAAGTAAAAGATGTAAAACAATATGCAAATATGTCATTTGATCAGAAATTTACATATATCCAGAGCATCTTTTATGTAGATTTATGTACACGGCCCGTATAGTCTGAGACCTAAAACTCAAAGCAAAACAATATATGAAATTTCATCTGACCAAGTCCGTCTTTCAAACAAAGTAAACAAATTATTTGTCCATCTCTAATCCCAAAGAAAAAGTATATTTTGACCATCATCTCAAAACCATAGTAAGATTACTTTACTTTTATATTGATTAAATCCACTGACATCTTATTATCCTACACTTAAAAAAATATTATCACGGAGATACGTCAATCGTTTCTAACCACTTATGTGAAGAATTCCCCAAATTGTGTGTGTATGTGACTCGGGTTTCGGGTTCCATTTGTTGAAAGAAAAAAGAGAAGATGAGGAGGGAATGCAAGTCTGGTTCGGGAATAAATTTTACATTCAATTCAAAAAAAAACTAGAAAAACAAAATGATATAAGTTAGTTCTTGGAGAACTTGAAGTATGTTTAAGCACCGGATACAAAGTCGCGAATGAATTTAACATTTGTCAATAGTTCAGGTCAGAAAAAACTTTTCCTAGGCTAACGATAAGTAAAATGTTCTGAATATGAACAACAAATCATTGGAAGTGGATTAAGTGCAACCTCACGAAGAGCTAGTCACTTATTTCTTCTTTTGTTCAGTTGTCAGTCTATTTGGTTAAGAGATCTTAACACTCATCATAACATAAAAACCAGCAAAATATTTTGATTTGTTACGTTTCTTGATATCAGAATCATTGTATTAGCACAAGTTCTTCACTAATACCGCCACACAAATGCTTAAAAAAATTAGGTCTCGAATTACTGGGTTTAAAAATATACCACCATTATCCGAATTGATTTTTAAACATCATTCTTTGTGATTGAATACAAGGATATTAGCTACTCATTCTTTGTGATTGGATACAAGACTATTAGCTATTCACTCTTTTTTATTGAATACAAGACTATTAGCTTGTCCAATCTCGAAACCTTTGGACGCTGAAAACGCAAACTACTTTGTAAACTAAAGCCCTGTGAAGAAAATTCATTACTTTGATATCAACATTCCCTCTATTCAGTTTGAGACTAATATGAGGATCTTTCATAGCACCGATTATGATGGATTACATATTGGGACACAGTGCAAATGCACGCAGTCCCGCTTAACTAGGGGGGATGGGGGGTGAGTGCCCAAACAGACACTCAGCCTTGTGATTTGTTAGGAAGATTCTATACAAGAGAAGTGAACCAACTCATTTTACCAGAAAAGAACAATCCTAGAGCTAACTGCAATAATGAGACATAAAGTAATGTAAGAGGATGAAATGTAAATGAAACAAGTCGTACATGTATATTTCCAAGCAAAATCTTCTTGTGTTTTCCAGTGACCAAAACAGATAAAAGAGGACAAACTTCCCATGGCGAGAACCAAACAATAGTTGGATGCTGCCTCATCAGGTGCTTGCATATGCAGATAAATTGCCAATCTTAGTTTGAATAAAGAAATATTTATTTTTTTAGGATATTTATGCAATTATATGCATATCAAGGCATTTGGGTACACAGAAGGAGTGTTTTGGCATACAAAAGCCATGGAGTGTTTTGGCATACAAAAGCCATGGAGTGTTTTGGCTGTCTGTCAGATTTAGGAATTAAGCAAATAAGTATTTTGTAAATAGCTCATAGCTACAGCCTACAGATCATTAAAAAGGATAAAAAAGAGATTAAAAGAAAATTCAGAGCAATCACAAAGCAAACCATGAATGTTGTAACACACGTTTTATATAAAATGTCCAGCAAAACCGGACCTACAAGTGCCAAACATGAAGATTGTCCAAATTAACATTGGTAATGAGGGTGAGGAAACTCCAGATTTGCCGCCTGATTTCTCCCTTCTTTTGCCTGATTCCCTTTTCATTAAGCCAATATGTTCAAAATGTCAAATGTATATGGATCACGTAGTATCTTATTATATAAAACAGAACTCGCATATAATTGTCTTCAGTGGCCGAGGCAGAAGATTTTCTTAGTGGGGGCAAAAATATATGTTGTCCAAATAGTTTAGTTATGGAGGCAAAAAAATATTATGAATGGGGGCATCTATTTAATACCTTAATAATTTGCATTAATTAAACAAATTTGACTGGGGGCAGCTGCCCCCCTCTTAGACCAAGTAGCTCCGCCACTGATTGTCCTACGTGTTAAGTTAATTGATCAGATTTTAATACATGTTTAATAAAATTTTAGTTATATTTTGACACTTTTCAAATAAATTTCCAACTTTATTTAAACACATAATATTAATATTAACAATAAAGAAGAAATTTTATATTATTTTTTCTTTTTATTCATATTATTATTTTGAAAAAATGTTGTGATATTAATTAACAAAAGATTATACTATTGTGAGTAAAAATTATCATATTTTTCAAGTCCACGTTGAAAGATTCAGTGTTCTGTAATACTATTTCTGTTTCAAAATATAAATCGTTTTAGGATTGATTTTTTGTTTTAAAATAATTGTCGTTCTCGGTTTTCAATGCAATTGAAAATTTTCACTTGTATCCATATTTTTTTAATTAATTAATTAGTGTGAATATAATATTTAGTACATTAATAAGAGATAAAATAGAAAATTAAATAATTTTCTTAGAATGTGTGAAAACCTTAAAAGATTTATATTCTGAAACGAAGGAAGTAAGATATATTGGATTAGTACCTTGAAGTTAAAGAGGAGATGCAGAGATTTGGTTGACGGACAATGTAGATTTGGTCACCGTATCTTTCGTTCTTATAAACATCCTGATTCCTTTGCCATGTCCACAGGGCGTGCGTTGTATTCACAACCTGCATCAACACATTTAACATTTTAGTGATCAGCTCTCAACGCAAGAGGCGAATCTTTCTATCTTACAAGAGCATCCGTGTTTTGGAAGAGTAACCATATAAAGCTTATGAAACCTACCTCGAGGATTCCATGCCCAAAGCTGCTCTCTCTAAAGGCACTCCAATCGGGTTGTCTGTCCCAGCAAAACTTGCCTTTGGCAGGGCCATAAGTGAAATTTAGAGGGCATGATCCTCCAATCTCAGGAACGTTGTCACCCGGGGATGGACACTTCCCAGGGTCATCTGCAAAGTCCACATCAACTTTCTCTATGTTTCCACCATCTCCAATAGTTATGTAAACTGGCCCACATGGGTCTAGTGTGTAGTTGTATACACGGTTCATCCTCTCGTATGCATGTACCTACCGTAACAATGGGAAGAGATTTCAGAAACTTTTCTAAATCACTATCTCACTACTACAATATGGCTGAGTTTCAAACAAACACTGACAAAATTCGACAACAAGAGGAAGAGATCAAAGAACATCGATCAAATCTCTATTCCAGTAAAAAAATTTGGATAACTTACATGTCCTGCAAAAACTATGTCCACACCGTTTTGGTAAAGAAGCTCTTCCATTTCCTGCCTCATGCATTCAAACTCCTGGTAATGCGAGGAGTAGCTATTGTACCAAGGTGGATGCATTGTTGCAACAAGCCAAGGTGTTACTGCACGATCAACTCTAGATAAATCTTCCTTTAGCCATGCATACTGCGCTCCTAAAATAAACACAAGAATTATTCATAAACATTAGAGTACAAAGCATGCATGTGCTTTGCTGAAATCAAAGTACAATGTATCCATGGATTTACCAGTGTGATTATAATCAACATATGCACCCAACATAACAAAATGCAATCCTCCGGCATCAAAAGAATAGTAGAAGTTGGTGTTGGAGCCACTCTCACTTGCAGGAACCGCAAACCTTTCAGAATATGACTTAAAGGTGATCCCGGAAGCTTGAGGCTCAATCTCATGGTTGCCTTCAATGACCATCGTTGGGACCTTGGAGGTCAGTGGCTCCATGAACCTACACAAAAATAAATAATTTTGCCACCAAAATGAAGATCAGTAGCGTACATAGAGTGAACCTTGACAAAAAGCCAAACATGACCAAAGTTCTTCAAATCCAACTTGTAGTAACCCACTTACCTTCCCCAGGCATCCCAACGAGGTTGATACGTCTCCCTAATAGGTGCATCTGGAAACGAACATGAGAAGCATGAAGCTCCTTTGCCACCAGTTGTACGGTACTGGTTTGCATATGTTAAGTCCCCAACAATCACAACCAGTGAGGGATCGTTTTCCATCAAATGGTCAATGGTGGTGGTTGTGTTGCTAGTAAGTCCCAAATCCCCAACAAAGGCAATTCGATGAGGATATGCGTCTTTGCTTGGCAATGGCAAAGTCTCAAAAGAAATCTCCTCGCTCATCGCGGGAACAGAGCTGTCTCCACACCTGTAATAGTACTTAGTTTCTGGTTGAAGACCTACAAGGAAGTCTCCAGAGTAGTCACTAATCATAGTAAAAACAAACACTCGTATAGTATATCTTCAACGTTTTCTTTCACAATTAGGTGCCTAGCCAAAATGTTGTCGTCAACTCTTTAAAGCTATGTAAGGCTTGGCTCAAAAAAATGAAGTCGGAATGGTTCCATACACACCAGAAAATAAAAAAAAGAGATTGATTAAGTCGTTCTTTCTCGTTATTACCGTCAATGAGGACATGGTGTATGATGCCTGATGTGTAATTGAGAAGGCCATCAAAGGGATACAACTGACTATAAAATGTTGCATTTCCTTTCTTTCTTTGCGGGTATTTTCCTTTCTCCTTCCCATACCAAACCTCGCTTGAAACCAATGTCGGGTCAAGCGGTTTCACATCTTTTCCAACCACAGCATCACCTAAACAAGAATTATGAACATATCTGACAATTAGTAGCAAACAAATATATAGGGAGTAAAGAGGAATATTCAAAGCCTAGTACTTGTGTGATTTCAAGGCCTTATATTGAAAATTCAAGAATCATAGTACTTGTGTGATTTCCAAAACAAGCAACATTCAGCCAAAATATGATATGCTACTCTATCCTCACACAAAGAATACGAGCAAAATGTAACACTCGTTATTCAAATACGAGTAAGAGGCAAACTCAAAGCCTTAGATGTTTTAGAAATTGAAAAAAAAACAAATTTGAAATTGATAATTTTGAAGTGGAGTAACAATTGATTTTGAAATTATATTGTAAAATCAGAATTACTTTACCAGTGACCCAAGAAACCCACATGGAAGTTGGAGTAGAAAGAGATAGAAAAATCTGTTCTGGTAAATCGGAGTTGGCGTTTCTCTTTCTCAACCTCGGATGATCGATAGGCAAGTCGTCACTGCCTCGTCGAAGCGACGGGTCGAACAGGCGGGTCAATGGCTTGAACGGGCCGTCCAAAGTTGTGGGGATTGTGTCGCCGGTGGCAAGAAGCAACGACGTCGAGGTCACTGTAATCATGATTAGTAAAGGGGTGAAGATGATGAATAATGTTGCCCTTGCTGGAGCCATGATGGTTATCCACGAGTTGTCTCTTGTGGTTTCAGCGTTCCACTTCCACATTCATGTAGGGTTTTGATGGTCTCGAGCATTGACGACAATAACGAAATATTGGGTGGTTTTTTTCTCCTTTTTCCTTTGTACTGAGAATATGCCGTTTGACGTTTATGGGGTTCTAGACGTACGTGTAATTTACTACTGAAAATATGCCATTTGAATACTTGAGCTCTGTTAGACTGTTAGTTGTTACTAATTAACAAAAAATCTAAAAAAGTGCGTTACCTATTAAAATCTAAACGTGCGTTATAGTCTCTGTTTCCTAAAAAGAAGTGTTCACCTATTAATAAATCATAAAACATACAAATATACGTTTATTTAATATTAGACTAATTAATTTGCACACGTCTCGCATAGACTATATATGTCTACTAAGTGTAATTTTATATATAAATGATTTTAAAAACACTAAATTTCTTTTTATCTCTGTTCTAAGTTAGACGAATCTAAAATTTACAAATAAGCTTCTGATTTTAACAAAAGAGTTAAAAAATCTTTTTGAAGTATATAGATAAGAAATCGAAAATCCTATTCTAGATATCATAATTAACATATGCATTTCATTTATTGTTTTTTTTTAACTTATTTCTTAGATTTTTACAAAATTTTAGTTTTATAAAATTATAAAAAAACGAAAAACCCTATAAATATATGAAATCGTAAACACTATAATAATTAGTGATATTCTAGCATAAAATTTATTTTTTTGTTTTGTTTGAAACGACATTCTAAATTTTATTCCAATTTTTGTTTCTTTTAACATTTTTGAAATATTTTTTTTCTAAATTTCGGAAACATAAGAAATGGTAAATTTCTATTTTTTTAAAACGTTTTTGTCTAATTTTTTCTAAATTTCGGTAACAGTTTTTTGACTATGGAATTAAGTACTAAACCATAATAATTAAGACTGGTTTGTTTTAAGTTTTTTTTACATATCATCAGATAAGAACCAATAAAAAAATGATACGTAATTGTAAATGGACTAAACGGTTTTTTTTGCAGCCAAAACTCATTCTGGAGCTGACACGTAAACGAAACACTGTGAAACTCGTTGTGAGCATGACACATCAGCAAATCATTACACAAATAAGTATATAGACTATATCATCGAAAAAGCATAGAAAACAGCTTTTTCTTATCAAATTCCTATAAAATTTTGTTAAAATTGACCGTCGAAAAATGTAAAAGGTAGAAAAATGATAGGACGTTTCCTACAAAATGTTGGTAGGAAAATTTTGACGAAAAATTTGGTAGGAAAGTTGTAGAAAATATCTGACCATTCTCTTATCACTTTCCTACCAATTTTTTTTATCTTTTTTTCTATGACTTTTTTCCTATGATGTTTTTACGATATTAATAAAAATATTAATTAAATTAATTTCAAAAGTAAATTATTTTCTACTGTTTTCTTAAGAATCTAATTAGATTCCACGCGTATGTTATATTTAAATTTTAAAACTAATAATTTGTGTAATTATGATCCGTGTAATTAATTTTAAAACTTATATTTTATTTCCTTATCCAGAAATTATGTTTTGTAATTTACAGTTTCAAAAAAATAAAGTTAATTCATATCAACCGTAAACAATTATTTTTTATGAATGAGACGACGGTTTAGAAACAAATTCAAAATCTTCTAGAACTTAAAACCAAATCTAATTTAATATATTATGAATCTTTTAAATATATATATTAGTTTACATTTTTTATTTGTAGTTTTTAAATATCTCCTACTTTACTTTTTTGTTTTATTACTTTTCAATTTTTAAAACACATTTTATTACTTTTTCTAGTATTATTTAAATTTGAATATTTTAATTTTAAATTAATATCATATGTTTATTATTTTTTGTAAATATACAATAATGATAGAGTTTATGATTTTTGATTAGTTTTCTAACCTATATATAAGAAATTCAGAAAATTATATCTTAATATGATTAAATTATATAACAATGTATTTATCATCTGTATTATTATTAAAATATTTAAATATGTATATTTATATATAATTTATTTTTATAAAAATATAACAATATCTTATTTTCTTATATAAGTATATAATCTAATTATTTTACACATTGCAACCGTCTGCCATCTCTCTTGTTTGGCGATTCTAATGTAATTCATAAGATAAAAACCATCTGTTTTTCGTTTTTTTTCATAGTTTTCGGCCGACGTCCGCTTCTCCAGGTCGGCCCTCTCTATTGTTTTAATTATCTTCTCCTTGTCAACAGATGGAACCGCTTAACTACAAAAAAGCCAATTCCTCTTCGGAGATAATGTAAAAGCCACAAGATACATCGGTCAAGTTCGCCCTAGAAGTTTCCTCCCAGACCCGACAACTGAGGCAGCCACTGTTGCGTTTCTCCGAGCAAGGATGAGCCTTCTCCACTGTTGTTTCCATTCTGTTTCTCCTCCTGAGCAACACACTGTTACTCTCTCGGGTCATCTCGTGACTTCCCAATGAACCATTCCTCGCTTTCCATCGGGCTTCCTGTGTTTTCGACGAGATCTACGTCACATTCGTCCTTTCCTCCATGGCTTTTGATCGTGCCCCACCGTCTGTTACTCTGCTTTCAACTCTCTCGCCGCATCCAAGCGCGACTCTCTCTCTCTTGTAGATGTCAATCCATCCAGCGCCGCCAGACCCTCCTGACCCTACGGTGCCTCCAGCTCCGTTGCCGCTTTCTAAATCTCCAAGTTTGTTCAACATATAGATACTGAATGTTATATATTATTAAGAGTATGTGTACAAGTATTTATACAGATACTAAGTAGACTCTAGGGTATATATAATGACAAATAAACCCTTATACAAACTATATACATTGTGCCCTTAAGGGACTCTTGTGACTCCTATCTAAGATATTTCTTGTTAAAACTGGGGTCGAGGTAATGGTTTGGTAAGAGCGTTAGCCAGTTGATTCTGATTGGAGACATGCGAACACACGAAGCATTCCTGCTTGTATTTGATTGCGTATGAAGTGATAGTCAAGAGCAATGTGTATTATTCGAGATTGGAAAACTGGGTTGGCACATAGATAAGTCGCTCCAATATTATCACAATAGATGACCGGAGCAGTAGGAAGGTAGATACCAAGCTCAGTGAGTAATGAGCAGAGCCATCTCACCTCAGAAGCCATGTTGGCAACCGCCCAGTACTCTGCTTCCGTAGAAGACCTTGCTACTCCATGCTACTTCTTTGTGCTCCAGGAGATGGGATTACGATCGAGGTAAATGACATAACCATTTGTGGAGACAAAGTCATCAAAATCACCAGCCCAATCTGCATCAGTGAAGGCATGAAGTAAAAATGGTGATGAAGCTCGGAGAAATATACCATGAGTCGGAGTACCAGAAAGGTAATGAACCACTCGATTGGCAGCCTGCCAGTGCTCGTTAGTCGGTTTGTGCATAAACTAGGACAGTCAGTTTACCGCATAAGATACGTCTGGCCGTGTGAAAGATAGATACTGCAGGCTTCAAACGACAGAGCGGTATTGAGATGGATCTTCAATTGGTGTTCAACTGGTCAGTGTAAGTTTTGGGGAGCAAGGAAGTGGAGTAGCAACAAGTTTGGCATCCAGCATGTTATTTTTGGTGAGAATATCGAGAATATACTTGTGATGCATAAGATGGAGTCCGTCTTTGGACCTAGTGACTTCAATGCCTAGAAAGTAACCAAGATCAGTGGGATCCTTGATCGAGAATCAGTTAGAAAATAAAGATAGAACCTCAGAAATCAATGTTGGATCACTCCCCGTGACAAGTATATCGTCGACGTAAACTAGGACATATGTGAAAGCTTTTCCCGTCTGTTTGAGAAACAGTGATGTGTCAGCCAAATATTTTGTAAAACCGGTGTTGATAAGATGTGTTTTGAGAGCCAGATACCAAGCTCGAGGAGCTTGTTTTAGACCATATAGTGGCTTTCGGAGACGACAAACATGATGTGGTCTATCTTTGTCAACAAAACTTTATGGCTGAGTCATGTAAACCTCTTCTGTGAGTTCACCTTGGAGAAAAGCATTATTAACATCGAGCTGCTTGATCTGCCATGAATGAGCCACATCAACATCGAGGACAAGACAGATGGTGGTGGAATTTTTCACTGGACTAAAAGTCTCTGCGTAGTCTACTCCATATCTTTGGTGAAACCCTTTGGAAACTAAGTGTGATTTATCCCACTGTATTGTACCATCTGGATGATACTTGATGGTAAACACCAAACTGCAACTGATGACATTATGAGAAGATGTGGAGGCACTAAATCCCATGAATGATTGAAAACTTGTGCATTATATTCATCCGACATTGAGCCATGCCAGTGTTCATCTTTCATCGCTTGAGCAACGGTGTTGGGTTTTTTGGAGTATTGAGGTCCTGCAACATTGAGATTAAACTTTTGTTTGGCTTAGGTATATTGTTTTTGGCTCGGATTTTCATCTTGTGGGTATTTTGAGGTGGTTCTACGGTTATGGATTTTGTGGTTCACGTGCGTGGGTTATTCGAAAATTTTGCGGCGATTGGAATCGCAGTAAAGGATTTGCAGAGGTTGTTGATGGTGGCTGTGGCTAAACCGTAAGTTGCGATTCATTCTCAGTGAGAGCAGTGGGCTTTATTGGAGATTGGTTAGTCTGGGTCGAGGTTTGAGGCCCATTTTTGGATGGAACAGTGGGCTCAGAAAGTTGAGAGGAGGAAGAAGAAGAAGAGTTTGATGTAGAGGAAGAAGATGATACTTGTGGTGATGGCGACGACAATGGCGGAGTCGGTTGATGTTGGTGAAGGTCTGAGCTGGGGGGTCCATTACTCGACACTGGTATGCGAATCGGAGAGACCACTGGTTCAGACAGCAACACTTATTCCTGAATCTCTATGGTTTTCGCTTTCACCATGTCTTGGAATGGAAACTGGTTTTCCACAAATTAGACATGTCGCGAGGTGTAAACCCGACCAGTGTTCACATGTAAGCAGTATTACGCACTCTAGGTAATGGAATACCCAAGAAAAACACAGGGTTGGGATCTGCTCTCAATTTTGTGATGAGTATAAGGCCGCAACCAGGAAAAGCAGAAACACAAGTGTTGCTTTGAACATCTTGAAGAACGGTGATTGCTGAGATAGAACAGTTGTTAGTAGGCGATTTATGAGGTAAACAGCAGTGGCAAATGCAAATGACCAGTACTCGGTGGGAATAGATGTCATCGAGAGTAGTGTAAGTCCAGTGTCAACAATATGTCAATGTTTTCTTTCAGACAGGTCGTTATGCTCTGGCATGTGCGGTGGGGTCTTCAAATGTGAGATACCGTGTGTGGTGAAGAAATCACAGAGTCCCACAAATTCACCTCCATTGTCCGAGAATAATGTTCCAAGTTTTTATTTGAACTTGTTTTCCACCAAGGCTTTGAACACAATAAAGGTTGGTCTTACATTTGATTTTCTTTTGAGAGGATACAGCCATATGTATCTAGTGTGATGATCAACAAGAACAAGGTATTATTTTTAATTGTCAATGGAAAGTATAGGTCAGGTCCAGACATCTGAGTAGATGTATACAAGAGGATGAGAGGAGACAATCGATGTTTGAGAAAAAGAGAGTTTATGCCTTTTATTCATGAGGCAATTTGAGCAAGACAAGAGTTTTTGTGAAGAATTAGAAACAGGGATAACATAAACAAAAATTATTGTATTTAAAACTGCAGAGGAAGGGTGTCTTAAACAAGAATGCCAGAGCTGAAGTGGAGCTTTTGATCTTGTTGAGGTACAGAGAGCAATTGCTTGTGACGGTGACACTGGCCATTCATAAAGTTCATCCTTAGTTTTGTTTTGGAGTAATGGAACACCTGTGCTGAGATCCTTCACTTGAAATGAAGCATGAAAGAATTCAACAGACACTTGATTAATTTTACACAAGTGGTAGACAGAAATTAGATTTCTATGTATGTCGGGTACACATAAAACTTTATTCAAGTGTAGGTCACAAGAGTGAGAAGGAAGAATTTTGAACCGTGTGTATTATGGCAAGACCAGAGCCATCAGCAACAAGAACATCATCACCACCATTGTAGGGTTAGTGATAGGCTAGATTCTGGATATCCGACGTCATATGATGGGTAGTGTCACTTTTGAGGAGCCACTGACTCGGTTCGTATTGTAATCCAACAGCCAGATTTGCTCTTGGCTGCCATGGTCGGAATGGATCACTCTGTGGTGACGCCATAGTCATCTGCATCTGCTGGAAACGAGAGCATCTCTTTGCAATAAGTCCTTGAACACCGCAAAGCTGACATTTGCCCAAGTACGGTCAAGATGGGCGACAGTAAGACCTGTCATTGTTGGATTGCCAACCGGAGTCACCTCGATGAAGCCACCACTTCTCTGACTGTCACCACCAATGATGTCATTAATGACAATCAAAGTACACCTTATGGGTTCGCTAGGACAGACTCATCTATAGTGCCCTCCTTGGTACGATCTCTGCTCCTCTCCAACCCCATGTGTCTCGGTCTAAGACTGCTGCACACAATGGTTTCTGCACCGCTGGAGGAGGAGGTGTTGTCAGGAGTAGCCATGAAAGCAGCGGCGGCAGAGTTTTGATTAACAAGAGAAAAAAAAAAGAAAACTTTAGGTATTAGAAGCATATTTGCTCTGATACCGTATAGATACTGAATGTTATATATTATTAAGAATATTTGTACAAGTATTTATACAGATACTAATAGACTGTAGGGTATATCTAATGACAAATAAATCTTTATACAAACTATATACATTGTGCCCTTATACAACATTCCGTCCACCATTTACCCCAGTAATGGCTCACAGCCGTTTGACCACTATCATCTGTCGGATTTACTCGACCACTCTCCTTTGCCTTTTTCCAAATTCTTCCATGCACATCTTCATTCTCCATCATCGTCACCTTCCTTTCCGAGAGACGACTCGGTGACTTCACCAAATTGGGCCTGGGCCAAGAATCAAACATGCTGGGTTATTCCCTATTTAAAGGTCCGCTAAGAAGAAGTTCAACACTAAATTTTATTTGGGTTTGTACCTTCTTGCACCTTCCTTTGTTACAACGGAGAGACTGATTCCAATATTCTCCGTGGAGAACTAATTAGGATCAAATTCCTCTCTAGAAGAGATCGTTTTTACCATCCTCCTCTTTTGAGGAGAGAATTTTATCTCCGCCTCCCTCAGTTTCAAAGCTGAGAAGAGAACTATTCCTGAGGAAATATTCTAATCCTTTTACCAAGTTTTTTTTATCTTGTTTAGCGGTTTTTTTTTACCGAATCCAAAGATGCAATGGGTTTTGTTTCGACAGATTTGGAGGTAGGGACAATCTTCCAATGTCCCAATTTTTGTTTTCCTTCAAATTCAGTATGAACTTTGTAAGCCAGCTCTCAATCAGTTAAACTTTTTGATGTGAATATAGAAATTTTGTTTTCCTTCAATTTCAGTCTGAACTTTGTAAGCCAGCTCTCAATCACGTAAACGTTTTCTCCGTATAATCACTTCTTAGAAACCTAATAATTAAGAAAAGGCCAAAACTGACTGATCAACACTTACCTGAAAAAAAAGAATGAAAAGTAATTGAATGTACAGTTCACTACTTGTCTTATCCTTAATGTTTACTCAACGTAAAACTTTTGTATTGATTGAGTTGAGTAGATAGTATAATGTCTAATAATGATATTTCCAAAAATGTATTTACGTTTGGTTGAAATCATGAGTACAACATGATTACTATTACGAGACACAACAGTGTGCTGTATATGTACCAACTAACCAACCTTCGTATACATATTCTTAATGGTATATATGAAATATTTTAGATACTAGTATAAGTTTATATGATTATAGTTCATTTTAAAAATCAAAAATGTAACTTGGTTTTACTAATTTGATGCTCTGACGGATTTTCAGAGTGTTGCCGCTTATTTCAGACTGCTCCTAGTTTTTTTTTTTTTAGATTTTCAAGATCGTTATCCTTTTTTTTTGTTTGTCAGATTTTCAAGATCGTTATCCTTTTTTTTTGTCAGATTTTTAAGATCATTACAGTATTACTATTGCAGCGTGAGTTGAAAAATATGTAGTTTGTCAATGGACCGAACTACAAATTTATTATTGATTTCATGTGTTTTATTCTTTTAGTCATTGAACCAATTTCATAAGTTAAACTTCATGTAAAATATACACAATTTTTAATATATTTACCAGAAAAAGTTGATGCATGGATAAAACTGATAATCCACAACGTAGGGAAACATTACCATGCATGATGGCCAGTCAACAAATCTCCGTAATTGGTTCCTGAGAAAATTAATGTGCATTGTTTTCTCAAGAGAAGGAAAATTGAATTAACTAAGCAACAAAAATGGGAGTGATTTCCTTTAAATCCGGCATAAAACCAGTGGTGGCCCATGAGCTTTCCGTACGGAACACACTGCCTTTTGAGGACGAGACATTTCTATGCTCAGTGATTCGTTAATTCGTTAGTTATTCTCGTTCCACCCCCATTAAACCAATCACATATCTGCGTATCCTTTTTCGATAACCACATCTGCTTCACATACTTAGAATGTATATATTATATAAATTCTATAACTATATATAGGGAGGATTGCTGTAAGGACTTTAAAAAGGTTTGTAATTAGGAGAACAAGCTTACAATCTCGAAATTAGTAGAACAATCTCGTTTTTTGAAAAACCCTGATTTTACCTTTCAGACGCTTTGATGACAAAAAACGCATTTACGAAAATGTTATTATTATTTAATTTCCACATCAGCAGTCAAAATAACGCGCTAAAAAATAAGTCTATCATCGTTAATGGTAGAGATATTTTTGTTGATAGACTTAAACGTGTGTAGGTAGATATATTATCCGTTGATAGATTTGTGTAAATGTTGATAGATTTGTAAAAAGTTGGTAGACTTTTTGTTGGTAGACTTTTTGTTGGTAGACCTTTTGTTGGTAGACTTTTTGTTGGTGGACCTTTTGTTAGTAGACTTTTTGTTGGTAGATTTGTTTTTGTTGGTAGATATATTATTTTGTTGATAGATTTGTTGTTCTGTAAGGTATATTTCTTTCAATTTGGTAGATATAATGACGGAAAGTTGACTTCGGTTGACGAAATTGATAGACTTATTTCCCTTTTGAAATAGATTTGTTTTATAAAAAATAGACTTATTTACGAAGAATATAAATCTACTACTAATGATTTTGATTCATAACGATAGATTTAATTATGTATTGGGTAGACTTAAAAACGCGTGGTAGATTTGTTCTGTCTAAATAGATTTGTTTTCTGAGTGATAGACTTATATTTACATTTTCTTACATGAGTTATGTTTTCTGAGTGATAGATATATTATACAATGTAATAGAGATATTTGGTGGTGGTAGATTATTTGACATTTTAGGGTAATGTAGTAGATTTATTGTTCATCTTGGAGCACCGATGTTGATAGAGTTCTGTAAAAATTGGTAGACTTTTTAAAAATTGATAGACTTATACAAACTGATAGAGTTATTTTCCTGCACTTGAAGGTAGACTTATTTATACGAAATTACGTATTTGTCCAACAGTTATTACCGAATTTTCTATATTCAACCACTGCATTAGCTACATCTAGGGTAGCCGCCCTTAAGTGTCGTCGATGATTTTCCATGTATCAGATGCTCTCTTGATGTTGTATTTCTTTCTTCTACATGTCTTTTTCATGCATGGTGGATTTTCGACAAACTGTTTAAGAGGATTTAGGATTGGATCAATGACGTTATGAGATTCAATTTAGTTATATGCTTTCGAAGAGATCCAATCACTGGCTATCCAAACATATATGGTAGACATGTTTTCTTGGGAGTGATGATTTTTTAATTTTCACGATAGACTTATGTATAGTTTTTGTATCCAGAAAAAGTTGAAGGTGCTAAGCAACTAGCAGTGCAAGAGATTGACGACCATCTGACACAGGTTACCGGTGTCTCATCCTTATATGTAGTCAATTTGGCAAGATAAACGTGTACATGCCGACGTTTTGACATTGATAAAATACCGTGCGTCCATGCCGTTGCAGCAACTGAAGCTAAAAAGCTTTCGATCAATCGTGTAATTTATATGTTTGTTGTTGTTTGAAATCTTTTACTTTATAAATCATCATATGAACATATTAATAATAGTGTAATCAGAGTAGTCATAAATACCATGCATAACTAAACAACAAGTTTACCATACATAAGAACAAATTTACCATACATAAGAAGATAAGAAATCTACTTAAAAGAATAAAAAGTCTATCATGATACAAATAGTTATCAATTCATCTCTCTACTGAAGAGATATGAAATGGCAGCAAACACAGTCAAAGTTTGGAGTCCTGGAAGCATCTGCAGGTTCTCGTTATGCTTGTCAAAGTTTCTCTTCACGCGGTTAAATTCCTCTGTAATAGCATCATCCCACCATTTCCACATATGTGATCCAGTCCCCTAAAAGCCATTTCAGTTCCTTCAGATGAATTATCACTAAAACTTATCGGCATTGTCCCTGTCCACCGGAAAGATATAAGGTAAGTATCTTAACAACAACTCTACCACATAACTAACTACTCTACCTAATATGGCTAGAAGTCTATCATAAATAATATAAGTCTATCACATCTAAAATAAGTCTATCAAATACGATGAAACAATTAACAACGAAAAATAAATCTCGCCGATAATACATGCCGGAATAGTTACACATGACACGGTTGTTGGTTTAGCAAGTCGAAAAACATATAGCACTATAATTTACAGAGTGTACAAGAAACTCTAATAATCGAGAGGAGAGAAAAGACGAACTGACAGGACGAGTGAGGAGGAGTCGACGGAGCGGAAGCGGAGTTTAGCAACGTCGGGAAACAAATCGACAAACTACAAATGAGAAGACGTACTCGCCGGTTTTATCGCTAATGCAAGTTCTCGATGAAAGTTGTTTCAGCAAAGGGAGACAATATCGGGGAATTCGTATATAAAGCTATTATACAACTATATCATACGTAAAGATAATAAGTCTACCATATAGTTCTTTCTACTAATTCATCGAACATATCTATAATAACAAATCTACTAGACATAAGTAATAACTCTACCATAAGCGACAAATAAATCTATTACAAAACATATGTTAGTCTACCACATATAAATATAATTTTTTTTACAAAAAATTTATTAATCTCATCGGAAAACTCTTCGACGCGTCGGTTCTGAAATCCTTCGACGAAACCACCGCCGAACGACTGCTTGCTGCAACACACACAAAAATTAGGGTTACACAACTTCTCTTTACTCTTCTCGGGTGGTCGCCGACAGATCCACACAGGTGAAGAAATGCGATTTTTAAAACGAAACAAAAACTTTGCGAATTTCTGGAAAATGAACCAAATATATGATTACCGGAGACGCAGAACACACCGATTAGAAGGACGGAAGAAGCACCGAAGAACCAGACCACCGGAAAAGACATAGAAGCTTCGGTCTCGACCTCACAGGAATCGCCGTTGCCGTCGCTTTCTAGGGTTTTCGTTTTTTTTCGAGTACACAATAAATTTATTTTGATTGATATATTGAATTTCAGAATTTCGAAAAGTTATTAAAATAATAATAATGATTTTCTGTTTTTAATATATATATATATATATATATATATTTGATTTACGAAAATAATAAAAATCAAAATAAATAAAAAACAGTTTTTTTAAATGTCAGGGGCTACACAGTCTTTTCTCTCCTGGTAGGGTTCGTACAACAAGAATGTAAGGGTAATGCATCATTCTAGCAAACTGACCTGTTTGTGAGATCATTCTAGTGTTTATTCTCTTATATATATATATATATATATTTCCTCTACCCAACTACTACATCACATGTGACTAGTCGGAGAAATGGTCCAGGAATTATTCTCGACCGGTTTGGTATGATTGATTTGGAGAAAAATAAATCCTCTTGTTCGAGATCTTTTTACAAAACTATCCGCCCAGACATTTAAACTTCTGGGGATATGAGATAAAGTGAATTTCGAATAGCTCTCTCGAATGATACAGAAGGTTTCCAACTCTGTCATAAAGGATGACCAATCTGTTGGAGATTCAGACATACTCACAAAGTCCGAACAATCAGTAAAATGAACCGAAATCATTTGTCTTTCTCTCAAACAAGACATAACCCATAGAAGTTTATCCATCTCGACATGAAGAACCGAAAGGCTTCTGCGACAGCCTGTAGTCCAAAAATCTCATTTCCTATGCCATTCTCAAACTCCACCCGAGGCTACTAACCGTTTTGTGATAGATCCAAAAAGCATCAATCCGGCATATCGGAAACCGCTGGTCCCCAGATAGAGATATCGGAGGCGGAGGAGGGAGCAACGTCCCACTGTCTATATCATCATCGTCTTCAGGTTGGTTCGCGATTCTCTAACTTTCTGCTTCCACCTTTGCATGGAGCAAGGTATCTTCCAGGAAAATTTCTTTCCCGTTGAAGATTTTGTCGTTCCTTGCTTTCCAAATAAACCAAAGGATCCAAGGATATATATCCATTTGAAGATCTGTCATGCCTAGCTCTTTCATTTTCCAAAAGAGTAAACTCATATTCTGATAAATAGAGGTACTCGAGAAGAGGCTCAGAAGGGATGGAAAGTCCAATAACGCCCAGACTTGTAAGGCCGAGGGACATAGAAACAATAGATGATTTATAGACTCCTCTGGATCCCCACAACGGGGACAACTTTTGTTAGAGCCCAAATGTGACTAGGTGAGGTTTTGGCAAGTAGTAACGCACCTTGATAAAGATTGCCACATAAAGTGTTTCATCTTTCCAGGCGTACGGACTTTCTATAGTTGACTTTGAAGGGCTGTAATACTCGGTTCTCTCATCGCTCCAGCTTTCCAATCTAACTTTATCCTCTTAATCAGATCATATCCCAATTTTGAATGATTCCATGTATATCCATCCAAGGTGCGGTTACGGCTAGGTCTCAGCCCAAAGATGAGAGAGACATCCTCATGTTGAAAAAAAAATCTTATAAAAAGGGGAAAATCCCATTGTTTCGTATCTTGACAGATAAAAGAGTATAACAATAATCTCGAGTCCCAATATCTGATCTGAGGGGCAGCTCTTGCCGGCCGAGCCCTAAGATCCGGGATCCAAGGTTCACCCGACCCAATTATCTTTTTTAAGCCCATCTTCAGAAAATATTTTGCGGCTATAATATTCCGCCACCGATAAGATGGTGAATAGACGTTTCGATCCTCTAAAGGGTCAGATTTTCTATAATATCTACCTATTAGCACCCGAGCCAAGAGAGATGAGGGGTACTGAATAAGTCACCATAGCTGTTTTGCTAGAAGAGCTAAGTTAAAATCCTGTAAATCTTTAAATCTAAGACATCCCATATCCTGGGGAATGCAAATCTTGTCCTAGACGATCCAGTGTATCCTGCCACTATTTTGCTTCGAGCTCCACCAAAAGTTAGCAATGGCACTCTGCAGTTTGGTAGTCACTCTTTGGGGTAATAGAAAACATGACATGAAATAGGTAGGTACGGCCTTTGCAACCAATTTTATTTGAATTTCTTTTCCACCATTGGAAAGACGTCTTGCCGACCAATTATTGTCACGGTTACTCAGGCAGTCATGGACATAAGAGAATACTTTCTTCTTTGATCCACAAATTTGTTCTGGAAGCCCCAGATACATACCCATACCGCATTCTAAAGTTTAACCGATGGCATTTTTGATACCTCGCTTTATATTCGGATCCACTTTATTCCCAAACATGATGGATGATTTGTCCAGGTTAAGTTGTTGTCCCGAGGCTGATCCATGCGTATTAATGATCCTAAAAATCTCGGCTCCCTGGTGGATATCCGCTCTACAAAAGAAGAGGCTATCATCGGCAAAAAACAGGTGTGAGACCGGTGGACTTGCTTGAGATACTTTCAGTCCGGTAATATGTTTTCCCCCTCTGCTCCATTGAGTAGTGATATAAAAGTCTCAGTACACAGAATAAAGAGAAAAGGAAAAAGAGGATCTCTTTGCCGCAATCCTCTCGATAGTTTAATATTTCATCTCGGTTCTCCATTTATAAGGACTTGGTATGAAACCGAGGAAATGCAGAACATCAAGAAACTGACCCATCTCTCGAAGAATCTTAGCTTGATCATAAGGGCTTCAATGAATCTCCATTTTAACCGGTCATATGCTTTACCCATATCTGTCTTTATGGTTATGAAGTTTTTTCTGCAAATAGTGTTTGTACGGAGGGTATGAAAATTTTCTTGTGCTAACAAAATGTTATCTGTAATAAAACGCATAGCCATGAAAGCTAATTGAGTATCTGAAATTAGTTTTGGTAATGTCTTCTTTAGTTTTTTACACATAAGCTTTGAGATAATTTTATAGCTTACATTACAAGGACTAATTGGATGGAATTTCGTCATTGCTCTTGGCTTTTTTTTTTTTTTTTGAATAAGACATATGTTAGTCTGATTAAGTTTAGGATCAAAGAATCCTGAAGTGAAATTTTTTTTTTACCAATTTAACTATGTCATTGTGGATATACTGCCAGAATTTTTGATAAAATTTACTCGTCATTTTATCTGGTCCTGGGGCATTATCCGGATTAATACTAAATAGGGCTTCTTTAATCACTGCTTCCGACAGTTCCATTAGTAGGAGCTGGTTAGAGGTGTCAGTAACTTTCTCGGTAATATATCGGAGTGCATTTTCTAGGTTTGTAGATTCTACAAATTTAAATATACGTGAGATATTTGAGATATTTTAACTTTTCAACGTCTACCAATGGAGACAATATCACTTTAGTATTTCGCAATAATATACATCAAATTGAAATGTAGAAAACTAAGATCTTTAACAAATTATCGCAAGTTTATCAAAAGCGTTGGGTTTCTCTTAAAAAAAATTTCAGCTTCAAAAATCTTTGACCAGAAAAGGTTGATTAGAGCCTCAAAATTATAAAATTTGCTAGATTAATTCGATTTAGCTATTGAAGATATAAATTATAATTATAATATTTTCAAATTTCTGTAATCAATATTTTTTTCAAGGCTTTTATATGGTTTTGGTGGAGATTTGTCTTCATCTTACTGTAAGACTATCTCCAATTCTACTCTAAATTTCACTCTAAAATAGAGTTTAGAGCAAAATTTTGTGAAGTTATATTCCATATTTTACTCTAAAATAGAGTAAAAAATATAGTTATTTCAAATACAGAGAAAAAAATAGTTATTATATTTTTTTGTCGTGACTCTATTTTACAGAAAAATTGAAGTAGAGTTAGAGTAAAACACAACTCCATTTTGGAATTATTCTAAAATAAAGTAAAAAATAAAGTTATATGTTGGAGATGTCTAAGTGTAACTGTTGATATATGATATCACACAAGGGGCAAAACAGTAATTCAAATCGGAAACTCGGATTTTATTAGATCGGACAAAATACAACTGAGTTCGTTATGGAAGTGATAAACGAACTAGGACTCAAGAAACTTAAGAAGCTAGCAAATATCTTGAGTTTTCGGTTTCTAATTAAATCTCTCGGGATTTTTTCTGTTCCGGGTGTTGATTCCTCTCCCTTTATATATGTGCTCTAAGTCGGTCTTTGCAGGACATCTCCTCGATATGGGACCGAGAAGACTTTCCTTTTCTTTCAGAAGTTTCCTTTTTTTATTTGGAAACTTTCCTTTTCCATCCGAACTCAAGATCCTTCTCGATTCTTGAAAAGTTCCGACCGACTTTAGTTTATCGGGCCGTGTTCGGCCTATAAGCTCGCCTGGCCCAATCTTCTCGATACAATTCCCTCGTAAACCAAGCTTAATTCGTGTTGATCTCGGTTTGTACCGGAGAAAACTAGGGATACGGTTTTCACCTCCAACAATAACGAAGTAAAAAAATAACTTTTTAGTTTTCACTGTTAAATAAAGTATAAAAATATATTAAGAATATATTAAGAAATTTTTTTTCACCAAT
Source organism: Eutrema salsugineum (assembly GCF_000478725.1). Classification (NCBI taxonomy): domain Eukaryota; kingdom Viridiplantae; phylum Streptophyta; class Magnoliopsida; order Brassicales; family Brassicaceae; genus Eutrema; species Eutrema salsugineum. The sequence continues at coordinate 15,824,813 of NW_006256909.1, read as the reverse complement.
TTAACTATGTCATGGCGGAGTATATTTTATTCTAAAATTTTTAGATGTGTGGAACGATATATTTAAGAGCTTTCAAGTTTTCTTACCAACAAAAAAAAAGAGCTTTCAACTTTAATTTTGGTACAGTTATAGCTCTGGCGCCAGTAGCAGTTAAATTTTTCTGTTTATTATTTTAAATTTTAGGTTTGTCAAATTTATTTTATAATTAGAAGGTCTCAGACATTTGTTCCATCTCTTACTATTACAGTTCTACCTTTAAGACACTACTGATATATTTAATTTGTTACAGTTGATTATCACACCAATATCATTAATTTACTCTACGAGTAAAATATTTAATTACACTTTCACATTTTATCCATTTATTTACTCTTTGAATATGTTAAAATATTTAAGTTATATATTTAATTATTTTCTTTGTCTTGGACTGGATAAAGTAATAAATAATAATCATTCGATTATAAAAACAAAGCGAAAGTTAGTGAGAGTAAATAACGTTTGATGATTACAAAAAATGTAAATACCGATGGTTTCTTCTTTATTCTAACAGTTTTTTATAATAATTATATACACATGAGACATGAGGCAGTTACGGCAGTTGGGAGAGTTTGGTTAATAGTTACGGCGTTAGAATTAGAGACTTAACGGCAAAAAAGGTGGCGACTTGGCTAATTAACTTTTAACTTAATCAGCTTATTAACCTGACCTTAAAGTAACACACTTCACTGCCCGTTAAGTAGCGGCGTCGATTTAACGGCAACGTTAACGTTTCTCTTTTCTTGCGTATATATAACGAAAACGGTTTCCTTGGAGCTTGTGCACTTCACTCGTCTCTGCTTCTTCTACCTTTTTCTCTCTCTTCTCTCTGCTTATTTTCCGAGAAAAAAAAAAGTGAGAGAAAATTTCGAGAAAGAAGCTTCAATGGCGTCGTCTTCTCAGAGATTGACCACCGTTTGTTTGGCTGTACTCTTCCTCTTAGCTCTCACCGTCACCATAGCGATTTTCCGGAACAATGACATCTCTCACTCCAGGTTTCTCTCTCTCTCCTTCTTCGCCATTTATTTTTCTGCTCCGTTTCCGTTTAAGCTGCATTGTCTATGTTCAGCGAAGGATTTTGATATTTTACATCTCTGAATGAAAAAAATCCGCTTGAACGATTTTTCCTTCCTCGCATCTTTCTCTGTTTTTTTTTTCTTCTGCGTCGTTGTTTAAGTCTCCGTTTGAGCTGCATTTTCAATTTCTGCGAAGGATTTTTTCTCTGATTGAAAAAAACGCTTTAACGACTTCTCTATTTCGTAGATTTGAGCCTTATTTTCTGTTTTTAGGTCTCTGTTTAAGCTGCATTCTCAATTTCTGCGAAGGATTTTGACGTTTTTCCATCTCCGATTGAAAAAACTGCTTCAACTATTTCTCTATTTCGTAGATTTGTGCCCTAATTTAACGATTTGCAGCTGTTTTTTTTCTCTCCTAGTTTTACTTATTCACGACTTTATTCTCGTAGATTTGTGAGAGTTTTGAATAACTCCAGATTCAGTAATAACTTTTCTCTGTTTTTCGATTCATTATTTTTGTTAGGAAGCTGAAAACAGAGAAGGTGCAGAGCTCAAAAAACACCTCAACAATGGCGGCGAACAGGTGAAAGAGGGAACAAAAACTCGATTTTCCAATTTTTTTATTTTTATTTTTGCCGCCGCTCTCAAAACATGAAAACGCGCTGTTAACCGCTAGGTTTATCCCTTTTTGTTTTTTAAAATAAATAAAAGGTTGAAATTTAATTAAACGATCTCAGCCGTTGAAACGTAATAGGATCCTTGGATCCGTTGAACCGCTCCTTTTTGATTCCTCGAATGTAGCGTGCTAAGTTATTTCATCGCCGCTCTCACTCACACATGCTTCTGTCTCGTCTTTTAGTATTTAATAAATCCGATACTCCACGTCAGTAATTAACGTATTTTCTCACAAGGGTAGGTTGGTCAATTTATTTTAAAACGCAGTTTCCTACTCTCGCGTGTACATATATCGTTTTATTACTTGCGTTCATATAATGCCACGTGTCATAAATGGATTTGATTGGTTAAATAAATTAGTTTATGGTTGGTCGCGTCATTTGCGCAGGCTTGATGGTGTCGAGGTAAATGAAGAACATCACGCGGTCGCTGATCCAGATAAGGTTGCTGATGAAGTCGCTACGCTTGTTCAGATGTGCGTTTCTCTCTCTCTCTTCTCTCTCTCTCTAACTTTCACTTTTTTGTGTGATTGCATTTATTCAATTCCTCGGGAATTAGCTGTGAATAAAAAGCATTTCTGATTTCTCTGCAAATTGCATTTTAGACGACAAGTGCCTTGATTAGTTTTATTTTCATGGGTATTAAAAAAAAAGCTTTTGCTTTTTATTTTGTCTGTTACCTTTTTTATTCTCTCTCTCTCGCTTTAATTTTCGTCGTGAAGCTACAACCTTATAGATATGAAACCATCCCTCCGATAAAAACTGACACATTGTCGTTTCACCACGCTCTCGCGATTGTCAGACTTGCACGGACATTGTTTTGTTTTGTAACTTCTTTATTTGTTTTTAACGGCGTCTTCAATTAATTCGATTCACTTTTATTTCTGAATTTGGTGATTTGGCAACTGCTTCTACCATCTTTTTGTGGCATTTAGTTCTTAAAGTCTCTATCATCTATGGATATTACGGCCTGGTCTATTTTAGTTTTTTCACCAGCTCAACATTAATGGACCAAAAAAGTTTCGATTTTTTACTCGGGAACCACTTTATTGACCTCATAAACCAACAAAAGATAGGAACCGGAATTTATTACGTTTGGTTAGATCAAACAGAAACGGCGGCTGAAATGGCTGAAATGTTTTTATCCCGGTAAAAAAAAAATTCCTTTTTTGAATTCGATGTTTGTGGAATTAATGTATCAAGTTAATTTTTTCAGGAGCGAACAAAACATCACAGCAAGGAGAAAGCTGGGATTTTTCTCTTGTGGAACCGGCAATCCAATCGATGACTGCTGGCGTTGTGACCGTAACTGGCATAAGAACCGTAAACGTCTCGCGGATTGTGGGATCGGTTTTGGACGAAACGCAATTGGTGGTCGTGATGGACGTTTCTACGTCGTCACTGACCCGACTGATGAAGACGTTGTTAACCCCAAACCAGGAACTCTACGCCATGCGGTTATCCAAGAGGAGCCTCTGTGGATTGTGTTCAAAAGGGATATGGTGATAGTGCTAAAACAGGAGCTGATCATGAACAGTTTCAAGACCATTGATGGTCGTGGTGCTAATGTCCATATAGCCAACGGTGCTTGCATCACTATCCAGTTTATCACGAATGTCATCATCCATGGTCTTCACATTCACGATTGCAAGCCTACTGGAAACGCAATGGTTAGAAGCTCGCCATCTCATTTCGGTTGGAGGACAATGGCTGATGGTGACGCAGTCTCCATTTTTGGATCATCTCATATCTGGATTGATCACAACTCTCTCTCTCACTGTGCCGATGGCCTTGTTGATGCTGTCATGGGTTCCACTGCTATTACCGTCTCTAATAACCACTTTACACACCACAATGAGGTGATGTTGCTAGGGCACAGTGACTCGTACACAAAAGACAAGCTGATGCAAGTGACCATTGCTTACAACCATTTTGGAAAAGGACTTGTTCAGAGGATGCCAAGGTAAGTAATAAATCATTTGTTACTCAACTTCTTATACAGATTTAAGTCGCCATTTGTTCTGATAGTAGAAACTGGTTTTTGTAATGGCAGGTGTAGACATGGTTATTTCCATGTGGTTAACAACGACTACACACACTGGGAGATGTACGCCATTGGTGGGAGTGCAGAGCCAACCATCAACAGTCAAGGAAACAGATATGCTGCTCCCATGGATCGTTTTGCCAAAGAGGTCCAGTTTCTTAAAACCTTTGTTTGACTTAAAACAGAGGAAGGTGTTGTAATTGTTCCTTATACCAAAATGTGAATCAACAGGTGACAAAAAGAGTAGAGACGGATGCAAGTGAGTGGAAGAAGTGGAATTGGAGGTCGGAAGGAGACCTTCTACTGAATGGAGCATTCTTCAGGGCATCAGGAGCAGGAGCTTCAGCTAGCTATGGACGAGCCTCAAGCTTAGCAGCTAAACCATCATCAATGGTCGACACTATTACCTCTACTGCAGGAGCACTAGGTTGCCGCAAAGGCAGACTTTGCTAGCCCCTCTCTATACCACCATAGACTTTACTAACCCTAAAAACCCTTTCCCATATCTTTGGAAAGTGCATATATAATAGTACTCTTCTTCTTTTCGGTTATTTGTTTTTTGGGGTCATGTCAGTGTTCTGTCATTTCCCACTTTGTGTTTCTTCCCGGTGATAGGAATTGGTCAACCTCGGCTTGCTTCTTCTTCGTCTTCTTCTTCAAAAAGGTGGGAAAACAGAGAAGAGCAAGCATAGAAGCGTTGTTCAAAAGGTTTCCTTTGATTAGTCTACAGTTCTCTTATGGCCTCTTTAGTTTTTTTCTTTTGGGTTTTGGAGTTGTTAAGGTCCTTTGGTTTTAATGGATCTCACTCCCTTGAATTCTAGCGTGTTTTTGGATTTCTCTTTCAAGTTAGAGATAGTAGTAGAAGCAAAAAAAAAATTGTTACAAGACGATTGAGAAAAGTTTTTGATTTGATTGCAATTTCCGTTGTCTCTATGTTTTGTTTGATTGTTGCTTTGTTTGCCGTGTTTTCATTAAAGGATGATGAGATTGATTCTGATTTTATATTGCAACCTAAATTAAACCACTTGTGGAAATCGTGAACTAGCAGGAATATATCCACAAAATAGTTGAGAGTGAGTAATTGAAAAAGCTGTTACACTAACATGTGATGTGATGTCAAACCCATAAACAGTTAAGAACAATTACTAGAATGACCTTACAAACAGGTCTGTTTGCAAAAGTAACCTAGGTCCCTTACATTTTTGCTAGAATAATCTTACCAGCGTGGAAAAGACAGTGTAACTCCTCACACATGAAAATCAGTTTTTTTTTTTTTTTTTCGTAATTTAATTAATTTTTAAAAAAATAATAAAAAAAAAAATTTTTTATTAACTATGGGATTTCGTTTTCAACCTAATTTCTATTTCATTTCCGAAAAAAAACCTAGAGGTGGCTGAGAAACCGACGATGACGATGATTTTCTAGATTTTGCGAGTTTCCGGCGTCTGCATCGTTTCCGGTCACCTTCTATGCTTCTTATCGGTCTATTCTGCATCTCCGATAAGTTTTTTTCCATTTGTCGTTTCGTTTTTCTTCGTCATTTCGTTTCATTCACTTTTTCATTTTCGCGTTCTTTACCATTGTCGGCTTGTCGGCTACATCAAGCACCGGAGAAGACGAAAGACAAAAAAGTTGATTTCAAACCTTCTCTCGGCGACGAACACGTCAGTTTTCCGTATATGATAGATTTATTGAATCATATATAATTAATTGTTTCATGTATGGTAGACTTGTTTAATAATGTATGATAGAGTTATTATACTGAATTTTTTTGTATTTCCGGCGAATCTGTGATTCTGGCAATTTCGTGTTTGAGGCCTTGAAGCCGTTTCATCTTCTTCAGAAAATCGATGTGAGGACCCGGCGAGCATATTAGGGAACTTCCAGTGTTTTTTGGGCGAAAGACACCAGTCACCTATGGTGGCAGGGGCTGAAAAGGAACTTTCAGCGTCGATTGTGCGAAAGATAGAGTTACAATTGCAACGGCGGCTGAAAGTGAGCTTTCGAAAATAAAGCTAACCCTAATTTGTGTGTGTTTCAGGAATCAGACATCCATGTATAGTAGACTTGTTAGACCGTGTATTGTAAAGTTATTGTTTGGTGTATGTATGATAGAGTTGTTGAATCATGTATGATAGAGTTGTTGAATCATGTATGATAGAGTTATTGTTCTCTATATGTATGGTTGAGTTGTTGAATCATGTATGATATAGTTCTTTGTATGTTATAGTTGATTTATGTATGGTAGACTTGTTTAATCATATATGGTATTGTATAGTTATTGAATCATGTATGATTTACTTGTTTAATCATCACCTTATACGATTGAAGTTTCGACATCTTTGACGATATTTTTGGATTCCGCTTTGTCTATAATCTAGACGCATAAATGGACGGACGGTTTTGTTTTCAAATTATCGCAAAAAACCACCAAGTTGTCGAGTACTTGCTAAAAACCCAGAAGTGTATCTTGTGGTAGCTTTTGCAAGTATATCTTCAACAACATATAACTCAATCGAACCTCATAATAGCATTGATCCAAGTCAAAATTTTCATAAACCATACCTACGAAATCACTATAGTCAATTTCCCAATCAACAACTAAAACTTTTTCCTCCAAGATACAAATAGTACTCCAAAAGAGGTAAAGAGAGGAAATCATAAGAACTACAAGATGCAGTGGTTGGAACAGAAAAATTTGATAATAACTATTTGATAAAAACGTCATTTCATATCATTAAGTCTACCGTTCAGTGAAGTAAATATGTCTATTAATTTTTAATATGTCTACCAATTTCGAATAGGTCTACCAATTTTCAAATAACTCTACCAACATCGAAGCTCCCAAATGAGTTATATGTCTACCATATTATCAAATAAATCTATTTTTTAAAACAATAAGTCTACCACCGCCAAATATATCTATTACATAGTTCCATATGTCTATCACATATCTATACTCTCTAACGGAACTTTTAAGTCTACCACACAGAAAACAAGTCTATTATTTCAAAACAAATCTATTATCGACATTTACATCTACCATGCATACAACAAAACTATCACGAATATATTTTTTATATTGTAGTAGATTTATATTTATTAGAAATAAGTCTATTTTTGTGTCTAACAAGTCTACTATGAAAGTTAATAAGTCTACCGATATTGGTCAACCACATCTCACAAAGTCAACTCAACAACATTATGTCTACCAACTTGAAAATAAATCTACTTTAAAAACCAACAAGTCTACCAACACATTCAAATATCTACCTTTCGATGAAAATAAATCTATCATTATAAGTCTATCAACATCTAAACAAATCTATTTTTGGAATATTAAGTCTACCAAAAATTATTATGTCTACCGACATATTTTTAAATCTACCAAAACTTATATATCTATCATTAAGCTTGATAGACTTATTTCTGGGTGTCCGATTTTAACGGCTGACGTGGAAATAATTTAATAATGGCATTTTTGTAAATACGTTTTTTCTCATCAAAGCTTCCCGAGGGTAAAATCGGATTTTTTTAAAATGAAAGGTTATTCTACTAATTTCAGCTATTTTTAAGGTCACAATAGCAATCCTTCCTAAACAGTTTTATCATATATTTCTTTCTTCTTTTAGGTTTGAGATTTTAGTGGTTCTGGTCCTTGCTCTGCACGTTACAAGTAAGGGATTTTGTTTTTTTACTCCTTTTTGGATTCGTAAATACTTTGTTGTGTGATCACAAACGACAATTCATGTGAAACATTGTACCACCATATAAGTCTCACCGTCAGAGTATTTATTGAACCATACTCAGACATCAAAATAAAGTTACCAGTCAAGAAAAGATTCATAGATAAAGATAAAAGAACATATATTTGTAACTTGATCACCTTATGCATATCTACGTCTGTAATCCAGGAAATCATATCAGGAGGAAGACCCTTCAAAGCATTGAATAGAGACATTTATCCTCTTTCACTAGCACTGGCCCATTCACCTTCACATTTACAACCAAAACACATCTCACTTCAAAACAATACCCATAACAACACACTATTTTATACAAAGGAAACGCATTTTGTTGTTTAGCGTTTAGCGATTTGGAATTTGAGGGTTTACCTGGAATGCATTGTGTCATCGAACCAACTCATTTCTTGATGAACCACTTTATCGAGTGACATCAACGAGATGCGTTTGATCAACTTTCTGCCTACAAATTAAAGATTTCAGATTCTTTGTAAAACATTGTTTTGTTTCAACATCCAAAACGATATTAATACGAATGCAGTCCACTTCCACTACATAATCAATCACAACCGACAAGGTGTCATGATAATGATTAGATTCACACTATAAGGCATCTCTTGAGCAAAAAGTAAATATTTTCACCTTTTTGTGTTTTTGTTTTGAAACTTATGTTGAAGTAAGAGTGCTTGTCTAGGTTCCTAATCACGTTAAGTTTGTCTTTTTGTAAGTTTTCTTTTGCTAGTGAAACATTATTCAATATTTTGTTTTATCCTTTTGGTCGAATAAGGTTTATCAGATTCGTCATACAAGTCTCACCATCGGGGAATATAAAGAACATCATGAACGATACAACCAAAAGAGCTTAGAAGAGGGAACAAGAATCAATGCTCAAATCAGTTCTCTTTTAAACGGTATCACCATCTGTTGTCTGGAACACATAGCCAGCCTCCTTGAAGTGAGATTTTAACATTGCTAAAGACTTGTACCTATGAGATATCTTGTTCTTTTCTTCCTTTGCCATTTCTGCATAACTACAACCAACAAAACAAGAGATATCACACATGACACACTAAGCTTGCTCAGTTTTTGCCTTTTTACCATGAGAATATCCCGGAAAAAAACCGAGGTTTAATACTATGTTTTCTGGGAGATAAACAGATTCGTACGTTTGGTCATATCCATCCGGTTGAAACACTGGATCCCACCCAAAATCAGTCGGTCCTCTTGCTGGAACTATCTTACCCTAACACATCAATTACAAATACAAAACAATCAAACTTTGACAACTAAACAACATGTGAAAAAACGCTAAAAGCGACTAGCAGAGAGTTTGATTAAAGAGCGGTGACAATGTTTAACATACCGGAGTTTTCCCCAAAAATGTAAGAGGTTCAGCACCAGGACCATGCGAGAAAGAGAATGCACACAATGCATATGCAGATTTATCCTCATAGGCCATCAGTAAGTTGTTCAGACCTGAACATGATTCAGACCAAGATTTGGTGTTACCAATCTAATAGATAAAAGGCTAATTAAGGTGAGAAAGGAAAGAGAAACATTAGACTATTACAAACCTTCATGACCAAGCTTCTCAAGAAACCACTTGCTGCAAATAACAGGAAAGAAGAAGATCAAAGGTGCTACAAAGAAGAACTTCAGAGACAGCTAGATAACTTCAATTCAGTTAGTCCCACACTACTTTCAATCTGATATTTACCAGTAGTTAGACTTAGATCCCAGGCTCCCAACAAATACATATTCCTAGCTCCAATTTTTCATTCTCAGATAACATCGGTAGCTAGCAGTAAGTTAAGAAATGAGAGGTCTTTTAATAAATCAGGACATCCAGGATAAGATTATTCAATAAGATAACTCCATTTTGGTTACTCACTCAAACACTAAGCAGTAGGCGCCTAGAAGAACTCAGGACAAAACTTTATCCAGATAAAGTTGCCAGTCAAGAAAGATTCAGGAACAAAACTTACATGTATGGCCCTGAAACATCCAACAAAAAAGGAAACGAAATCGATATTAAGTCAGATAGTGTGTGACCATTTTCTGTACATAGTGAAAGAAAAAAAAACTTTAGAATCTAAAGGAGATCATACCAGGAAGACCCTTCAAAGCATTGAAACAGAGGCATGTATCCTCCACTAGAACTGGCCCATTCACCTTCACATTAACAACCAAAAACACACTTCATATCAGTGTTTTTACGATCCTTAGCCACTAACTTACTATTACTAGTACACATTCAGCTACAATGTAACAATTAACATAAGAATGATTATGATATCAATTCAAGTAAAATAGCTGAGTAGTCCAACCAAAAGTAGAAAAAGGTAGAAGCTTGTGAACCTGAAGAGCAGCCAAACGAGCCTTCTCTTTGGAGATATCCTCAGGCTCACCTTGCAGCTCAGGCACTGCAGATCAAGACACACACACACACACACACACACACACACACACACACACACACACACACACACACACACACACACACACACACACACACACACACACACACACACAAACACACACACACACACACACACATAAATAACAATGAGCCTAATGAGAAATTGAAAGTAGGAATCGAGAGAAAAATCGAAAGTGGTAGTAAGCAGTTACGCACGGTCGAGTTTGAGAGACTTGAAAGGAATGGAATTTCCGATGATGGCTTTGACCTCTTCGAGCTTCTTTGCGTTTCCGGTCACAAACGTTACCGGCCGTGGCAAAACCACCGCCGTTGCTTTCGCCGCCGCCATTTCGTCCCTTTGCTTTGTTTTTTTTTTACTCACTGCAGAAAGAGATGAACAAGTCGTTTAATTTCTTTTTGACAATCAAATGGGCCAAGATCACATTTTTAAGCCCATTAAGAGGAGTTACCTTGTTCGTCGAATTAACTTATACCATTAACCTGTCATTGGTTTAAGTAAACCGAGCTTTCATTCAATTAGGCATGTACACAATTCGTATTAAGCTTATAGATTGCATGCATCATTGTTGGAGCGTTCGTTCTGATATAATGTCTGCTAACTAGGCCTAGGACTTAAACTGAACTGAACGAAACCAATCTGAACCGACCAAATCTGTTTTTTTTGGTTTTCGGTTCCATTTGGTTTTGAGTTCGAAAACAATCCGCCAGTTTTCAAAATAACTATGGGTCTCGATTTGGTTTGGTTCTTAGATTATTTTCTTAAATTTCTTTCTAATTTTTCCGAATCGACTTATTACCAAATTATATCGGATATTACGAAAATATATTTATAATTTCCAAACTGAGGAACCAAAGTAGCCCGAACTTGACCGAATTTGGAAAACCTCAAAACTTCGGTTGAATTCAGGCTTTCATTAAAAAGAATACCCTACCAAACCAAACCATAGTTTTATTCGGTTGGTTTTGATGACAACACGAAACACTCGACAAACCGAAAATTCAAATTGCCGAAGCATTTCCTTTCAATACACAACAAAATGACAAAAATAGTTTCCACTACTTGAAAGTTCAAACTGACACACAAATCAAATTCGGGTTTCGAAAATCGATTTCCGTTTAGTTTCGGTTAATAACTGAACCAAGGCGGGTTTGCACATTTGGTTTTTGGCATCTCGGAGAAAGAAGAAAGAGAGATGTAGAAAGAAGGGAGAGACTCACATAACTGAACTCACAAAACATTTCCCAAAATCAAACCTCAAAAATCTGAAATTAATCAATGGCCAAGAAAGGCATCCCAGAGTGGCTCAACAGTTCCCTCTGGTCCACAACCTCCTCCTCTCCTTCTCCCACCGTCGACGACGATCGCACTCGCCGCCATCCTCCCGACGCTACTACTTCCGTCGCTCCTTCTCCTCCGATCGTCGACCGTCCGCCTCTTTCTCCTCCTCCCTCCGCCATTTCCACCGCACCAGCTCCGGCTCGTCCTCCTTCCAAATCTGTGATCAACGATTCGCATAATGCGACTGGTAACGATGGTTCTGGAACCGAAACTCTTCCAGCAGCTGAGGATGTTTCTCGAAAGGCGCAGGTCGTCGCTGAGGTTAGTGCTAAAAAAAAAAAAAATCTCATGCTCTGTGTACATTTTGATTGATTTCTCCTTCATCTGGATATTTTCCAGTTATCTAAGAAGGTGATAGACTTGAAGGAATTGAGGAAGATAGCTTCCCAAGGTTTACCTGATGATGCTGGGATTCGCTCTCTTGTCTGGAAGGTAAAACACATTCACTACCTTTGTATTGTTACTGTGGTTTTTAGTAATGGTAATGCAATCTATTCTTGATTTGATGAGTTCTCTTTGAATCTGCTTGATTCAGTGTTTACTTTGTTTTTGAGTATGCAATTTTAGTTGAAGGAATGGATTATTCTCAGTTTTTTTTGCTTCATATTGGTCTCTTGAATGTTGACAGCTTTTATTGGGTTATCTGTCACCGGATCGTTCACTGTGGTCTTCTGAGTTAGCTAAGAAAAGGTCGCAGTACAAGCAATTCAAAGAGGAGCTTCTGATGAACCCTGTAAGTCCGTTTTGGTGATTTGGTACTCAGAACAATATGTTGATTAGGTTTTCGAAGAGAAACATGATAATGGGGTTAGTCGGTGTTCTCTTTTGCTCATCTCTTGGGGAGATAATTCCATCAAACTTCTGATTAGTGTGGATAGCTAGCTAGATTGATATGATAGACACAATCGCATATTTGTTAAACCAGGATGTAACGAGTGAGTTGCCACTAGCTAAGCGCGTGATGATGAAAATTCGCTGTCAATAGAAGATAAATGATTGTATGTTGACCTAGTAGATTTCACTGATTTTCAATGGAGAAGATTGGTTTTTTAATATGTTGGAAGCTTGTATGTGTTATGATGACCGCTAAATAGATGTCATCCGTTTGACTAAGCAGACTGATCTAGGGTCCTGGGCATGAGATACTTCCTAAACGTACAATGTAAAGATATAGTAGTTAGTGAAGAAGGAGTTGGTTATTGTTGAGCTGTTTACATTATCTGGGGGATAACTCGTCCTTTTTCATGTTCCTTTTTTGTTTTCAATTTAAGATTACCCTGGTTTCTATATATTTTTGTGGCTAGTTAGTCAGAAGTAACGAGGAAAATGGAGAAATCAAAGGGTGGTGATGGTAGTGACCCAAAAATCGAAAGCCCTAGAGTTCTTTCAAGGTCAGAGATAACTCATGAGGATCATCCCTTAAGTCTCGGATCAACAAGCTTATGGAACAATTTTTTCAAGGTATTTAGTTTTTCAGCTTGAGAATTGAGATATCTTCAAATATAATCATTGTGAGACAATTGAAAAATTTAGATGTTATTAATTTATCATCGAATTGTACATTTGGCCTGAAAGTCCTAGAACTGTTATGGATGATTTAGGCTGTAGCTAAGTTATCAGATTCTCGGATATAGGGATGTAACAGCCAATTTATGCAATTCTAAGAATTTGGTTTACATTTACTAGTATGATTTTGCCACGTCCCAGTTGGTTTTAAAAAGCAGATTTAGGAGAGGTATAGGAACATGAGAAGTTCAACCTTACGTAATGTCTAATAAACAACTTTCCTGTGAATATTTATATTTAATACCTTCAGTTGTCATGTATTTGAATAGGTAAGGATTGTCACAGTTAAAATATTTGTATAGGGACGTTGAGCAAAAATGCGTAGTCAGTCTGTAATGAAAATGGTGTTTATCCAATAGGCATACAAAAAGACATGGTCATAGAAGCTTTTAGTTCTTTAAAAGGCTCTGTGTGCCACGCTCCATGCTTTTGGACTTTGTAGTACTCTCTTTTGTAAAAGCATGGCTCATTAATGACACACATGATCACTTTGTAAAAAATCCTTTTCTCACCCTGGTTTAGTATAGTAATTCTCATCCTAATTTCAAGTTGCTACTGCTCAGGACACAGAGGTCTTGGAACAAATCGAGCGTGATGTGATGCGTACTCATCCAGACATGCACTTTTTCTCTGGGGATTCAGCGGTTGCAAAATCCAACCAGGTTGGGTTTTGGTTTTGCTAGAGTTTAAAGCGTTTGGGATGATCAAAACATTTGCACACTGATAGCTTTCGGACTGATTTTACATATGTCTTGCATCTACAGGACGCTTTGAAGAACGTGTTGACTATTTTTGCAAAGTTGAACCCGGGGATCAGATATGTACAAGGGATGAATGAGATATTGGCACCCATTTTCTACATCTTTAAAAACGACCCGGATAAAGGAAATGCAGTAAGTACTTGTCTCTCCAAATGTACCATTTTCTTTTTCTTATTTTGATTTGAACTCACATTGTTTCTACCTCTTTTGGTTCCTTTTTGGGCAACACACCACTAGTTCTCCTTATTTGCTTAACACTGTCATTATAACTTATGCAGGCGTACGCTGAATCAGATGCATTTTTCTGTTTTGTTGAATTGATGAGTGGGTTTCGAGATAATTTCTGTCAACAACTTGATAACAGTGTCGTGGGTATACGTTACACCATAACAAGGCTTTCCATGCTCTTGAAACATCATGACGAAGAACTTTGGCGTCATCTAGAAGTCACAACCAAAGTAAGATATCACACACAACTATGGCTAATGAGCAAAGTCTTCCTATGTATGTATATTCATTAGTTCTGTCTAGATTTTTCCGGTATGTATTGTTGCCTGTTTATGTTGCATTAATGTTTTGCTGAATCTTTCAATCCCTAATCTACCCTAAACACTAGAGTAAAAACAACCAAAATGTGGATCATTGCTATCTAAACTTCGAGCTTCTCATTCGAGACCTGTATGTTCATTTTTTTTCCAGATAAACCCGCAATTCTATGCGTTCAGATGGATCACACTCCTATTGACTCAAGAGTTCAACTTCGTGGAAAGCCTTCACATCTGGGACACACTCTTAAGCGACCCCGAAGGTCCTCAGGTATTATTCACTGTAACACCATTCAGCGTGAACAAGGTCAATTTCACATGTTGCATTCTTGTGAGTCATTAAAGGTTTCAATACCTTTGAGCATCTGGGTTTAGGACATTAAAAACGTATGCTTGTATAACGATACAACAGATTCGTATGTGTTATAGTCCTCGAAATCAGCTTCGGTTTGCATCTTATTCTAAAATTTAAGCTAGAGCTAACGGGCATTTGATGTCTTGTAATTGCAGGAGACGCTACTGCGGATATGTTGTGCAATGTTGATTCTAGTTCGAAGGCGTTTGCTTGCTGGAGATTTTACGTCGAACCTCAAACTTCTTCAGAACTATCCTCCTACAAACATCAGTCATATGCTCTATGTCGCGGACAAATTACGCAGCAAGTAAAATCTTCAGGTTTTAAAAAAAAAATCACTCTCTTCTCCTTTTTGTCGTTTTAAATTCGTAAACTATGCAACTTTATGATGTATATTATTGTGTAAGTTAACTTTAGCTGCCTGAGAAAATCTCAGATCAAAACTCTGCTTCAGTGTTAAAGACTATGATGATGGTATTGGTGTGTAATAGAGATATAATTAGAGAGAGTTTTAGGATCTGTCTCTTTTCTTATATATTTGATTTGATCAGTTCACGCAACTTTCGTGGTTTGATTTGGTAAATTTTAAAAAAAAATTGAACAAGTAATAGATGACAAATATTTTTGTACGAAGTCAAAACTCTTTTCAAGTTTTCGTCCAATAAAGAGACTCTAAGCAAAGTTGTTTTCTTTTTGTTTAAGGAAACTAAAAGCATAGTTGGAACCAAAAAAAGTCATGAGCTGTGGAACAATTTCGTTATTGCTATTCTTTATTATGATTCTCCTTTATCCATACTGTTATCTCTTCTTTCTCTTCGCTTCTTTTCTACTTTGCTTTGTTCTTGCTGCTTACTATCTTCTTTTTCTTGGAGAATTCTAAAGCTTCTGTTGAAGACTCAAAAATGGATTCGGTGCGTTGGAGTATGTGATTAGCTATGGCTTAATTCGGTAATTGTTCAATGGTTGAATCCTTGTTCGAAGGAAATTTTATACATCGAGGTTGGCAGTTTCTGATATTACAATGTAATCTCTCTTTGCTTGTATCTCAAGTCAACTATTTAATTATTACTAGATCTTGATTATCATTGTCTGAGTTCCCACATAACATAATGTCAACTCATAACCTCGTGCTACTTTTTTCTTTCTACTAAATAATCAACAGTATATATAAGACCATTCATATGAGTACTACAAATATATAAATTTCGCTATATCTCAACCCAAAGTTTTTTATTTAATTATTTATTGAGTGCATTACGTAGCACTTATACAAAATTATTATCTATAACAATTTTGAGCTTTAGAGCTTTTGACACACTTATATAACTGTTTGATATTTATAATGACTAAAATACCATTATTTTATTTTATAAAGAAAACAATTTAATTTCTTTTTTATTATTATTTTTCACATATTTCATATAGTTTGTTATAGTTATTTATTTTCATAAAAAGATAATTTTATATTTCTTTTCACACTATAAATTATGAAATATTTACAGAGGATAACACTTTCTCAGTTATTATTTACACATTTTGACACTTTAAAATAAAGTGGCACTTTATTATGTCTTTTACATCTGAAATAACAATATTACCCTCTAACTTAAATTTATCACAAACAAACCGGTTGTAATATTTTCTCTAAACCAGACCTTTACTCTACAAACTGAGTTATTATAACTGAAGTTATTAAAAATAGTGTCCTTAAAGATAAGAAGAAAAAAAAACAAGGCAACTCTCTCTCTTCTTCTCAGATTTCTCTCGATATTCTTATTCATTTTAGTGTTCTCTTGCTATTAGATTTTAACCATCTTTTTCTTCTTCTTCATTTCAGTGTTCTTAGTAGTTTGGATATAGAAAGTTTCTGACAAAATTCATCCAATTCGAAATCAAGGTTTTTTGCTCCAAATTGGTCTCAGAGATTTGATGGGATAATCAAATCTTAAGGATTAGGATTTCTTATTTTATTTCTTAATTCTGGTTTTGTGGAAGATTTCATAATTCCGATTTTTTTTTTTAATCTGGTTCAAAATAGATTTGTAGGTGAGAGATAATGTGACGATGGAACTAATCTCTACAATTTTTTGTTGTTTTCTGGAATTTAGCTTCTTCATTCTCAGATCTGTTTCTCACTGACTAGCGTTTTGTCCATATCATTTTGTACACAAACACAATCTCACTTGTTCGAGTTCATATGTACTTAATTTGGTGGATAAAAATTATATGTAAAAGACGTGTGGACATGAAATGTAAAAAAATACGTCCACATGGACGTGATATGTAAAAAATACGTCCATATGGACGTGATATGTAAAAAATTCGTCCATATGGACGTGATCTAAAACCCAACTATTGGACGTGTCCATGTGTATTCAGTCTGATGCATTTCACTATGGACGTGTCCCCGTGGATATCCATGTGTTCTTGTGTATTACAAATGCTTTTGTGCAGATAATGTGAACTAATATCAGAAAGTCACTAAGCAAGCACTGGTGAAATTTGATTTTTTTTTTCCACCTATGGTCATTAACTATCAAGGATCACCATTTTCAGTTTTGGACTTGTTCATGTGTACTAAACAAGATGAATTTTAATATGGATGCATTCTGTGTACAATCAGTTCATTGTTACCGAAATATTAAAAACTAGAAATATCAAGCCATAAAGAATTTACATTCTATAAAATACGGATGGTCCATGACCACATCGATTGGACCATATTGATACGATCACGTCCTCTTCATTGGATTTTGTCCACTTGGATAAGTCCATCATAAAACTATCGTTCGCTAAATATATAAGGAACAAAAATGTGAGTTGCCTTGACTTTTCTAAATTAATTACCAGCCATGGTTAGACCATAAGAATGTCTAAACTTGAACTAATTTAATGGTTAAATATTATAAGCGTTAGATTTTTTGTGTCCATATTGGTGGATAGCCATGTATCCAAGACGATTTATCCACAAAAATTTATCCATATTGCATTATTCACACAAAACTATGAAAAGATGTAAATCTATGAAAGATAGGTGTAGATCGAGCATTAAAAAATACAAAATACCATGTTTTTGGTGGACAGGTACATGGCAAATAAACTATTTGATTATGAACAAAGATATTCAAAATCATCAAGCTCGTGTACCTATCAATATATGAGAGTAATTTCCATTGTGTCTGATAGAAATTTTTTTTCCATTCGTGGACATGTACATGATAAATAAACTTTTCTTAAAGCAAGTTAACTTAAATCATGTTCATCCAAAATGCTATGATGTTATATTTTTTTCCAAACATTATGTTAAATTATCAGTTACCTCAATGGATTGACTATATTAAGTTTCAAGTACTTACAGTTCATGGTCATTATATACTGCATATATCCTTTCATCATATATTCGATACGTATACACAAAAGATGGATGTGTACACACTCTTAAGATTACCAAATTGTTTGGACAAACACATGTCCACTAAAATTTGCCGGTAAATTATATTGACGTCAAATTATTCTTGTCAAGACACCTATCGGCCGACGTAATAGAGCTTTCTGGCATCGTTATAAGAACAGCTACTCTTGCATCGTTATATTACTATGTTTTACAGCGTCGTTCGGACATGACCACTAAATTACCCAGGTAACTGATATTGTCGAGAATTTAGCTCTGTAAAAACACATATCGCCGACGTAATTGATTCGTTCCGGCGTCGTTACAAAAACAGCTACCCCGACATCCAGACCAGGGGGCAGACACATGCAGATACCCCGGCCAAGGGAAAATGGTAAAAGTCGTCTTCTAGCGAATAGAAAATGAAAGAACGAATGAAGAACTCTAATTCTCGAATATTTCTCTGGTCGACGGATGCAGAAAAATGGTACCCATGAAGATTGAAAAAGTTGCTGCGTGGATACGTCCATGCTGAAATGCGTGGATATGTCCATGGTGAAAAGCATAGATCATTCCAATAAATGAATCTTTGGTACACGTAGATACGTCCATGCTGAAATACGCTATTACGTCGATTGGAATGGTCATATGCTATTACGTCATATTTCGATGAAACTTATATATATTCATGTATTTTACACATATATGTATCCATGTGGATGCATATTGTAGATTCATATATATGGTAATCGTGTGGACATGGCCAAGTTTGTTGGGTCTATTGTGTTCTGATCATGTGTACATGGTAATTGTATCCATATGGTCACGGCTACGTCAATTTGTTTTATTGATAGTTTAAATCTACTATTAACGTAAATTATGGACGTGTTCACGATGGACAATATATCATGGACATAGTCACAATGGACAATATATTATAGACATGGTCAATAGACAATATATCATGGACATCGTTATTTTGTACACATAATTTAATTAATTTATTATTTTTAAATGTTTCGTGGACATGTACATGGCAAACAAGCTCTGGTTATAGGTAAGATATTCAAAATAATTAGTATGACATGTAATGATAATATGTCCATACGAAAAAAATCCACACAAATTTAATTCAAGGCAACCATATTCAAATATTCGTTGGTGAAAGAAACTACAACACATACATAATATGACCGTCAAAGGATATGTCCATTAAAAGATATTTACAGGGAAAGTGAATTATGTGCACGTGTTTACTAACGAGTTTTGTGTACTTGTCCATATAACTTGTTTCTTGTATTGTTTATTCTCCTCCTTTATCTTCATACACAACCGACATAACCACATGCAATTCTAGTTGCAGCAACAGCGGATTCACGACCATGTCGGATTCACGAACACAAGATCCAAGTAATCCAAGTACAAATCTGGATCCAAATCATTCACCACCATCCACGAGGAAGCTTCATCATTGATGTCGTTAACCTCTCATCCTTTGAATAGAATAGGCTTAAGCTCCCCCGTCCATGGTTGCCACTCATAAATTTGTTGACGCAAATCTGAGAGAAAGAGAGAGAAAAGAGAAAAAGAGAGAGAAAGCTGCTTCGTTGATTTAGGATTTTCCTTTTCTGTTTGGGTGGTGTTTTCAATGTTGGCAAGAGAGAAGAGAGAAGGAGATGCATGTGTGTGTGAACGAGAGAAGGAGATGAGATATCTGTGTCTGTGTGTGAACGAGAGAAGGAGATAGAAAGAAAGAAGGAGAGAAGGAGATAATGAGAGAAAGAGAAAACCAGTGGTTGCAAACTCAATTACAACCGGTTTTTAAACATCAATTTCTCATGAAATATAAAGGAGGGGTCAAAATGGGATTTCGCTAGTGTAAATTAAGAAAAAAGTGTCATCAGAAATGAAAGTGTCATATTTTGTACATATAAACTTAGAAAGTGTCAAATCATGTAACAAACTCATAAATTATATATTTTTTTCTCAATACATTGATATCTATATACTTATTTTTGTAGTGATTTGTTTATGTGTCAGTTTCTGAATGAATTTCAGCAGCAAAAAGGCTGTTTAGCTTCATTTTGCAATTACGTGTCATTTTTTTATTGGTTCTTATCTGATGATGTGTAAAAAAACTTCAAACAAATCCGGTCTAAATTATTATGGTTTAATATTTAATTTCATAGTCAATCAAACCGTTTTTCTATATACTTATTTGTGTAGTGATTTACTTATGTGTCGCGCTCACAGCGAGTTTCAGAATCTCTCGCTTACGTGTCAGCTCCAGAATGAGTTCCGGCTGCAAAAAAACCGTTTAACCTCATTTTACAATTACTTGTCATTTTTTTATTGGTTCTTATCTAATGATGTGTAAAAAAAAATTTAAACAAACTGGTCTAAATTATTATGGTTTATTGCTTAATCTGTAGTCAATCAAACCGTTTTTAAAATTATATAAAATCAAAATTTAGAAAAAATTAAACAAAAAGGTTTTTTTTTAAAACACAAAAAATGGAAACTATATCTCTTAGTGTTTACCATTTCTTATGTTTCTGAAATTTAGAAAAAATCTAATAAAAATGTTAAAAGAAACAAAAAATGGAATCTATTTAAAAGTAATAGAATGTCTTTCAAAACAAAAAAAAAATTTCTAATAGAATATCGCTAATTATTAATAGTGTTTACGATTTCTTATGTTTATAGGGTTTTCGATTTCTTGTGATTTAGTATAAATAACAGCCACTTTTCTTTACTTCTACCATAACTTCTGGGGATAAAAGAGAAAGCTGATAACAGAGAAAGAGAGAGTGGTAACAATTAAGCTGACTTAGGTGGTGGATTTAGCTTTATGCTAGAACATCACGACCTTGAACATCACGACTTTGTTCTTTTTCTTCTTTTTCTTTTGAATACCTTCAGTTGCATGCGTTGCTGCTGTGAACTGCTTTAAGATCAAACATCTTCACCTTATTGGAACTATCAATCTTCCTTGGAGTTGGAGGCATTGAGCATTTTGTCCCAACTTTGATGCCTTTAACTCCTCTAAGATCAAACGTAGATCTCCTCCTGATTTAAACTAGATTGCAATTACGTGTCATTTTTTTATTGGTTCTTAGGTGGTCATTTTTTATTGGTTCTTATGTGATGATGTGTAAAAAAGAATAAAAACAAACCAGTCTAAATTATTATGGTTTAATGCTTAATTCCATAGTCAATCAAACCGTTTTAAAAATTATATAAAACCAAAATTTAGAAAAAAATTAATAAAAACCTTTAAAAAAAAAATAAAAAAATGGAATCTGTATCTCTTATGGAATGGTATATAAAGCTCATCGACCATTTAAACAAAAAAATATAGGTTAGTGTTCTCGATAGTTATAATATATAGGTTAGTGTTTACCATTTCTTATGTTTCCGAAATTTAGGAAAAAACTAACAAAAATGTTAAAAGAAGTAAAAAAATGGAATCTATTTAAAAAGTAATGGACTATTGTTTCAAAACAAAAAAAAATCAAAATTTTTAAAAAATATCTAATAAAAAAGTAAAAAAAAATAGAATCTATATTCTAACTAATGGAACATCGTTTTTTAAAAAAAAATCATCTCTATCTAATGGAATGTCCCTAATTATTATAATAAATAGGTTAGCCTTTACAATTTCTTATGTTTATAGGGTGTTCAATTTCTTATGATTTAATATAAATATCAGCCATTTTTCTCTAATTCTCTCAGAACTTTCAAATTTTTCTAACATATTCCTTCTTTTTCGTTCTAACTAAAAACTCATGAAGTCATCAGGTAATCATATACTAATGTTTTTCTAAACAAGTATTAAATAAGAAATAACTTAAATCATATTGGTCTAAATTATTATGGTTTAATACTTCACATTATTGTCAATACCGTTTTTCAAATTTAATAAAACCGATATTTAGTCAAATCTAATGAAAAAGTAAAAATCAATCAATGGAATGTCTAAGGAAATGATGGTATTTGTGATGTTAAAATACATCAAACAGTGATTAAAATTGAATAAATTTGTACGGTACTTAATAAAACTACGTCTAAAATACATAGAACAATGATCAAAAGATCTCAAAACTATTTAAATTAAATTATTTGGATATTAATATGTTTTTATTTACTCTCTTTTATATTGTTTTCATGATCATGTTTTCAAACATTAAAATGCAAGGAAATCTAACAAACAAATATACCCAACAACAGAGAATAAAAAAACAAATGAATCCAAACTACTATTAAATTTCTAAACAACCAAATGAAAAATTATATTAGTCCGTACAAGGCGCGGGAAAGTTAACTAGTTTGTACTTAAAAAAATTATCGTTTATCTATTCTTTTGCAAAGCAACCAAGGGGGAATGCCAGAAGATTCTGAGTATACTAAAACAGTACGAAGGCGTTTCGGGCCAACAAATTAATTTTGAGAAATCATCGCTTCAATTTGGGCACAAAATTCCAGTAGCAGTCAGACTGGAAATTAAACAAATTTTAGGAATTTTGAAAGACGGGGGAACAGGGTCCTATCTCGGAATTCCGGAGAGCATGGGAGGCGCAAAAACAAATTTTTTTAGTTTTTTAGCGGATAGGCAACAGGATAGGATTAACAGCTGGACCTCGAGATTATTATCAAAAGGAGGCAAAGAAGTTCTAATTAAGTCGGTGGCTTCGGCAATGCCTACTTTTGTCATGTCATGTTTTAGGCTCCCTAAATTCTTAACGGCAAAACTGACCAGCGCAGCAGCACGATACTGGTGGAGCTCGGATGGAAATCACAAAGGCATGCATTGGATATCATGGACTACGATGTGTAAAGATAAAGTGGAAGGGGGACTGGGGTTTCGAGATATGGAAAATTTTAATACGGCTTTACTGACAAAACAATTATGGAGGCTGATAGATAAGCCTCAGTCACTGTTTGCAAGGGTCTTTAAAGGAAGGTATTTTAGGAAATCAAGCCCTTTAGACCCTGTACGTTCCTACTCACCGTCCTATGGATGGCGCAGTATAATCTCGGCTAGATCTCTGGTTAATAAAAGGCTAATCAAAAGAGTTTGTTCCGGATGTTCCATCTCAGTATGGAAAGATCCATGGATACTGGTTTCTCACACAAGATCAGCAACTTGTAAAGGTTTTAACTATTACCCGAATCTTATGGTCAATCATTTAATAGACCCAATGACAAATACATGGAACCTGGGTCTGATAAAGGCAATCATCGATCCAAAGGATGTGGAAATTATTCGAGGAATACCCATTAGTAGCTTGTATAAACCAGACCAACTGGGATAGCATTACTCAAAATCCGGGAGATATACAGTTAAATCAGGGTACAAATCTGTACACCAATCACCAAATGTTGATATAGAAGATCATTATGGGCCGAATATAACATCACTACAAGCACATGCTTAGAAATTGAAAACCTACCCAAAGATAAGACACTTTATATGGCAAGCAATTTCTGGGTGCCTTTCGGTATCATCTAGGTTACGGACCCGTGGAATACAATGTGACACACAATGTGCAAGGTGTGGAGTAGAAGAAAAAACAATAAATCATGATCTATATGAGTGTCCTCCTGCTTTACAAACATGGGCCTTATCCCAACGCCCTCAAATGTGTTTCCAATGACATCGGTTTATGCAAATTTTGATCACCTATTTTGGAGATTACCAAAGGAGGCACAAAATACACAATTTTCCTGGATCGCATGGTACATCTGGAAGGCAAGGAATGCGAAGGTATATTCGAATAATGACATAGATCCACAAATTACATTGAAAATAGCAGAAACAGAAGCGACCATATGGGAAGAGACGCAGATACCGAAGCGAACACAACTCTCATTAACAATTTCAATCCTACGATATATTCAATACCTGAGAGGTATGACGACTGGTGGTGTTATATTGATGGTTCTTAGAAAGAGACGGATTTAAAAACAGGATTAGGGTGGTACTATTTTAAGGAAGGTACTATGGATAAAATAATGGGAGCGCAAAGTGTAAGAAACGCATGCGGAGTTAGAAGCTCTTATATGGGTTATGCATTGCATGATAGAGAATCAGAAGACGGCAGTGGCTTTTGCGACAGACTGTGTAGAGGTGGTGAAGATGGTGTCTACACCCGAAGACTGACCAGCATTTGCTTTACACTTGGAGGAGATTGTGAAGATGAAGGATAAATTTAATCCTTTCTCTATAACACATATTCCACGCGCGAAGAACTCGAAGGCGGACAACTTAGCAAGAAGTGCTCGTGTCAACCCTCAAGACGATATGTATGTAAACTCGATACCACCGGTTTGGTTAACTAAACCGTTTTAGGTATTAAGGCTATCGACAAAAAAAAATATGGATGTAATTATATAGATATATATACCATTTATGAATGTAATTATATAGATATATCTATATATATAATTAGTTGTGAATTAGTTGGAATATCTTGAAAATTCAATGTAAAATGATCAATTAATCTTGAATTTTTTTTTATTTTTATTTGTTATCTGGGAAAATCGATGAAATGAAAAAGAAAATGGAAATGAAAAATAAATTTGAAGATAAAGTAGAAAAAAAAGAGATGAAAAAGGTAAAGAATTGTACACAAAATAGGAAATAAGTGACCCAAAACACTCTGTTGCCTATAATGGACATATAAATCTGCAAAAGTGTCTTTCGTGGTATTCATCTCTTATTTATTTAGATCTCATTTTTCGAGTTATCCAAATTTTCAAAAATTATTTGGATTACTACAGATCCCGGTTCGAATCTAAGAGCCTCAATGTCTATCTATCCCATAATCCACCAACCTAACTTTACTTAACGTGACAAAATATTCCGGTTTGGTAACTGATAATTTAACCCGGTACACTAAACCTCAATAAATCAAATCCTAAAATCTAAATAAAATGGTACCTTATGAGTCAAAATAGTTGAAATCCGGGGGCCATACAAGACAGTGGCGGAGCTAGAAAAAAAATTATGGGGTCAGTTTTAGTTTATAATGTACTATGAATAAATTTTACAGGAGTCATTTAAATAAATTATCATATTTTATCTTTTTTATTGATAAAAATACAAGTATATATTAAAAAAATTTGGATTTCACTTGGGTCATTTGACCCCCTCCCAATATGCTCACTCCGCCACTGATACAAGATGATTGCAGAGACAGAAACCACATATCCATAATCCATTATTTGAAATTGAAAAATAATTTATCATTGGAAAATATCAAACAATATTTAACTATTTCAGTTGATGTCTCCTCTAGACATTAGCAATTTTGTCCCTGGAATATGGTGTGATGAAACCATTAACCGTGATAGAAAAAGATGGTGTGGTAATACATTTAGAGACCCAATCAAGAAATTTGTTGGGGATCCCAATGAGTTGCGTCGCCATTGTATCTTACCAAGTTCTAATCAACAGAACCCATATGGAGACATTCGACCATCAAGATGACTCAGACAAGGTGACCCTTTCTCACCGTACCTGTTTATTATCTACACCAAAATGATTGTAAAAATGCTGAAGCGAGCTGAAAAGGAGAAGAAAATCTCAGGCCTAAAAATAGCAAGGACTGCACCTCCGATAACCGACATGCTATTTGCCAAGGACAGCAGTTTATCTGTAAAGAAACATAAGAGGAGCTGAGCCAAATCATCAGTGTCCTTGAGCAGTATAGCTTAACATCATGTCAGAGCATAAACGACCAGAAACAGCATGTATTTTGGGTAAAAATACCACTCCAGAGAAAGGAAGCAATCAAAAATAAGCTAGGAATTAGTCAAGAGGGAGGTTGAGGTATATATCTTGGATCCCCTGAGTCATTCAGAGGGCCAAAAGTCTCGGTTCTCAGTTACTTGAAAGAGAAGATCAATAAGAAAGTGATTGGGTGGCGCTCCAAATTTTTGTCCCCTAGGAAAAAGAAAATTTATTAAAATCCATTGCATTGGCTCTCACCAACTACACCATGACATGTGTTCTGCTCCCAAAGACCATCTGCCAACAAATGACATCAGTTATGGCAAATTTCTGGTGGAAGAACAAGGAAGATTCCAAAGGAATGCACTAGAAAGCATGAAGATGGCTGAGCAAGCCAAAAAAAGGGAGGACTAGGCCTCAAAGATTTAGAAGCCTTCAACCTTGCTTTGCTCGGCAAGCAGCTATGGAGGATACTCACCCAAAAGGAAAAATTATTGGCACAAGTGAAATAGACAAGGTATTTCCACAAAAAGTGTCATCTCACAGCCACACTCGGGTCAACACCTTCTTACGCCTAGAGAAGTATTCATGTGGCCCAAAACTTAATAGGGAATGGGGATATCACGATGATTTGGCAGGATCCGTGGCTGGACTGGAAACCAGCAAAACCTCCTCACCACAAAGGTAATCAGTCCAGACTTGGTTCTCACTCTCCTGAATATTACCACTGTGAAAGACATAATGCTGAGTGGAAGTAAGGAATGGAAGCGAGATCTCATTGTTAACATGTTTATGGATAAGGATAGAAAGCTAATAGAAGAGATTAGACCAAGTGGAACTCTATGTAAGGATAGTAGGTGTTGGGACTTTACAAAATCTGGCCTTAAATCAGGCTACTGGGTAATAATGAATGTCTTAGAGAAGCAAGAGAACCTAGAAGTAACCCAGCCTGGATTAGAGTGCCTATATCAAATGATCTAGGATACTGACGCTTGCCCAAAAGTCAAACACTTCTCGTGGAGATGCCTCAGCAACTGTCTTGAAGTGGCTGGTAACATGAACCATCACCATCTCTCAAGAGACCTATAATGTGCGCTCAATGCAAAACAGGGAATGAAACCGTAAACTACCTCCTATTTGAATGCACATGTGCAAGACTTATGTATGCACTATCGCCGATCCCTGCAGCACCACATGGAGTTATGGCAACCTTGATATATATGAACCTCCACAGAGTCTTAACGGTTGCAAAAAACCACCGGCGAGAAGCTGAAATGGCTAGATATGTCTCGTGGATAATATTGAGGATTTGAAAAGTTGAAATGAATTCATTTTAAGGGAGTAGAAAGTAGCGCACAACAAACAGTATGGAGAGCAATGGTGGATGCATGCAGATGAATGGGCCGGAAGGAAATTAGTGGAAGAAGAAAGAACTCTAACCCCCTAGTCGAACGAGAACTTATAAAGTAGACCCCTCCACCGCCGAACTGGCTTAAGAGCAATTCTGCTGGTGCCTGGACCAAGGAAGGAAAGCCTGAATGGTATTGGCTGGTTGCTAAGGGATCATACAGGAAAGGTAATCTGGTCCGTTCCAAAACTCAGATCGGCTCTTGAGACGGAGGCTGAAGCATTAAGATGGATGGTGTCTTTAATATCGTCTTTCAACTACAACAATGTAATCTTTGTATCAGATTCCAAGGAACTGATTAAAGCAATTGAAGAGGAAGAGTCATGACCTTTACTATACATGCAGTTCTATAAGACACAAATCATATGCTCCAAAATCTCTAAAACTAGAGAGTGGTATTCCAAGTGAGAGAAGAAAACTGTGTCTGATTGAATTGCAAGAAAGTCTTTCATTTTTGAATTATGTTCCCAAATTGTACTCGATAATGTCAGAGTGGGTGAAACTCTTTGTAGAGGGTGATATATGTGTATCGAACTAGGTGTTGGAGTAATGAAAAATAGTCGTTTATTATATAAACTTGAAAAAAAAAAGTTATCTATTTTGTAAACTATAATTGATAAGGCAAGATTTGTTTGTATATATATGTATGTATATAATATGTATAAGAAGGAGAGAGAGTGAGTGGAAGTATAGCGACAATATATGAAGAGAAGAAGCTTTTAATTAACTTCAGTTTCATCCAAAATGAAATGGGGAAGTATCATCTATTTATAAGGGAAGCAAACATAAACTACCACAAATAAAAGGTGATGAAATCTATACATCATCACATTAAGGATAGGTAAATATTCTGGTGAAAAATCATTTATTTAACACTCCCTCTTAATTATCCATCACTAATAACATATTACATAATGTCTCGTTAAAAACTTTATCATGAAAAAATTCATTGGGATAAAAACCATGACAAAGGAAAAAGAATACAGTATCGTAATCTCCCTCTCGAAATGATGAATATAAATTTTCTTCATAGATCTTGCAGTCGGCGCATTCCAATACTATGGACATGTTTTCTGAATGATGTAGTGGAAAGCGCCTTTGTAAAGACATCTGCTGTATTTTCACTCGAGCAAACATATTGGATATTAACTTCCTAATTCTTCTCGAGTTCTTGAGTGTAAGAGAAAAACCTTGGAGGAATATGTTTTGTTTGATCGCTCTTGATGAAACCTTCCTTGAGTTGAGCGACACATGCAGCATTATATTCGTACACTTTTGTTGGTTTCTTATCAATGACTATTCCACTTGCACCTTGAATATGTTGAGTCATAGATCGGAGTCATATGCATTCTCTACATGCCTCATGGAGAGCAATGATTTCTGCATAATTTGAAGAAGTGGCAACCAAAATCTGTTTTTGAGAACGCCACGAAATCGCTGTTCCACCAATTTTGAAAACATATCCAGTTTGCGATCGAGCTTTATGCGGATCTGATAAATATCTTGCATCTGCAAAACCAACTAGACCAACTTCGAGGTTTCTAGGATAATATAAACCCAGATCAATTGTACCTTGGAGATAATGAAAAATATGTTTTATCCCATTCCAATGTCTGCGCGTAGGAGATGAGCTGTATCTTGCAAGTAGATTAGTAGCTAAGGCTATATCTGGTCGAGTACAATTTGCAAGATACTTAAGCCCACCGATAGCGCTCATATAAGGTACTTCAGGACCTAATACGTTTTCGCTATATTAACAAGGTCAAAATGGATCCTTGTTAATATCAAGTGATCTATTGACTATTGGAGTACTCAAAGGAGTTGCTTTATCCATTTTAAAGCGTTTTAACACCCTTTTGGTGTAATTTGATTGATTCACAAATATTCTATCTTGGAAACGCTCAATCTGGAGCCCTAGACAAAATTTTGTCTTTCCAAGATCTTTCATTTCAAACTCTTCTTTCATGTGAGTTCATGCATCATCAATCTCCTTTTGAATTCCGATTATGTTCAGATCATCGACATATACAGCAATGATCACAAATACTGATGAGGATTTCTTAATAAACACGCAAGGGCATATCGCATTGTTGATGTATCCTTTGCTCAACAAGTATTCACTCAAGCGATTATACCACATGCGTCCGGACTGTTTTAATCCATAAAGTGATCGCTGTAATTTGACCAAACATATATCTTTAGATGCTTCAGGCATCTTTGATCATTTTGGGATCTTTACTCCCTCTGGGATTTTCATATATATGTCATTATCAAGTGATCCATATAGATATGCAGTCATAACATCCATAAGGTACATATCTAGATTTTTAGATGCCGTTAGGCTCATTAAGTACCTGAATGTGATTGCATCCATGACCGGAGAATATGTATCTTCATAATCAATTCCCGGTCTTTGAGAAAAATCTTGTGCCACAAGTCGGGCTTTATATCTTGTGACCTCGTTTTTCTCATTTTTTTTTCTCACAAAGACCCATTTGCAGCCGACTGGCATTACATCTTCTAGTGTAATGACTATAGGTCCAAAGACATTTCTTTTATTCAGGGAGATTAATTCATTTCTCATGGCCATCTGTCATTTCTCACAGTCAGGCCTTTTCTGGCATTTTAACATAGACCTTGGGTCTGGATCATCATTTTCATTATCAATTTCTTTGGATACCAAAAAGGAGAACATTCCATTTGTATCATTTATCTCACTTCTAGCCCATAATAGCACTCTTTGGACGAAGTTAATGGAAATCTCATACTTTTCAGTATCATGTTCGTCTTCTGGACGAACTTCTTTAACAGGTTCTTCTGGAACCTCTTCATGTATGTCTTCAGGACATATATCTTTATATGGTTCTTCTATAACCTTTTCACCAATGTCTTCAAGACATTTTTCTTTATTCGGTTCTTCTGGAACCTTGTCTCCTAATTTCTTTTTATTTCGAGGATTTTTATCCTTCAAGCCCATCGGCCTCCTGCGCTTTAATTGAACCCGCAGTTCAGTTGCTTTATTCCCATCAATAACTTGTTCCAGAATATTTATTTTTGATGGAATATTAGCAGCAGGGATATATGATTTCGTCCATTACAAGAAAAACATCATTTTACAACGGCCAAAATGGTCGTTATTTCGTCGTAATAGGGCTATTACGACGAACTATCGACGATTTCAAAATCGTCGTAAAGTCATCGTCGTAATAGACAAATCGTCGTATAATATACGACGGTTTTATTTCGTCGTAACATCGAGGGAAACAAAATCGTCGTAAATGCGTCGTACAGTTTACGATGAGTTTACATCGAATTGCGTCGACTTGGTCTTCGCCTGGACCGTCGTTAAGTGGTCGTTAATGGTCGACGTAAGATCGTCGTAAAATGTACGACGCAAAAATCGTCGTAAATCAATTGTAAAGTATTTAATCATTTCGTCGTAAAATCGTCGTAAAGCACGGACGTATAATCGTCGTATTTGTCGTCGTACATTTTGGTCGTAAATTCGTCGTAATATTTACGACGAATGTACGATGATTTTAAATAAAGATATTACGACGATTATACGACGTTTAATATAATTGAAAATTTAAAAAAAAAATTAATTCGAATTAAAATTTAAATTAAAAAGAATAATTTACAATTTAAAATTTATTAAAAATTGAAATTAAATCTTCAAATTAAAATTAATTGTAATTTACATAAAACCCTACAGCTCTAAATCTAAATCTAAATCTATATCGTCGATCCCGTCACCGGCCTCCTCCCCATCGTCCTGGACGTGTTCCTTGCCGGATCTTCGGTCTGATGCTTCCGCCGGCGCCTCATCTCCAGCTCTAGAAGGCTCAACCCCGAGAGATCGGAACATCTCCTCGTCCTGCACCGGCGGTTGCGTCCTAGTGGATGACCCGGCGGCAGACGATTTGACAACCCCATCAGCCCGCAGTTTCTCCAACTCCGCCATGAGCACCGGGTTGTCGGCTCCCATGATCTCGAAGAGACCGTAGAGCTGGTCGATCCTCGTCTCGTAAGGGATCCGCATCTGATCGATCTCCTGGCGGATAACCGGATCCGGGACCCGGACGTGACCAGTCGCCGTAGCTCTCAGGGTATCACGGATGGACCCCATTCCTAATACCCGCCCCTTTTCTTTGGGGCAACCTAAAAATATTTAAAAACATTATGGTTAGAAATTCAATTTAAAACTAAAGTTACATTAATTAAATATAGTAATTAAATTTACCTCTTCGAAAATCTGGTCCATCACCGTCAGCGCCGGGGTCGATTGGACCGAGCTACCTCCGGGAGACGTTTGACGCGCCTGCTGAGTCAGCTGCGTCTGTCGCTCCTCGATCGTCGCACAGGCGGCGTTGTAGATCTCCTCCGCCCGAGGATCCGTGAATTCGCCGTTCTGCTTCTTATGCGTCTCGGCGAAAACCTTTGTCATCGGAGGAAGTTCTCCTCCATTATCTTCGACCTACAAAATCAAAATTAAAAAATTAGTATCGACAAATAAGGGTTAATTATTTGAAAACAAAAAATTAGTAATTTTAATTTACTTACCATCATAAGCCGTCTTCCGACAAAAGGAATCTGGCCGGAGGTGTGCGGAACGTTCTTCCGATTTCCCGCATCGTCAGTAGAGTTCCTGAAAAATATTTTCATTAGAATCTATTATAAGAATTAATGAAAACAAATAATGTAAATATTATTGGAATTAACTACTTACCTAGATCCGGAACACTTGACGGCCGTAGTCTGGTTGTGCGGATCCAACTAGTACTGGACAAGGCCCCGCCAGACGGTATTGGCCATAGGCGTCGGCTTGGCCTTGTCGCCGTCAACCTCCCACTTCCGTTTCCAGTCGGAAACGGTGTTGTTGAGGCGGAATTTGACCTTCTCCTTGAAAGCCGTCTCCACACGTCCGTGTGCGGATGTTTCCCAATGCCAGTTTTGCTAGGAAAAAAAAAGAAGTTAGTAATTATTGTAAAAAATTAATATTTAAAATTAAAATTAAACGAAATTGTAAATTACTTACCGCAAAACACTTGAACCAAGTGTCAAGTGTGGCCTGATCCAGCTTCTTCCAGCTGGTATGGGGTTGTACGAAAAACCCCTTGATGATATCCGCAACGTTACGACCGACTGCATTGTCGGTCGTAAACCTAGTCAAAAGACAAAAGTAAATTAATTTCAAATATATAAGAATAATTCTTAATTAATTTAAAAATATTGTAGAAAAAAATTACGTACCAAAATGTGCCCGGAGCTCGATCCGGGTCGAGTTTGTTCATGGTCTCACGACCCGGCTGTGCCAGAAGATCTTGTACCGTAAACTGGGCATACGGTACAGACGGGATCGGATCAGCCTCAGGCTCGGTCTGTATGGGAGCCGCTGGTTGGGCTGGTGGTGGTGGAGGCGGTGTCGGCTGCGGTACAACGACCGGTTGGGAAACCGTCCGTTGTGTGCCCGAGGACTCCGGGATGGCTGATCCGGTCGCCGAGGTAGACGGGACCGAACCGTCAGAATCGACCAGTTGTCGGTAGTGAAATCTCTTAGCCCGAGGAGCCATATCGACAGAATCTACAAAATTCAAAAAAAATTGTTACTAATTGTGCAAATATTTATTTAAATTTACAAAATCCGGGCCTATCTAAATTCCGAAACCTAAATCTAAATTCCGAACCTAAATCTAAATTCCGAACCTAAATGTATAAGAATATGTAATGAATTTAATTTAAAAAAAAAACTTACAAGTATTGGCTGGGAGAGTAGGGAGAGAGGGAGTGGGTTAGGGTTTAGAGAGAGAAAGTATTGTAGAGAGAGAGGGGAGAAGAGAGGAATGAGCGACGAAAGGGGGAAAACTCGCGTCCCTTATATAGATTTTGTGATCGTCATAAAATCGTCGTAACTTTGCGATGATTTTACGACGATTCGGTTGTATAACAGTCGGTCCACTGCATGAAATGACACGTGTCGTGATGGGAGCGTTTGACCGTTATGACGGTTTTACGACGATTTTACCCAAAACCGTCATAAAATCGTCGTAACGTCTAAACATTTATAACATCGTACCTCGGATCAAGAGCCTATCCGGTGCAAACGTTACGACGGTTTTACGATGGTTTTAGAGAACTTCGACGTAAAACCGTCGTAAATTTACGATTATATTACGACGGTTTTACAAAGTTTTTTAAAAAAGTGAGTAAACCCTAAATCTTATAAATGGGATATTGAATGAAGAACAATGCAAAGGTTATTGTATCCTAACATATAACAAAAGGTTTACAACTTTGCATGTATGATGGATTTGTGACATGAGATAGTAAAAATTGAAATTCCGTAATCTAATATATAACCTTTCACTTAACATTTACGAAAACATGCATGAACTTGTAAATATGTATGTTTTTTTTTCAAATTTTTGATTTTGATCAGATTGATAGCATTTCATATAAAATAAGATAACCAATCAAAAACATTTGTGAAATATCTTACAACCAATAAGATATAAAAGATTCAAATTCTTGGATTTCAACATTACGACGATTTTACGACGAAATAGTGTACTCGTCGTAAAACCGTCGTAACCTTACGACGATATTACGATGGTTCGTCGTAAAGACGTCGTAATGTTGAAACCCTATTCATTCAGGGCTTAAAACCTAGACTTAGGGTTTAGGGTTTAGAAAAACCGTCGTAAAACTGTCGTAAAATCGAATTTTAGGGTTTTTAAAAAATTCAAACAAACAAAGTTACAAATTACATAAACCCAAACATTCACTAAATACAATGCATGAAACTCAATCAGATTCATCTTCCTCTATTTCTTCATCACCATCACCGTCTTCTTCCGCCAAATCGTCATCATCGGTTTCAGCAAACTCATCATCACCTTCTTCTTCTGTATCATCGGGAAGATCTTCAACTTGCCTGTTCCGAGGGTCTATTAAGAAAATCTCCTCATCAACATCTGGTTCAGACAGATCTACGCAAGTGTCCTGTTGAAGTGGAACATCCTCAACCCCTACAATCTTGTCCCTCGGAGCCACTTTAACTACAGCTAACCATGAAATTCCTGTTGATCGAACTCGAGGGTATGGCAGAAACGTTACCTGTTTTGCTTGAGAAGCTAATATAAATGGCTCAAACCTGTTGTACCGTCGTGATTTGTTCACGTCAACAACTCCAAACTTGTTTAGACGTACCCCTCTTCCAACAGTTGGATCAAACCAATCACATTTGAAGAGAACAATTTTCAGCCTTAACAATCTAGGATACTCTACTTCAATTATTTCTTGCAGAACTCCATAAAAATCGATTTCACCCCTCACACAAACTCCATAGTTAGTTGTCGCCCGCTTTGCACCGTGACGGTATGTGTGAAAAACATAGCCCCGAGTGAAATATATTGAGGCTGTAGTTATTTTTGCCATCAGACCTAGTAGTAACTCATGGAACCATGTTGGAAATTCATCCGGATCATTCAGGTCCACCTAATAAGAAAAAAATTCTGCTTTAATTTCTTGATTTGGATATATAGCAAATTAAAGTAGTCTTTTAATTAAAATTTTATACGTACTTGTCCTTTTAACCACTGGGCATAGTGTTGATCTTTACGATCATTGATTTCAGTTTCAGAAACCCCAGATATGCAATCTTTAACCTCATCAACAAATGTGCTGAGAAAAACACCAATATAGTTATTAATATTGACAACTCATATAAAGATATTATTAATTAAAAAGTACCTTTCATACGATGACAACTCTTCACAATTTAACAGGATATACGTATGTGCACTGTGATAATCTTTTTCATTGGACCACCAAACATCTTTTAGTTTTCCACTAAGACGTCCGATCGGCGAGAATATGTCAGGTACACCTTCAACGGCATATGTATGGCCAACTCCTCCATCATCATATCGAAGAGTAGCTCTTTTGCGTGTTCGTACTTTCGGTGCAAAATAGTATGAAGTGAAGTGTGAAGTCTCTTGCGTCAAGCTTCCCGCCACAATTGAGCCTTCCACTTTAGCTAGGTTTTTGGCTTTACCTTTAAGATGCTTCATGAAACGCTCGAACGGATACATCCACCTGTACTGAACGGGTCCACCGAGCTTTGCTTCGTGTGGGAGATGAACAGGAAGATGTTCCATAACATCAAATAATGATGGTGGGAAGATCTTTTCCAAATTGCACAAAAAATTGGAATATTCAATGCCAGTTGTGATATTACATCAACTGATAATGTTCGTGTACTAAGATCCCGAAAAAAGCACCAATGCCTCCAATAGCTTCATGGACGTTTTTGGGCAAGAGTTCAGCAAATGCAAATGGAAATAATCGTTGCATAAACACATGGCAGTCATGGCTTTTCATCCCAGCAAACTTTACCCCCTTCTCAACAGATTTGGAAAGATTAGAGCCATACCCATCAGGAAATTTAACGTCAGAAGAAACCCATCTGAACAATGCTGACTTTTGATCTGCACTCAACCGAAATACAGGAACTGGTGCTTTCCCGTTTCTCAGTAGATGCAACTCAATTCTGTTGCATAAATCAGGCAATTCCAATCTTGACTTACCATTGTCTTTTGTTCTTCCCGCTACGTTCATAATTGTATGCATGATGTTATCAAAAAAGTTTTTTTCAATGTGCATGACATCAAGATTGTGTCTGAGCAGATGATCTTTCCAATAAGGTAGTTGCCAAAAGATACTTTTCTTGTGCCAATTATGATGAACTCTATAACCTTCAGGCATATTTGCAGGAGTGTGCAAGTTTCCCCCCACGCGTTACTGTTTCCTCTGCCCTCCAATGATCGATTTGCGCCTGTATATCAGCTCCTGTTAAATTAACGGGTGGAGGGACATGTACACTTTTGTTCTTCATAAATAACCTCTTGTTCCTCCGATATGGATGGTTATCCGGTAAAAACCTCCGGTGACAATCAAACCAACAAGTTTTTCTACCATGTTTTAGCTGAAACGCATCAGTTCGATGAAGACAATAAGGACAAGATAGCCTCCCATGTGTAGTCCATCCTGATAGCATACCATAAGCGGGGAAATCGCTTATTGTCCACATAAGCACAGCCCGCATAGTAAAATATTTCCTCGTAGAACAGTCATATATACGAACGCCAGTATACCATAACTGATTCAACTCATGTTTGAGTGGCTGCAGAAATACATCGAGAGCTCGCTTCGGATGATTTGGACCTGGAACCAAAATACTTAGGAAAAGAAATTCCTTTTGCATGCACAAATCTGGAGGAAGGTTATAAGGAGTTAGGATTACTGGCCCTAATGAATATTGTCTACCAGACATACCAAATGGACTAAAACCATCAGTGCACAGACCAAGATAGACATTCCGTTTGAACTTAGCAAAATCTGGGTATACCATATTGAAGTGTTTCCATGCCTTCGCATCTGATGGATGAACAACTTCTCCATCTACTTGTGTATGTTCTGCATGCCAACTCATTGATGCAGCTGTCCTTTCAGATTGATAAAGCCGTTTTAAGCTATCAATTATAGGGAAATACCACATACGTTGGTATGGTATCCTTTTACGCCCACCAGTTTGCGGCCTGTATCTTGGTTTTTGGCAAAATCGACATTCCTCTAGCTGATTATCATCTTTCCAAAAAATCATACAGTTGTCAACACATACATCTATCATCTCAGAAGGTAGACCAAGACTAAAAATCAACTTCTGAATTTCATAGTATGTTCCCGCTGCCAAGTTATCCTCCGGTAGATACTCCTTCAGAAGATCAGCCCAATCATCCATGCAAACCTCAGCCAGGTTATGATCTGTTTTAATTGACATCATCCTAGCTGCCAACGATAATTTAGACAAGCCTTCTCTACATCCTTCGTAGATTGGCTGATTAGCATTGTTTAACAAATCATAAAATCGTTTGGCATCTACATTAGGTTCCTCATGCGTTTCATGAAATGCATCAGTCACCATTTCATGCATCCTATCATGATCTACACTTTGATCATATTGATACTGATTAGGCTGATGACCATAATTCGATTCATCAATATCAACATGACTTTGATAATTACTACTACTACCAGCATTCCCATGAGTATTACTGCCATATCCTTCTCCATGTAGATACCAAACAAAATATTGCGGCATAAACCCTCTATTTAATAAATGCGTCCACACGGTTTTGGTTAGTGTATACCTCGTATTCTTGCATTTCAAACAAGGACAAAACATCTTCCCACTATCTTTCGTTCTCTCCATATTTGTAGCCTGAAACATAAATATTTCTAACCCGTTCTTGAACTCTTCTGTCAACGCCCCATCTGAATCTTTACACATATACAACCAACTTCTTAGCTCGTATATAGACATCTTGAAAATAAACTCAAAATAATATCTCTTTTTATTGATTAGACAATAAAGGAGGTGGTCTCTTGTGTCACGTCTAGCCACGTGAATGGAGTAAATTAACCTTATAATATTATTACTTCTTTTTTTCAAAGTAATATAACTCTTAATTCGGGTTTCCAACAATGGACAACCCAATATATAAGGATTTACAACACTATACTAAAATTTAAGAGACCTACAATGGGTCTCCAAGATGAAGATGCTCTTATGTTTGAATGATGATGTGTTGTGATTGAATGAAGGAATGAAGATCTATTTATAGGAAAATTTCGGGCTTGACAACGCTTTTACGACGACTTTTTACGACGGTTTTACATTCAACAATAATATTACGACGAGTTTACGACGATTATGCGATAAAATCTTTCATCTACAATTGTTAGGTAAACATGTTTTAAATGTGTTTCACCTAACTTCTTTTTCGACGTAAAATCGTCGTAATATGTACATCGAAATGCAGTCGTCGTATATTCGTCGTAATTTTGTATCGAATTTACGACGATTTTACATTTACTAGCAAATCTCTCATTATCGATGTATAATCGTCGTAATTCGTCGTAAATTGTACGTCGAGTTTACGACGATTTTTTTATACGACAGTGTTATGATGGTTTTAAAATTAGACGTAAGATCGTCGTAAAATCGTTGTAAGTTTGCGACGATTTAAAAACCGTCGTAATGGACCGTTGGAAAACGATTGTTTTCTTGTAGTGGTCACTCTTCTCGTATCTGTGAACTCATCAGGTAACTGGTTTGCCAAGCTTTGCAAATGTATAATTTTCTGAACTTCCGCCTCGCGTTGATGGGTAGGGGATCAAGATAAGCCAAAGTTTGTGTACACCATGTGATATCCTTTGGTGATTCTCTTGATCCTCTCCCCAATGCTGGGAATTCATTTTCATCAAAGTGGCAGTCGGCAAAACGTGCCGTAAACATATCTCCAGTTATCAGTTCAAGATATCTTATAATACTTGGTGACATATAGCCGATATATATTCCCAATCTCCTTTGTGGCCCCATTTTTGTTATTTTCGGTGGGGCTATTGGGACATAGACCGCACATCCAAAAATACGAAGATGTGATACATTTGGCTCCTTGCCAGATGTTAACTGTATTGGGGAATATTCATTATATGCACTTGGCCTCATCTGGACCAATGCTCCAACATGTAATATAGCATGTCCCCATACAGTTATTGGGAGTTTTGTTCTCAATATTAACGGTCTTGCAATCAACTGCAACCGTTTTATCAAAGACTCAGCCATGCCATTTTGTGTATGAATATATGAAACCGGATGCTCAACATCGATTCCTAATGGCATACAATTGTCATTAAAGGCCGCTAAAGTGAATTCACCAGCGTTGTCAAGCCTTACTTTCTTTATGGCATAATCAGGGAATTGCGCTCTCAACCTGATTATTTGGGCAATGAATCTTGCGAAAGCCATATTTTTTGTGGTCAATAGACACACATGTGACCATCTACTAGATGCGTCAATTAATACCATAAAATATCTAAATGGCCCGCACGGTGGGTGAATCAGCCCACATATATCACCATGTATTCTTTATAAGAATACATAGGATTCATTCCCAACTTTGGCTGGTGAGGGCTTAGTTATGAGTTTTCCTTGAGAACATGTCTGACATGAAAACTCTCCCGATTGAAAAATCTTCTGGTTTTTCAATGGGTGGCCACTCGAATTTTGCACAATCCTTCTCACCATGACTGATCTAGGATGGCCAAATCTTTCATGCCATACTTTAAATGTACTAGTAAACCCTTGATTTACTGTAACATAGGATTCAGTCATATTTATTTTGTGCAATATAACCCAGAGGACATCATTGGTAATTCTTCCAATACATGTTTCCTCTCAGATATAATGCAAAGATACTCAATGCCATTCTTATATATACTTGCTATATGATATCCATTTCCTCGGATATCTTAAAAACTTAGCAAGTTTCTGCTAGATTTGGAGGAATATAACGCATCATTTGTTTCAAACTTTGTCCCCCTTGGCATTGAAAAATTAGCTCTTCCAGAGTCTATTATAATATTTGCATACCAGATATGGTACTCACGCTTCCGGCAGAGTTCTTTATTTTGAGACAGGAGAAATACTTTTTATCTTTAAGTATAGTTTGTGTCGTAGCACTGTCTGCTAGACATGTATCTTCATCCTGAATCTCAAACGATGACATGTTCTGAATCACAATATGCAAGAAAATGCATTTATAAACCAAAACATGATTTTAGAAATTATTTTATATCAAGAAAAACCTTTTCTTGTTAACAAAAATATATTACATTCTTATTTAAAATTACATTGGTTTTTCTTGTCTTCTTCAAGAAGACTTTATATTACATCGATCTTAATCGCTTTGAATCCGTTGATTCTTCAGGATCAACAAGGAAATCAGCGATATCAAGACGAGTATAATCACTTATGCCATCAAAGGAATGTCCAGCTTCATCAGAGATGAAATTGGTTTCAAAATTCTTTCCTTTATCTTTTTTCTTGGCATCTTGTGATGCTCGGTACAGATCGGCTAAATGTCTTGGCATACGACAGGTTTTTGCCCAATGATTTTTCATGCCACATCTGTAAAAAGCAGTTTCTTTTTGCTTTCCTGCTTCCCTACCAACATCATTTTGTCTTCTTCGTCCCCAACCTCGTCCGCGACCGCGGTTACGGCCTCGACCGCGCCCGCGTCCTCGTTCGGTTCTAATATTTTCACTGGATGACGCAACATTCGCTTCTGGGAATGGCGATGATCCAGTTGGACGAGTTTGATGGTTTAACATCACGAGCTGATTATTTTGTTCAGCTACAAGGAGGACTTGCATCAACTCCGAGTAAGTGGTGTAACCTTTTGCCCGATATTGTTGTTGCAGGATTACATTTCCAGGATGAAATGTTTGGAGAGTTTTTTCGATCATGTCGAAATCACTTACCTCATGTCCATATAACATCATCCTGGAAGCAATTCCGAACATAGCTGAATTATATTCACCAACACTTTTGTAATCCTGGAACCAGTGGTTCAACCACTCATATTTGACTTTCGGTAAGATCACATATTTCTGGTGATCAAACCTATCTTTGAGAGATTGCCAAAGATCTGCAGGATCTTCTTTCGTGATGTATTCCTCTTTTAAACTATTATCGATGTGGTGGAGCAAAAATATCATGGCTTTCGCCTTTTTCTCATCTGATGTCGTTTCCGACTTATTGATGGTATCGAGAAGCCCGTTTCCTCTTAGATGCATTTTTGCATCTACGCCCATGACATGTAATTTTTACCAGACACATCAATGGCAAGGATTTCGAGCTTTGCTAAATTTGACATGATAACTGTATGTATATCATAAATTTAGCGGAAATTCAATTAAAGTTTTTGTTTTTAAAGAAATATGATAAAAAAACTTTTGAATATGCATGTATAATAAAAATATATACTTAGACAATATAGAGACAGAATTTTCTATATAATTGAGGAGGCAGAACCTATTATAATTTTGAGGAGGAGGTATAATATTCTACTCCACAAATATAAAATCAAGGAGGAAGCTTAGCCTTCCACTCCATTAATATGATCTGGGGAGACATAGTCTACCATATAATCATATGATCGTGAAGGCATAGCCTATCATACGATCGGTTCGGGGAAGACAGAACCTATCATCCCGTAAACTTAAAATAAATTGAACATAAATTTAAATTAACGGTTTGGGGAAGGCACTTATCATCCCAAAATAATACATAAACTTAAAATAAATTAAATATAAATTTAAATCTTACCTCTTTGGATATAAGAACGGATCGAAAAACGTTCGTGCTGATAACGTTTTGTAAACTATAATTGATAAGGCAAGATTTGTTTATATATATGTATGTATATAATATGTATAAGAAGGAGAGAAAGTGAGTGGAAGTATACCGACGATATATGAAGAAGAAGTTTTTAATTAACTTCAGTTTCATCCAAAATGAAATGGAGAAGTATCATCTATTTATAAGACCATCATTATCCCTAAAACCTTTCATAAGTTTCTTAACAATTTTTTATTGTTAAACATGAGTTAAAAAACCTCCTTAAAAAACCCAATATTTTCAATGGTACATTGGTAGAATTTCATTAGGTTTCTTAAAAAAGGAGAAGAGCAAAAGTGAAAGAAGAGAAGAAGAAGCAGATGAGAAGAAGAAGCAGATGAGAAGCAAAGTAGAAGAGATGGTGTGATCGGATGGTAAGAAAGAAGCAGACACGATGAAGAAGCAAAGCAGACACGAAGAAGCAGACACGAAAATGGTAAGAAAGAAGAGAAGAATACATGAAGAAGAAGAACCAGATGAGAAGTAGAAAGAAGCAAAAGCAAATGAGAAGCACCGGCTTCACGGAGAGGCATCGCTGTGAAGAGAAGAGCACCGGTTTTTTTAAGGCCACCACTCTCTCCGGCGCACAGCTGCTCTCCTTCGAAGCCAACGACGACGACGTTTGGTTCTTCGTCTCGTTCACTCGTAACCGCCGATTACGGCTCAGACGTGGATACGAAAGTGGTGACTAGTAGTTCGAATCTAGAGAAATAAAGAGAATTGGAAATGAAATGTTCAAGAAAGGCAAGCAGCGGAGACGAATCAAATTGGAGAGGAATCGTCGAAGAAGAAGAAAGAAAGAATGGGAAGAGAAGAAAGAAAAAAATTTCAGTCTTTTTTTTAACCAATGCAACGAAGACACGTAGCAATAAGAATCGGTTCTTTTTGATCCTAAATAAGAATCGATATTTCTGATTTTCTGTATTTTTGGTTTTTCTTTTTTTATTTAAATCCCTAAGAAACACAGTTAGAAACTACGATAATGATGCTCTAAGGGGAAGCAAACATAAACTACGACAAATAAAAGGTGATGAAATCTACACATCATCACCTTAAGGGTAGATAAATATTGTGGTGAAAAATCATTTACTTAATAATCTAATCCTTAGTTACGATAACCTACAGTAGAAACTCTATAAATTAATACTCGATAAATTAATAAATATTATAAATTAATAATTTTTCTAGGTTCTGAATTGGGCCAGTTCAAAATATAACTTGATTCAATAAGATAATAAGATAATAATTTTAACAAAACTCATACGTAAATATATGATCCCATTAATATTATAAATTAATAATTACCATAAATATAATTTAATATAAACATATAAATAAGATAATCTATTAAAATATGAATTTAATGATGTTTTTATTTATTTTAACTTAAACTTAAATTTTTCTTAGAAATCATCTTTAACATTAGAAAAAATTGCTTAAAGATTATAATTTTTTAAAAATAATCTCTTTCAAAATTAATAAAAAA
Source organism: Eutrema salsugineum (assembly GCF_000478725.1). Classification (NCBI taxonomy): domain Eukaryota; kingdom Viridiplantae; phylum Streptophyta; class Magnoliopsida; order Brassicales; family Brassicaceae; genus Eutrema; species Eutrema salsugineum. Next base: position 15,781,969 of record NW_006256909.1, on the reverse strand, counting down.
TAGGAAATATTTTTTTCTTTAAAATCTATAAATTAATAACTCTATAAATTAATAAAATGTCAAAGTCCCAACATTATTAATTTATAGAGTTTTTACTGTATCTAATTTTTAGACAGAGAAAAATCATTTTTTTCCTACTTTTTTTTTTAACAAGCTAAACAAAAATAATAATTGAAATCCCTTTTAGAAACCCTGAATCGATCCGCAAAACGCACGGTCATAAGGGGAACAACCCTAAACCTAACCCCTCCGACGCAAACAGAGACTTAGACTCACTCTCCTCTCATATATAAACCGAAGCCACAAACTATTAAAACCCTTTCTTCTTCTTTTTGTTTAGACCTTTTTTTCTTTTTCAAAACTTCTTCGTCGTTACTCCCTCGCCGACGAATGCAAGGGAATCGCGACGGTCCCTGGTCTCTAGGCGCCTCCGGGAACGGTGGGAGCGGCAGAGGCAACGGTGTTCCCGGTGGTTATCTTCCTCAATCGGCGAATCCAGTGTTTCCCAATTTCAATGTTCATCAACAACCAATTAGATACCCTCTGCCTCAGTTTCCGGCGAGTTTTTACCGCCCTAATTTCCCAGACTTACCTAGCTTCACCTTCGGAAATGCTAATCTCCATACCCAGCAGAATCTCAACTTCCCTCTCCGTCAAATCCCTCACCAATTCGGCGCCGGCGCTAATGTTTACCTTCAATCTCATGGACAAAGCTTCTCTTTCCCTCCCCAGTCTCTCCCTAGTATCGATATTGATGTCTCTCAGAACCGTGGATCGACCGGAGTTGGAGCTGGAGCTTTCGAGAGCTCTTCATTGAAACGAAGGCGTCAAGAGGTTATACAGGGGACTGATGTGGTCGTCAAAGAGGTCCCCAATTCTAATTTCGCTATCGGTGATGATAGTGGCGGGTCTAGAATCCAAGGAGGTAACGGGTCATCGGAGAAGTCTTCCTCAAAGCCAAAGCGCAAAGTAGAAGTCATGCGGATCGATAAAGCCGTCGACAAGACGCGTAAATCAGTGATTGCTTCTGGAGAGAGCGTCTCTTCGACTAGAGTGTCGCGATCGGTTCTAGAAGAGCTTCAGGCTGATTCATGGCGTTCCTTGGGTGTGCAAATGCAAGATGTTCCTTCACTTCGCCAACTTATGGCCCTTGAAGGCAAGGTGAGTGAATCTTTCTCTATGAAGTTAGTGTGCAGGTTTGATTTTTCTCCTTCTGTCAAGCCTTTGAATCTTTAGCAATGATGTGCGTTTCTTGATTGTCTTGTAGGTTAATGCATTTATTCACTGCTATGTTGGGGCTAGAAGAATCGTGACACTACATGATTTGGAAGTGGCTATATGCCGAAACGAGTTTGTTGATTCTTTCGATGATCTAGAGTTGGGACCTTTGACGCAGCATCCACTAGTCTTGCTCTATTTTCCATCCATATCCAGCTCTTCTGACCCAGTTCAGATCACTAGTGAGGAGATAATAGCGTTTCTTGATAGCTATATGTGCACCACAGATGATGTTAAGCTTGATGGATTCCTGAGTTTCGTTGCTGATAAAAAATCAGTTTCAAGCAAGGATAAACTTGGTGTGCGTATTCAGAGTTTGCGGTATGATATCGTTTCTCTTGGATTATCTAAACCTGCTTAAGGGTTTTATCTTTTCCAGCAATTTATGTGAGAGTTTGTCTTAAATTTGTTGATTTTTTTTATACGTAGAAATTGGACTCATCCTATTGTTTTAATTGGTTGTATATGTTCTCTTTTTTGTTCTTTTTTTTTGCGATAGATCTAGTTATGTAAGATATTTCGTTCTCAGCTTATTCCTAGTATGAACTGCATTAACTGATTATATGTGATCAATGCATTTTTATAGGATGTATGTATCTTTCATTCAAGACGCAAAGAGACAAGAAGGTGAAACACTGAAAATTTTACTGACTGAACTGCATCAGAAGTATCAGATCCCCTCATCAAAGAAACAATCGAGAAATAAATCCCTTACTGTCTCTGAGCGTGCTGACTCGTTTGCTTTACATCATAAGGATTATTGTGGCAAGCATATAAGATTTGATTCATCAAGCTCAGATGAGAATGATAGTATTGATTATGAGGTTAAAAATCTTAGTAGTTCTGACCATATCAGTAGTTGTCCATATCCATCTGTTGCGGAAGAAATGAAGCGGCTTGGGGGCTCCAATAAGAAAAGGAAGACTGAAAGTAATCATGAAAAATCTGATTCTTCCAAAGTGCGTAGAAGAGCCCCCTCTAAATTACATAGTGGGAATGCGAATCAAGAGATACCTAAATCAGTTGATGATTCTGATGCTAAGAAGGTTTTCAATGTCGATGAGGCTGATTTCACACTCACTGAAGGAGCTTTGAGAGAGTTCATTTCAATTTGGAAGGACAACTGTAAAGAGCTTAGCATTTCTACAGTAAGTCCACGTTGGGTATATTGAGATTGTAGGACTGTTCAAATCATATATCAGATATATCTTTTTGCTTGAATCCGAGAGTGAATTTTCTTAAGCAAGGAGCGGAGGCCGCATGCTGTTTTTCTTTTTCTAATACTCTCGTTTATTGTTTGTAGTGTGTCGAGAGAATGTTGTCTTTTTACAACTTGGGTGGCTCTGAAGTACGAGCCCAGAATAAAAGAGCTAAAGCAATGTCATCATTTCCATTTGTTGGATTACTAAATGTCGCTGTGAGTGGTCATATTACTTTTAGTTTAAAACTTTTGCATGTTTAATTTGTGTGATTTCTTGGGATGTATTTTTTCTTTGTTTTCTTTCTTTAAATAGTTCAATTGAAGAATATTATTTCAGAAATTACCTCTCTCAAAGAAAACCTGTCCTGTTTTTAACTCATTATAATGCCTCTTCTGTATATCCTGTCCACATTTTTCTTACTTGGACGGCCTCCTAATCCAAAGATGTATTCTTGTCTTTGAAACACTTGCTTTTTTTCTTTCTCTGTGGTTTGGCTGTTTTCTCGTTCCTCGCAATTTGGATAGAACAAAAGGATGGTTGGCTACTACATTCAAGAGTTTCCTCCTTAAAATATATCAGCACTGTTTTTTTGTTTTTCATCGATCAAAGTTTGTTGAAGCAAAAGCTGTTGTTTTTGTCACCTTGAAGGTGCCAAATGATGTGGTTTATGATTTTTAGGTTTGTGTGAAGTGAGCAATTATTTTCGAATAGGATGGGAGATAGTTTCACCCTTGCTATCCCGATTTATATACAAACTCGTTTTCTATTGCACTTACCCGTTTTACTTTTTGCTTTACTCTTTTTCTGTCTTTTCTACAACTACATGGTTTAAAGCGGTTTCCCTTGTTATTTTTTCTGTTCCTTGTGTTTTTTGTGTGTGTGTGTGTGTGGTTCAAGCCTCTTGCTCTTGCCTTGAGACTTAGCACCCAGTTGCAAAGTCTTGGAGTTGAGTTCGGCAAATGTAGAAAACTTCCCTAGTTCAGCTTTGCTCTTTGATTCTGTATGAGCAGTTGAGCACATCACAATGTCACTGATGCAGGCTGGGAAAGGATAAAAATACTACTATGTGGATCATTCATAACGCTTCCGTGTCTTTCTTCAAGTGTCTTTGTTTCTTCCTGGCAATCAGATTTTCCTCCTATAAATAATCAGAAGAGAACAAAACGGCAAGGGTGCACAAAACTTATAGGTGCAATGGGGAATCTGTTGCAGGGACTATAATCTCTTATTTTTGATATTTCATTTTCTTTTTCTGAAAAAAAAGTTGCAGTTGTTTTCCGTATTTGAGTACGGGTTTTGCTCTGTGACTTCTTATTTTTGATTTGTAATGTTCAACTAACACAAAGAAATATGATGCATCGTTATAACGTAGGAAATTATTTTAGAACATTGAAATGTCTCGCATCTTGTTTAGAGAAAGAATGCTCTTGTTTTCTGTATATTGACTTTGATCTTTCTTTATTAATCAAGACCAGCTTTTTTTTTTTATGTGACTTTTGGAACAGTATAGATGTTTTCTGTGGATTGATTACCTTTCTCTGTTCTATCAAGACCCCTTTGTTCTATGTGATTTTTTATCCACTACATATGACATGCTTCTTTTCCCCATTGTGGTAGAATGAGTATCTTTAAAGATAAGATTAATATGAAACGCTTCCAGAGCAAAGCTTATGCCAAGCGCTGTTTTTTTGTTGTTCTGGAAGAATACAACTTTTTCTTCACTTTGAGCAGAAAGAAGTGGAAAATTTTCTCTGTTTTTTTTTTCTCCGTTAAAATGAACGCTAACTTGCTATGGAAGCGTTTCATATTATGTTATTTCATTTGAAAAATGTATGGAAAAAAGCTGATGTTTTCTCATTTGCTTGCGTGCAGTGATTTTTTATTGTGGAGATGAGCTTCCAATATCCATCCTCTCTTATTTTTGCTTCATTTTATTTTTCCCCTCTTGTGTTGCATTTGCAGGTAACCTCAATGAAACGTGGGATGTATGATAGCATATATGATAATTTGCAAACAACGAGCCCTAGTGATATGACTAGTCCAGGCTCAGGAAATCAAGTAGATGATATTAAGCCAAGTGAAAACAGTGAGCTAAACAAAACTCAGCTTGTTGTGCCTCCAAAACACAGTGAGTATATAATTGGTCTCTATCTTCATGTTGAGTTTTGGTTTATTGTTGTTTTAAAATTATTATTCAAATTGTATGGTCAAGCTCCACTGTACAATCATGATAAGTATTACTCAAAATAGATGCTGTTTTCTGAGAATGCATTATCTTGCACCTTTCAATCTGATCAATTTTATGTATTAGGCAACACTGTTGAAGACATTATAAGAAGGCTTTCCTTGTATTTTGAGCATGATATTTCTGGAGAGAAGCACATTAGTATCTTTAGGAAGCTACAGACTTGCGAGGTTTTGTTGGCAGAGCAATTTCAAGTACAGGATTTTGAGTCTCTTGGTTGGGGTGGGTTTTTCACTTTCTTGGAAAAACATATGTTGCTGCTACCAACACACCTTCAAAGATTTCTAGCTAGAGAATTACAGGAAGAGTCTCCCTTGGAGGTCCACGTTAATGAAAATCTGCTGACTCTATTGTTATCGCAAGCTTCGGAATTTTCAGGTGGTAATGTAATATCTAGACAGATGGTAGCTCGAATGCTTGCAGAACAATTTCCATCAATCAGTTTCAAGGTTGTAGGAAACGATTCAGAAGAAAATTTCACTAGAATCATTGGTAGCTACAAGGAGAAATCTGGTTCTAAATGTGTTCTCTTTTCTGCAACATTGTTGGGCGCGGAAAACTCTTTGGCCAGTAAGCATTTAGAAGAATCCTTGACAGTAGGAAATGATACTGACTCAAGAAGCAGACCTCTTAGTGCTGTTTCATCCAAAGAGGTCTTAGATGTTTTGCTTAGGGTTCCGTTGTTGTCAGACTTAAACTCATGGTGTCACTGGGATCTTAAGTTTGCTCCATACTATGGTCCTCTTTTGGAATGTTTAAATGAGATTAATTCGAAAGATCTGTTGTGTCTAGTGACAAGGGATGGTAAGACTATCCGGACAGATCCTTCTGCAACAGCAGATTCATTCTTAGAGGCTGCTCTTCAAGGATCTGCTTACCGTACTGCTGCGCAGTTGTTGTCGTTGATATCACTGAATGGACGAACACATTTACCATTTTCCCTTCTAAAATGCTACGCCAAACGTGCATTTGAAGTATTTTTAGATAACCATTCTGTGGAGATGGAGGTAAATGATATAAATTCTCTTGTGGCTGTAGAACAGAAAACTAAAGTGGATAAAAGTGATTATGCTGCCTCAAAGTTTCTTCTTGATTGTCTGGGCTATTTACCTGGGGAGTTTCGCAGTTTAGCTGTTGATGTCTTGTTATCGGGACTACGTTCTGTTGTTAAAGATGCTCCTATAAGAGTTTTGTCTGCATGCGAGAACACAGAGCAGCGCATCATGCTGCATGATGCCGGATTGGTTCTAGGCATTGTTGAGTGGATTAATGATTACCATGAGTTTTGCTCATCATTTTCCCCGAACTCTGCAACAGTGAAAAATGCCTCGTCCAACTTAGATTCTGGCTCAGGTTTTATGCAAAAAGAATCGGAGGACCTAATTAATTCTGACCAAAGATGCATGATCGTATCAGAGAAATCGTGTGAAAAAAATAAAGAACCTTATGACTCTTGTCACACTCTTGGTGGTGATGGGGCTTTATGTGATTCTGTTGGGGAGGCTTTCACTCAAACTGCACCTGAATTTCTTGATAATCCAGCCTCTGTTATTGATTTAATCAGACGGGATGAGTTTGGGCTGGATTCAAGTTCTTCTGGTGCTGAGACGAGTATGCTGCAGAAACAACATGCTCGGTTAGGAAGAGCACTTCAGTGTTTGTCCCAGGAATTGTATTCTCAAGATTCCCACTTTATTCTCGAACTCGTGAGAATTCTTGCCTTCTTTTTCTCTTTGTACAAAATCCTCTTACAAGCATGTTAATCGGGTTTGCTTGAATACATAGTTGGTGCAGTCTTGTGCATATGTGCATCCTATAACCGAGTTCTACTCTGCCTAGATGATTAGTAATTAGGCAATACTGTTATGCTGTCAACTTGTAGATGTTTCCGTTATCATTTGTTTTTTTTTTTGTATTGGGGAGAGTTAATCAGTATTAAAATGTTTATTGGCCTTGTGAGGGACATCTATGGGTTTCTCTTCTGCTGAAGTAGACAATAGCATAGGTTGTTAGATGTTTTCTTTATCACTATTTGTGTAAATAAGAGAGATTTAATGGACATTCAATTTGTCAATCTCTGACGCTCTTGCTACTGTTGCTTCAGGTTCAAAATGCAGATGACAATAAGTACCCTGAACATGTGGAACCCACACTCACATTCATTCTTCAGAAGACTGGTATTGTTGTTTTAAACAATGAGTGTGGCTTCATGCCTGAGAACATCCGGGCCCTGTGTGATGTTGGTCGATCAACAAAGAAAGGATCTGGTGGATACATAGGGAAGAAAGGAATTGGCTTCAAATCAGTGTTTCGGGTATGGCAAACATAATTCATCTTATAGAGTATGATTTTGTTGTTTATGCGACTATTGAACCCAAGCTTTAATGAGTTTAGGATTATAGTATGCTAAGCTAAGAAATTGGCTATAGGAATATTATTCAAAAACATGTCTTCAAAGACATGGCAGCTTGAAATGACGTATATGAACTTCAACCTCATGTTATAGAGGGTTTATAGCAAATTCTTTTCTCAAAAAAATCTATTCTAACACTCTTTCTTGTGTTCGCTTTCCAGGTTTCTGATGCTCCTGAGATCCACTCAAATGGTTTCCATTTTAAGTTTGATATAAGTGAGGGTCAGATTGGATACATTTTACCCACTGTCGTACCTCCTCATGATATTGAATCACTTACCAACATGTTATCTGGCCGTGCTTTACAACTGAAGGATGCAAGATGGAACACTTGCATTACACTTCCTTTCAGAGCCATTGATTCCGAAAAAACAACAGTACATCACATTAAGCCTATGTTTTCAGACCTTCATCCTTCTTTATTACTCTTCCTACATCGCCTCCAGTGCATAGTATACAGAAACATGCTTGAGGATTCTATCGTGATCATGAGGAAAGAGGTTGTGAGTAAGAATATCGTAAAGGTTTCATGTGGGGAAAATAGCATGACATGGTTTGTGGCATCAGAGAAACTAAAGTCTGCCAATCTTCGTGATGGCGTTGAGACAACCGAGATTTCCATAGGATTTACTCTTGATTTGCTGGAGGATGGAACTTACAGATCATGTTTGATTCAAGAACCCGTTTTTGCTTTTCTTCCTCTAAGAACTTATGGATTGAAATTTATTATACAAGGGGATTTCATTCTTACATCATCGAGGGAGGATGTTGATGAGGATAGTCCTTGGAACCAGTGGTTGTTGTCAGAGTTTCCGGGTTTGTTTGTGGGTGCTCTAAGTTCCTTTTGCAGTCTTCCTTCTTTCACCCAGAGTCTAGGTAAAGCTGTGTCCTCATACATGCAGCTCGTACCTCTCGTTGGGGAAGTGCATGGGTTCTTTTCTTCTCTCCCTCGTTCTATTATATCTAGATTGAGAACAACAAATTGTTTGCTGCTTGAGGGAGACGGTGAACAATGGGTTCCTCCTTGCAAGGTTTTAAGAAACTGGAATGAAAAGATAAGGGTTCTTCTTAAGGATGGATTGCTTCAGGAGCATCTTGCTCTGGGCTTTTTGCACAAAGATATAATTTTGTCAGATTCCCTGTCAAGGGCACTGGGCATTGAAGACTATGGACCTAAGACTTTGGTGCAGATTCTTTCTTCATTGAGTCACAAGAAAGATTGTCTGAAATCAATGGGCTTTGCGTGGTTATCGTCTATTCTTACTGAACTTTACATTCTATTCCGATCTTCTAGCCAAGGTAATGTCGAGTTAGGTATAGATAAGACTCTTATAGACGGCCTTCACAAGATCCCATTTATTCCCCTGTCAAATGGTAGGTTCACCTCTTTAGATGAAGGCGCAGTATGGTTGCACCATGACTCCACTGGGTCTGATCTTGGTGATGTATTTGAAGCATTTCCTCTATTATATGGAAATCTCCGTATAACTGATCATTCCCTTCTTTTAGCGTCTTCTGTTGATGAAAAACACGCTGGGGATGACCTGGTCAACATGCTTTGCGCAGTTGGTGTTCAAAAGCTGTCAGCACATGAAATCATCAAAGTGCATATATTACCAGCCTTTGAGGCAAAGGGTAGAGGTACACCGGAGGGTTTAATGGTAGATTACTTATGCTTTGTGATGACACATCTACGATCTGGCTGCCATGCTTGTCACAACGAGAGGAAGTATATTATTTCTGAGTTAAGAAGCAAAGCTCTGATATTATCAAATTATGGGTTGAAACAGCTAGCTGAGGCGTCGATTCATTTCGGTGAAGAATTTGGAAACCAAGTTAACATGAAGAAGCTTACCAAAAACTTGGATTTATCGTGGCATGAGGTTGATGGTACCTACTTGAAACATCCAGCATCAAAATATTATGCATGTGGATTGAAGGAGTGGCGTGAATTTTTTCAAGAGATTGGAATAGCTGATTTTGTTCAAGTGGTTCAAGTTGAAAAGAGCATTGCTGAATTCTATTCTGTTTCGAATTATGAAAAGTATGATACCAACTTGTTATCTCCCGAGTTAACTGTTAGAGACTGGGAATCCCCGGAACTTGTTGATCTCTTGTCTCTCTTGCACAAAAGTAATGGCCGCAAAGGTTGCAAGTATCTTTTGGAAATCCTTGATAAACTGTGGGATGATTGCTACCATGGAAAAACAACTGTTAACTTTAACTTGGGTACAAATGGTGTCATCAGATCATCAAAGTCTTCATTTATGAGGGTAATTTGTGATTCTCAGTGGGTAGTTTCAAGCATGGACAAGAAATTTCATCTTGCAAAAGACCTCTATCATGATTGTGATGGTGTGCGGTCAATACTTGGCATGAATGCGCCCTATGCAGTACCGAAGGTTGGTTTGGTCCTTTCTTACTAAATGTGCTTGCTATTACAACTATTATTTCTAAAACAAGCAGCAAATAAATTGGCGTTTGAGTCTTTTTAAACGGACGTATAAAACTTAATTAGAGGTGTGGGTTCTTTGTGGGATGGGGTGTTGTTTAAATATCTTAAGTCTTGCTAGATAATTACTACCATATGGACCTCCTACATTGTCTAACTCAGCGAAGGAGTTCTTCCATCTATTTGCTTAACTTCGTATTATTGTGGAACAGGTTACAAGTGTCAAATTACTTAATGATATTGGTTTCAAGACCAAAGTTTGCCTTGATGATGCTCTGGAAATCCTAGAAGCTTGGGTACACTGTGGAGACTCTTTCAAATCAAGGTACAACTATATGGTTATGAAGAAACTATAACTTTGTGCTATTGTTTTTCATCACTGCCTCTTATTTCTTCTAGATTAATTTTCTGATTTTAACTACATTCCTTGTGCTTCTTAAGTACTGTTTTCTTTTCTCATTGTTACAAATAAGGAAGTATTTAAGCTACTGTTCACTGTCGTGCATTGGATGATATACTGCTATGACTATGCTGCTGATTATGATGCATAGTTAGCACTAAATATTAGTTCTGATGACAGGAACATCGAGTTCTACAGTTTTTAATGACTTTTTTTGGGTTAGTATGAACAGAGACCGTGGACTTAAAGACAAATTGTCCATATAATCTATTTTGAAATGAGTTCTTTTTTCCTCTCTATTATTGCATCATGCGTCGCCTAGTCAGTTCTTTGCTACATTTTCTAACGGTGTACAACGTTGTCTTTAATTTTGCAGCATCTCTCAGACAACCAGATTTTACAAGTTTTTGTGGAATGAAATGGCTGATTCAAAGCAGAAAATTACTGAAAAGCTCCATACATTCCCTTCTGTTTTTGTCCCACACGAAATTGGAAGTAGGCAGAATGATCTGATATCTGGAATATTCTTGTCAGTTGATGATGTTTACTGGAATGATTCTGCTGGCGTTTTAGATGAGATAAAAGATATCGGTTCGCAGATCAGCAGCGTTGTGGAATCATTGCATCGGAAAACATTGTGCAATATCTATCCAGGTCTCCATGACTTTTTTGTGAATGGGTGTGGAGTACCTGAAACGCCTTCTTTTCAAGAGTACCTTAAAATTCTAGGGCAGTTCGCCCATTATGTGTCACCCTCATGTGCTGCCAAGGCTGTAAGTTATTTACTTAACTAAATCAGTCTCGTCCTGTTTATCGTCTATCAATTTCTTTTCTCTGCTAAAGTGTTAAAGTTCATTTCCAGGTCTTCAAAATTTTCCTGAAGTGGAGTGATGATTTGAAATCTGGAAAATCTTCCGAAGATGTTGTTCATTTTAAAGAGAGACTTTCAGAACTCGACTTCACTGTCCTTCCTACTGAAAGTGATAAGTGGGTTTCCTTACACTCATCGTTTGGTCTCGTATGTTGGTGTGACGATGAGAAGTTAAAGAAAAGATTTAAAAAGAAGGATAATATTCAGTTTATTTACTTTGGGGAAAATGTGGACGAAGAGCAAGAAGTGCTTCAAACAAAAGTATCTGTGCTGATGCACAGCTTGGGAATTCCAAGTATTTCTGAGGTAACTAGTCCTCTCCTTGCACAAACATATATCGAATATTCAAGCACTTAGATTTACATGTAACGGCAAGAGTAAGCCTTTCGTGAAATGTGTTTCACTGTACTCCAAAAATCATCTGCGAGAACCATCATCATGTAGCTTTAACGTTTACCAGTGTAGAACTTATATGCCTGTTGCCTTCTCTATTATGTAACACAAGTTTCAATGGCCTTACACCTCCAATGTAACCTGTGATATTTTACGTATTTTTTTTCCAGGTGGTAAAGCGCGAAGCGAAATATGAAGGTTTGCGAGATAATAGTGTAACAGTGTCACTTGTGAACTGGGCTCTGCCTTATGCTCAGCGATATATGTTTACTCTGCATCATGAGAAGTATACCCAAACAAAAAACACTGTCCATAGTCAAGTCAAGCGGCTACAAGTCTTTGTTGTTGAGAAGTTGTGCTATAAGAACGTCATACCACAATATGACATAAGCTCTAAAAAGGAGTTCAAATGCAGCTCTCTTCTGCAGGTATGTCTTCTTTTGTTTATATTTCTTGCAATGATTTATCCAATAGATTTTTGAATTATAGAGTTGTGACATTGGCTCTGAGGCTATTCGAGACTCCTCTCTGTTTATATACAAGTAGATCTTTACTTCTGCCACAACAATGGTTTTGTAATACTTCAGAATTGTATGTTCCACTCTGGAAAATTAGCATGTGCTATGTTCAGAATCGGAAGGTTGCTCACTTTACTGATATGTTATATTTTTGATCTTGTTGTCTCCAGGATAAAGCTCTGTACACAACACCACATCTGGATTCTCATTCATTGTTCATGGAACTGTCTCGACTGTTTTTCAACGGAGTTCCTGATCTACATTTGGCAAATTTCCTTCACTTGATCAAAACAATGGCAGAATCTGGATTGAGAGAGGAGCAAATGGAATCATTCATTTTGAACAGTCAAAATGTTCAGAAGGTTCCTGATGGTGAAAAGATCTGGGTCCTAAAATCTGCTCTTAAAGCCAAGAAAAAAGCTGGAATAACCTTGAGCTGGTTACCTTCAAGTTCCAAAACAAGACATGGTTCTAGCGAGACCCACATTGATGATTCTAAACGAGAGCTGGCCTCTGGTCAGGCTAGCAGCAGCGAAGAGAATGTAACAGAGGCTCTTGAAAAACAAATACCGACTGAGATCACCGATACAAACTTGGTTGCTGGATATGATAATAGTGCAGGCACAAGTGCACAAGCTACTCAGCTAAATATATTGCAATCTATGCATACGAACAGTAGCTCAACGTCAGGGAATCAAGCTGATTTTCACCTCAATCCAAACCTTCTTCATGGATGGAACAATTCCGTCTCAGCTGACTTCAGCGAAAGAGATCAACTTCACACCGGCACACCTTGGGCTGCACAAGCGCTACAGACGGGTAAAAAAGGTGAAGAAATCGCTTACAGATACTTTGCTGCAAAATACGGCAAGGAGGCTCAGGTTAGATGGGTTAATGAGCAGAGCGAAACCGGTTTACCTTACGACCTGTTGATCGAAAGCCAAGGTGGTAAAATAGAGTACGTGGAGGTGAAAGCAACGGTGTCTACAAGGAAAGACTACTTCAATTTGACTGTGAGGGAATGGCAGTTTGCAAATGAGAAAGGAGAGAGTTACATTATTGCTCATGTTTTGTTAGGAAACAGTAATGCAATCCTCACACAGCATAGGAACCCTGTCAAGTTATGCCAAGAAGGTCTTCTCCGGTTATTGATTCTCATGCCTAACCAGCGAAACGTGGTCAATGTTGCATTTTAAACCCAATCAGATTCTTCTTTTTTTTTTAATTGCTAGATGAGGTTTCTTTTTTATTCTTCTGAAAATTATTAAGATTAAAGAACCTAGTCACAATGCAGAGCATAGTAATTACATCTGGAACATAAAAATGATAAACAAAAGCTTTGATTATCCATGATATCAGACTTTGCAAAAATATCTGCTGGGAAATTTCCATCTCTTGAGATCCATTGAAACTTGATATCTTCAAATTTCCTACTCCATTGCCATACTTCTCGTATCCAATTAAAGACTCCAGAGTTCAGCGATTCTTTTGTAACCAGCTTGACCGGATTTTTGCAGTCCCCTTCGAAGATAACTTTTTTGAAACCCTTAATCCAACAATTTTGCATAGCAATAATCAAGGCTTGAAACTCACTCTCTAGAGCATTGTTTGCTTGTGAACTTTCAGCTTGACCCATCCCCATATAATCTCCTTGATAATCCCTAATTACCCAACCAGCCTTGGATTTCCTTCTAAGTGTTAGATATGATCCATCATAATTTCACTTGATCCAGTCTTTTTCCGGTCGTTTCCATGTTTTTTGCACATGAAGAACGGGTCGTCGTGAGATACTCTGCTGTGTAGGGATCATTGTATCTCTAATAAATTGTTGTGAATCTAACCAGTCTTTGGCATCGTTCTGCGCTAAAGTCAGCGTTGTTCTCCAGGGAATATTTTTTCTGTTGAAAGAGGAGAAGAATGTTACGACTCTTCCATAGTCTCCACATGATCCATATAGCTAGTTGATGAACCTTTGTTGGCATTGGATTTTGTTGCTGGAGAATAGATTCCGATTTCGAATCTATTGTAGTATTTTGTATTGCGGAGGTTTTGATTAGGGAAGTTTGATGCTCTCTAAATCATTTGTGCATATGGACACTCGAAGAATAAATGTTCTGTAGTTTTTTGTCCTGCATTTAAACACCGAGGACATCGGAACTTACGAGTTATATGTCGTCTTTTCAAACACTCTCCAATTGGTAAAGCAGAGGATACCAATTTCCATATGAAGTGCTTAACTTTTTCCGCAGTGTTCAATTTCCATATCAAAGACTTGAGATGACGATTACCCGGAAGAGCTATTATGTTGTGACCTTTAGGTGAATGAGTAGCCAACCAATATGCAGATTTAACTGTATATATACCAGTTTTGGTATATTCCCAACCCAGTAAATCAGCAGAATCCCGTGAACCAACCCGCATAGAGAAAATGGTTTCAGCATCTTCATCAGTGACCAGCTGACGTATTTCTTCTTCTTTCCAACCATGGTAGATGAGGTTTATTTTGTAACAAAGATACAACATCAAAAATTAGTTCTATTTTTTGGTAGCAATCTAGTCATATTGATAAGAATCCCGAAATACATCAATGAAAATTGCAAATGAAACTGTCAGTTTTACTTTCTGGATGTGGGACAAGCTTGAGATGCTCTAACTTGTGCATAGCGAGACTAGTTATAACATCCATGTTGATCTCGTTTGGTGTCACTTCATTAAATACGTCATCCCCCCCCCCCCCCACACAACCGCCGGCGCACCAAGCTGCCTGTCCGTTCCTGCCAGTCCGCCACTACAATATTCTTTTGAAACAAAGAACAAAAGGAAGAGTGAAACACAAGCTAACGAAGACTTGTAACGCAAGCAAATGCATCATAGATAACAAAAAGGAAAGAGATGTTTTACGTACCAAGACCACGGCTTTGACATTCTCCAGAGTGAACGGGGAGGCGAATGGTTGATCTGTGGAGATCTCCATCAAGAGATCGATCATGCTCTCGGTTTCAAGCTTAACCCTATTGGGATCAGGCATCTCATTGATAATCTCTCTTGCATATAAGTGTCTTGCCTCTCGAAACAGTCCTTCATATAAGCTATGAGGCTTGTTAGATCATGGAGAACTTAGCGATTATAAGGGAAATATCAGAGAAAAAATCTTCCAAAAAGGCTTTGACTCCCATAAAGAATCTCTATGAACATCTTCATCTCTTCCCCATCCTCGTTATACATCAAAGAAAGGATCTTTGAATGTCCTAGAGCTCCAAACCAGGACTAGCCAACCCCTAAATCGGATACTTTATACTGAAAGTAAGCGGTGTTTTAGCCTTAACCCTTGTTTATACCAAACGCTTGCCTACACACAACTGAGTTTGTAAATGTCAGCATAAGCTCACTTATATCTCATTATACGTTTTCCCAAAAGTTTATGAAAGAGCTGTGTTTCGTGCGATTAATTAACTTTAATATGACCTCATTGGCAAAACGGCTTTGGTACCTCCTTCAAAACACGTCTTTCCCCTCATTGAAAGGATCTTTCAATAATGATAATATAGGTTTAGCAGCTCTCTAAAAGCAACTACTACAACATCCCTTCTTATGGATGGATCAAGTATATATCATCCTTGTTAAAAACCCTTATTGCAGTTAGGTATCAGACAAAAGGTTTTCTGAATCTTATATGGGCATGTGGTAAGACCCTTTGATTCATGAGAAACTTCAAAGACCGGCATGTCCTCACGTACCACAGGTTCAACCTGTAAATGACTTCTAACTTTATGAACTGCTAAATGAGTTTAATGTGGGAAAACTAAATACCTCTCAGTATAGAAAAATAAATTAATTTGATGGTAATATTGTTACTCAATTGGTCAAATGGAAATATTGGATACTGAGAAACATACTCAATTCGACCATTCAATCGGGTTGCCTTAAACCAAGCATTGGGGAAAACTCAAAGCTTCTCATAAGATGTACCACCATATGTGACTATTAATTGTGGTCTTACTTTATCAAATAATTGCTTTGGGATATCTTATGGCCAAGATAGATGATAAGCCAAAATTGCTCAGATGGGTCTTGTTGCTTCAAGAATTTGATATGGAAGTCAAAAACAAGAAAGGTATTGAGAATTGTGTGGCAGATCACCTTTCGATGCTCAGGGTTTATTTATAGTCTCACTGCACTATAAGTGCACTGCATTGGAAGTGCTTAGACATCCTATTTTTGGAGTTCTCGTGAGAAGTTATATATATATATATATATCTAATATTGGAGGTTGGTAGCCAAGTCAATAGAGTGGAGTCTAACGAATGTACGTTGTTTCTTTGGAGAACATAGCAAAAAAGACTTTGTAAAACGCTGAAGAAAATGATTATCTTGCGTTCAGAGGAACAATTTGGCAAACTGACAAACCCAACATATTCAATCACATTACATTTCCTCGTTTTGATTGCTAGTAATCAATCAAAGAGGTTTTAGCTATTCATGTCTGAGTTATTTCTTAGTGCATCATTGTTCATTGAATTTCTGTGACTATAGACCTCTATAGACCTCTTATGAGTTTCATAAGACACATGCTTAGTGCTTGAATAGTTGAATTTGTTAAATAGTTAGAACATGCATAGTTATCACCTTCTTGTGGTGGCCATATTTTTCTGGTAGTTTCTTTCACAGAAAAAGGTATAGTCCCTTTAACATACCATCACCAACTTGGTTATTGGTGTATAGTGAATCTTTTCATTGGATCAAGGATCCATCATATGTTTATGTTCACTACATATCTCTCACTTTAGATTAAATCTCTGATCTCAGAACAACCAGATTAGAACACTTCCAGAGAGAAAGATGATAAAAAGGAGAATATTTTCATATGTAGCTCTATCAAAAGCAAGACTTAAAGCTGTGATAGCAAAATCAACAAGTAGACCAACTGTTGGCAATGCCCCTATATCTTAGCCTCCTCCAAAACCCAAATACAAAACATATTTTCCGATATCTGTTTTTTTTTCTTCTCAAAATTGTTGAGGCTGTTGTAGCTTAATAGTTTAATGTTCTTCTATAAACTTGTTTTCGTTTTTAGATAAGTATATCCAATTAGATATTAAACAAAAATTGGTAATAAACCAAATACACATTGTGTCAGTCTATATATTAAGGTTATATAACTATGTCATGTCTAGTTTATGTCTTCTTCTAGACATCTGCAAAAATTTAACTATTACTAATTTGCTATATTGCCAAGTTTCGGTAGATCTTAGGTTTGAATAGGAATGGCATTCACTGGATTACATGGGAGAAAATGTGCACATCCAAAGTTTTTAGTGCCTCCTTAATTTAAAATGTGTATTTCCCTTCATTGGAATGGTCCTTCAAATATGATAATATAAGTATATCAATTATCTAAAAGCAACCATAACAACATCCCTTTTTAGAGATGGAGGATAGTATCTGTTGTGAAACTCTTATTGGAGTTATCATGAGAGAAGAAGAAGACGAACAAAAGAGAGAAAATGTCCTTGTATTGAGTGTGGGAAAGTTTGTTACATGGTATACGATATATAGTACATCATATATCTGGTATACATCATATCGAGACTAATTCAATTAAACCAAAGTAAACCATACTCCTATTATTCCCCCTCAAGATGGCACAAAGACTGAAAGGAGAGACATCTTGCCCATTAACTTCTTGAACTGCAGGGAAGAGAGGCTTTGTGAAAGCATCTGCAAGTTGGAAGTCAGTTCGAATATGAAGTGTTTTGATGAGTCCTCTATCAATCATTTCCCGAACTTGGTGACAATCAAGCTCTATGTGATTTGTTCTCTTGTGGTAGACTGGATTATTGGCGATATTGATTGCAGAAGTGGAATCACAGAAGAAAGCAACTGGCTTAGTCTGAGGAACTTGTAGCTCACTTAGGAGATTGATGAGCCATTGAACTTCACGACTAGCAAAATTCATAGCCCTGTATTCAGATTCAGTGGAGAAATGTGAAACAGTCGGCTGCTTCTTGGTCTTCCACGAGATAAGGGATGGACCCAAAAACATGCAATAACCTGAAGTAGATCTTCTAGTATCAGTGCATGAAGCCCAGTCAGCATCCGTAAAAGCTTTTAAGCATAGGTCAGAATCTGCTGAATAAAAGAGACCAAGACCAATACTGCCTTTCAAGTAATGCATCACTCTGTGTGCTGCTCGAAGATGAGATTTCTTAGGTGCAGACGTGAACTGACATAGCCGATTAACAGCACAGGTTATATCAGTCCTAGTGATAGTCAAGTACATCATCTTTCTAACTAAACCCCGATAAGATTCCGGATTATCAATAAGAGAGTACGGGCTATCAGATCTGAGCTTCACATTTGGGTCCATGGGAATACTAGCAGGTTTGCAACCTAAAAGACCAGTTTCCTCTAGCAATTCCAAATTGTATTTCCTTTGACAAATGTAGATTCCCGAGCTTGATCTAGCTATCTCAAGACCAAGAAAGTACCTCAAATCACCGAAATCTCGTAGCTTGAAACGTGTTTGTAGATCAGCTTTAAGTTGGGAAACGTCTTCATTATTGTTTGCTACAATGATTATGGCGTCTACATGGACAAGAACTGCAATATATCGACCTGCAATGTTTCTTACAAACAAGGTGTGATCAGTATGTAATTTTTGAAAACCAAGTGTCAAGAGAGTGGAACTGAATTTAAGGAACCACTGTCTTGAAGCTTGTTTCAGCCCATATAGAGATTTTTGAAGCTTGCAGACAGGATTTGGAAGTAAAAATTCCCCTTGCTTTGGTGTGTATCCTAGAGGAAGAGTCATATAAATTTCTTCATCCAGTTCACCTTTTAAGAATGCATTAGAGATATCCAAATGAGTTAAACTCCATTTCTTTGCAGCAGCTACAATAAAAAGAGTTTTAACCGTGGTCATCTTTGCCACTGGAGAGAAAGTATCTGCAAAAAATCCACTCCCTCCTGTTATGTATATCCTTTAGCTACAAGGCGAGCATTAACAGAAGCACACTGACTGCAAATAGGTCTTGTTTTCTGTCCAGGATGTGTAGAATGTGAAGCATTAACAGAAGCAGATTCTAGAACTGAAGCGTTAAAAGCAGAAGCATTTTGTATATGATTAATGTTTCGCTGGTTGTAGTCTTGATCAAGTAGATTGTACACGCCTGCTAAATCCAGAATTGTCTTCTTCATTATTATCTGACTCCGAGCATTGGTGTACGACTCATTTAGTCCAGCAAGAAACTTAATAACCTTTGTGTGTTCTCCTTTAATGGCTGTTGACTTGCAGCATTGACAAGTTTGGCAAGTTTGAACACATTCTGATCCATCAAGTTCATCCCATAAGGTCTTCAGCTTGGTGTAATATGTGGATAAATCGGTGGATCCTTGCTGAAGTGACCAGATTTGTTGAGTGAGCTGATAGGATATTGGGAGGTTTGTGACGTGAAATCTTGTCATCAAATCTTTCCAGATTTCAGAAGCATCTTTGAATCGAAGAATACTACCCTAGATTTGTATGGTGACCGAATTCAGAATCCAATATTTCACCATAGAATTACATCTTGACCAGAATCGATAATGATGATGATTCTCAGGAGGACATGGTAAAGAACCATCAACGAAACTTAGTTTATTTTTAGCATCCCAGGCAATAGTGATAGCTAAATTCCAGGTGTTAAAGTTGGTTCCATCAAGTACCTCAGAGATTAACGATGTTCCTGGATTGTCACCAATGGCCAGGAAGTACGGAGAGTACTGGATTCCATCGAAATCGAAGGCTATTTGAGAAAATGTTGGTGGAACAAAGTCAAGGAGCTAAGAAATTTGGTGTCGGAACATTTGCCGGAGATGGGTGTGTTGATAGCATCACCGGAATAAGTGGTTATGGGTCAGAAGTCGCCGGAATACGCGAATTTGTTCCCGACTTGATGGATTTTGTCGCCGATGAAGCTCCGCAAGCTATGCGACAAGATGTACAACGAAGAGTAACCATTTTGAGAAATCAGGTGGAATAACCTGAGTAGAGATTCAATCGGATGAAATCCGAATGAATTAGGTCAAATGGGATTGAAGAAGAAGCGGAAATCGAAGATCGGAGATCGGAGATTGTTGAGAGGTAATCTCAACGTTCTGATACCATATCATGAGAGAAGAAGAAGATGAACAAGAGAGAGAAAATGTCGTTGTATTGAGTGTGGAAACGTTTGTTACATGGTTTACGATATATAGTTCATTATATATCTGGTATACATCATACTGAGACTAATTAAATTAAACCAAAGTAAACCATACTCCTATTAGAAGTTAATATCAGACAAGAGATTCTTTTCGAATTTAAATAAGCAACAGGTGGGAAGACCCTTGGATTTGTGAGAACCCTTAAAGACCGGCCTGCATGTACCACAAGGTCAACCCCTTTATGACTGTCACTAACTTGATGAACTCCTTAATGAATTTACCGTGTGAAAATATAAACCCCTCAGTGATTTGACAAAATTAGGTCAATATATGGTCAAATGAGAATATTAGATAGCCACAAACATACTAAATTTAACCATTTAATTACATAAACCTAACATCGGATCCAAGCATATGGAAGAAACTCAAAGCCTCTCATAAGATGTACTACCTTATGTGGCAATCAATTGTTGCCCGACCTTATTATGAATAAAAACCCCAACAGTTATATATGATAAGTTTAGAGATTTAAGAATAAAACAACACACATTTTTTTAGAAAAATTCAAACTGCTTTTATATTGCTTTAGTTTTCCGTTTATATAATAAGAGATTTGGAACCATAAATTCCTATGGAAGCACAACCATAATCAGCAAAGCAACTAAGGGCATGTTTCTAAATTCTCGAAATGTTATAACATCATATTTAATATTTATTAAACAATTCTAAAGTGAAAATAAAAAAGGCTTGCCGTAAAAATAATAAATAATAGCAAAAACTTAAATTATCATGTGTTAATTTTTTTGTGGATAAACCCTATCGGCTTATGAGGTGAGTAGGAACACACTGACAAATGTGTGTTAACTAATGCATGAAGTGTAAGATGTCAAAGTAATTTGCGGAAGTGATTTTATTCATCAGCCTAAAGGCAAATATATATACATGTACAATAATTAGCTTTAAGTTCAGAACTAGCAATGTAGGACAAAATAAATATTCTAATAAATTAACTGTACAAGGCATGCCCATTACTATCTCTTAATACCCCCCCCCCTCCCTCTCCCCTCAAGTTGGAGCATGGAGATCTCGAATGCCCAACTTGCACAAAATTCCTTTGAACGGACGTCCTCCAAGTGCTTTAGTGAAGATATCCGCCAACTGATTAGTAGTAGAAACATGTTGTGCTTGAACAATTCCAGCCTGTATATCGTCTCTAATGAAATGACAATCAATCTCCACATGTTTCGTTCTCTCATGAAACACAAGATTATCTGCAATATGAAGGGCAGACTGGCTGTCACAATATAAATTCATTGGACCAGAATGTGCAATACCCATTGTTAACAACACACTCTTTATCCACTTCAACTCCTTCAATGCCAAAACCATAGCTCGATACTCTGCTTCAGTTGAAGAGCATGATACAACATCTTGCTTCTTTAACTTCCATGACACAGGAGAATTTCCTAACTGTATCAACCATCCACTCAAAGATCTCCGTGTGATTGGACATCCAGCCCAATTTGAATCACACCAAGCTGTAAGATGAAAATTACAATCAGATTTCAATAAAATTCCTATTTGCAAGCATCCTTTCAAGTAACAAACAACTCTCAATGCAGCCATCCAATGATCTTCTCTTGGCTCATTCATAAATTGAGACAATATGTGCACGGAGTAGGCAATATCTGGTCTAGTTGCAGCTAGGTAAATCAACCTTCCAACCAGTCTTCGATATTTCTCAGGATCAGCAAGTATCTTTGTTGTCAAACTTCCCAACTGATGATTTGGCTCCATTGGAAACTCTACAGGTCTACCACCAAGCAAACCGACATCAACAATAATATCTAAACCATACTTTCTCTGTGATAAGTATATACCCTTTGTATTTCTCGCAACTTCCAATCCAAGAAAATATTTCAATTTTCCTAAATCCTTCATATGAAAGCAATTGCTTAAATATGTTTAAAATTTTTGTATCACCTCAGGAGAGCTTCCTGTCACCACAAGATCATCCACATACACTAGGACGTGCAAGTGAACTTTATCACTAACTAATGAGAAAAGATAGTAATCAGCCTTACTTTGTGCAAAACCATACCCCAAGAGTGCCTTCGAAAGTTTCGCGAACCAACATCGTGGAACTTGTTTCAAACCATACAACGACTTGCGCAAATGACATACCATACCCTTCTTAGAAGCACCAAAACCCTTAGGTACCCTCATAAACACCTCTTCATCCAAATCCCCATGAAGAAATGCATTGTGCACATCCATTTGATGTAGCTCCCAATTTTTCTCAGCGGCAACTTGAAGAACCAATCGAACTGTGCTCATCTTTGCTACAGGCGCAGATGTATCAGAATAATCAATCCCCTCTTTTTGAAGATTGCCACATGTCACAAGTCTCGGCTTATACCTTTCAATCGAGCCATCCGCATTTTACTTAATTGTGTAAACCCATTTACAGTCAATTACATGCTTATCTGGTGGTAACTGTTCAATCAGCCATGTTTGATTTCGTTCCTGAGCCTCAATCTCCAGTCTCATAGCTTCTCTCCATCGTGGATCGTTCATAGCCTCAGAAAAAAATTTCGGCACAACTCCTTCAGTTATACTACACAAAAATGCCTTGTGTGACACAGAGAACCTTTCACAATTCACATAAATTCTCATACCATAATCATTACTCATCTCCTGACTTTCAGTGGATGTATTCATTGTAAATGTCGTATTGCACACATAATTGCGTAACTTGACAGAAGATTCTTTCTTTCTCATCCCTCGTCCCAAAGTTTCTGTTGATCCAGGCTGTTGCACAGTTTCAGCCTGTGTCATTGATGCAGGTTCTGTCACTAAAGCAGACTGCACATTCTCATACTGTGTAACCGATGCAGGTTCTGTCACTAAAGCAGGTTTCACATTCTCAGACTGTGTAACCGATGCAGGTTCAGTATGTGGCACTGTAATTCCTAAGATATCGCGTATTTTGTTTCCTATAGTGTGTCTTTCTTCTTCTGCAATCTTGTCTGACACACAACCAGAGTCTGTGTCATTGTATCTCTTGTGAGAGGTTGTATAATTTCCCTTGTCAAGGCAGGTACTATATCGTCAAATCCACCATTATCATCCACATATAACCTCGTTTGATCACAATTAGAAGGCTCATCCAGCTGTGCATTTTTTAGCTCCAAATATGGAAACGGTCCTCAATAAAATTGACATCCCAAGAAACACAGATCTCATGGGTGTCCAAGTCAGATAAGTTCCATCCCTTCTTTGCATAAGGGTATCCCAAAAATATGCATTTTCTGTTTCTACTCGCAAATTTATCTCCATGACGTTTCTGATTGTGAGCATACGCTAAACATCCAAAAACTCGTATCTCACTATAATCAAGAGTTTTTCCAAATATGATTTCATAAGGACTCTTACCATTGTGTAACACAGAAGGCATACGATTGATTAGATACGCAGCACATAAAGCACAAATAACTCCAAAGTTCTATTGGTAAATTTGCCTGAAATCTCAACGCTCGTGCGACATTCAGTATATGTTGATGTTTTCGCTCCACTCTACCATTTTGTTGAGGCGTTCCCACACACAAAGTTTGATGAATTATCCCTGATGTACGAAAACACTCATTCATACCCATGAATTCACTACCATTATCACTTTGCATGTTTTTTACATGTTTCTCAACTGACGTTGAATGAGAGCAAAGAAAACTATCATTGTTTTCTGAACTTGTGTTTTATCAGCAAGAAGAAAAACCCACACAGCTGTAGAATAATCGTCCACAACAGTTAAAAAATAAGAGGATCTACACACGCTCTGTGTTTGTTATGGCCCCCACAAATCACAGTGAATCATTTCAAAACATTCTTTGCTTTTCTCTATACTCACAGGAAATTCATTCCGACACTACTTTGCTCAGAAACAGACATCACAATCAGAAACACCAACACTCTTTTGATCCACTTCTGGCAATCTTCTAAATCTTTTCAAAAGCATGTCACATCCTTTTGTGCCAAAGTTCCAAAGACCCCAACTTATTGACCTTCGCCACATTCACGATCTTCTGAATAATTTGAAGAAAATACAATCTATCTTTTCTTTCACCCACTGCAATCAGAATTTGCAAAGCAGGATCCAGTACCCAACACATTTGCTTGGAGAAAAACACAATGAAATTCATTGCATCAATAATCTATGACATGGAGATGAGATTGCACTTGAGTTCCTTGACAAAAAACACATGTGTCAAAGTTAACTTCTTCGTTAATGCCACACTTCCTTCTCTATCAGCAACCACAACATTTCCATTAGGCAGACCAACTAAACATGGTGAGACTTTATGCACATCAAACATACCACTTAACGTACCCGTCATATGGTACGACGCACCACTATCAATAATCCACTCATCTGTATAGTTGTTATCACTCACACGATTTGCCATCTCTAATCTCGAATCAAGCCATCGAACAAGCTTATGCCATTGATTTTTCTTGAGCCCTGTCACAGCTTGTGGATCAACCTATGACGCCTCAGTGTGTGACACACGTTTTGTAGGTTTTCCATACTCTTCCAGCCACCAATCTAGATATCCATATACATGATCTCACATTATGACCATATTTCAAAAAACGAGAACACATAATTCCTCGACTCTGAAATTTCATATTTTCTAAAAAAAACAGAGAAATTTCCAAAGTTTCTCCACCGAATAAAGAAATCTCAAGCTTCTATGGCTTTGTAGAAATCCCGAACTTCGTTGGTCCGAGTTCACCACCAAAAACAGAAGAGCAAAACCTCGTGGGTTTGCTTTTCAATACAGCACAACTTATAACAAGAATTTGAATCAAGAGGTAGACCAAAATTTTATGTAGCCTTAAACTATGATTCAAGAGTTAAACCAAAACTTTATGTAGTCTTAGGCTCGGAAGTGATTTTATTCATCAGCTTAAAAGTAGATATATATACATGTATAATAATTAGCTTTGACTTTAGAACTAGCAATATGGGACAAAATAACTATTCTAATAACTTAACTATACAAGGCGTAATAATCTCATTACTATCTCTTAATATAGTTAAGTTATTAAGAAATAGTAATGGACTTATTAGGCCTTATATAATTAAGTTATTAGAATAGTATTTTTGTCCTAGGACAAGATAAATCCACAAACGATGCTAATTTTGAATACTGTCAAGCATTTCAGACACGGGCTCTAGTATCAAACTCCCTTGGCACCGCGAGTGTTTCCCATACATTTTTTTCACATGTATGAATTTTCTTTTTTTTTTTCATACAAAATTCTTTTTTAATTGTTTTACAAAAAGTTTCTTCCTTTACACTTTGTAGTGAGCTTCGATAGGAACTTCTCATAAATCAATAATGCGTTGATCTAGTTGCCACCTATGACACAAAATGCTATCCAAAGAGGACACCTATTGATAGAATGGCCGTGCCTTATCTAGTCCCATGTATTATATGGTTTATTTAGAAAGCAAAAAAACATGAGAAACTCTTTTAAAGAATTTCTAGAACTATATATATATTATGTAAAAAGATCCCATG
This sequence comes from Eutrema salsugineum, assembly GCF_000478725.1. Taxonomy (NCBI): domain Eukaryota; kingdom Viridiplantae; phylum Streptophyta; class Magnoliopsida; order Brassicales; family Brassicaceae; genus Eutrema; species Eutrema salsugineum. Next base: position 15,756,428 of record NW_006256909.1, on the reverse strand, counting down.
CATGGCATAATGCAATGATAATGTGATGAGAGATTTAGAATAGGAAGAAGTTTTATTGACTCTTATATTTTATTCAATGTCCATAGGACACACACATATAAATATATATATATATATATATAAAGATAAAGAGAATAGCTAGAATAATTGTACAAGATAATGAGAATAGAGAGAATAATTATACAAGATAAAGAGAATAGCTAGAATAATTACACAATATTGAATTAGTAATGACAAACTAATTACAGGGAGTGAATCAAGGACATGATAAAGGGGATTGGATTTCAAAGTAATTAATATAATTGTTCTGTCCTTAACATGAAAAGCATGGTACAAGGCAAATGAGCAGCCATATAAATTACATCAGGGCCAAAGATTGGTGATTCCATTGGATATCGAAACGGCTAACATTTGTCTTGTGTGATGGTTTATGGAATACATGAGCCGCGTTAAGTTGCTTTGGATAGGCTTTTGCCAGTTCACTATGTGTTTAAAGCTTTGTTTTGGAATGGATTGCAGGGAATTCTGGAAGATGATTAATGAAACCAATGAGTGGTCAACATTTTCCAGGGAATCAACTTAATTGAATAAAAAAAGTACAAATTCAATTATGTATGTTCTCTTTTGCTTTGATTTTTTTTCTTATGTACCGAGACGAGACGACCTTATGGGTCGCCTATCTAGAACCCGATGGAGACTCGTGTGGTTTGCCACACTAGCTCCTTTTGAGTAAGTCGTTTGATGTTAAAAGAAAAATTATAAGCGAGACGATTTTCACTTAACAAAGAAACCAAACCATGAAGCAATATATAATACACGCTAGGAACATCTATTATATAACCAGAGACCAGAGTAATAGATTTATTGAACTATTATAATCTGTCACTTGCTCACCTTCTCGGGAACAAGCTTGAGATGAACCGCCTTGTGCATAGCAAGACCAGTCATGACATCCATGTTGATGTCTTCTGGTTTCATTCCATTAGGAAGTTTGAAGTCGAAGTTGAGCAAAAGGTTCGCGTATGGAACCTCAATCATCACCGCACCAAGACGCATTCCAGGGCACATTCTCCGGCCTGACCCAAACGGTATAAACTCATAGTCCGTGCCTTTGAAGTCAACGTCCTTCTCAAGAAACCTCTCGGGCCTGAACTCGTCAGGGTTCGGGCCCCACTCCTTCTCATCACGAGACACAGCCCACGCATTTACATTGACTGTGGTCCCCGCGGGGACATCGTAACCAGCAATCTTGGTATCTTGAATGCAACAACGAGGGATAAGGAGAGGAATCACTGGTTCAATCCTTAATGTTTCTTTAACTAAGGCTCTGAAGTAAGGAAGGTTCTTGATGTCGTCTTCAGTAATGAACGTTAAACCTTTCTCTCTTGCATAATCTCTCACTTCTGCTTGAGCTTTCTTCCTCACTTCAGGGTACTTCATTAGATACGTCATCCCCCACACAACCGCTGCAGCCGCCGTGTCAGTTCCGGCAACCACTATATTCTTTTGAAACACAAAACAAAAAGAAGAGTGAAACGCAAGCAAATAATTCCTTGTAAAACAAGCAACGATTCAAAACATATATAATAGAAAAAAACGGAGAAATGTACGTACCAAAATCACTCCTTTGACATTCCCTATAGTGAACTTGGAGGCGAATGGTTGCTCTTTGTAGACCTCCATCAAGAGATCTATCATGCTCTCAGTTTCTGGCTTGACCCTGTTGGGATCTAACGTCTCATCGATAATCTCTTGAATGTAAGTGTCTTGTCTTTCAAAACAGTCCATCATATATTTCGTGAGGCCTGTCCAATTATCGAGAAATCCACTAAACGGGAAAAAGTCAGAGAAAAAAATCTTCCCCAAAACGCTCTGAGTCCCATAAAGAATCTTGATGAATCTCTTCATCTCTTCCCCATCTTCATTGTACTTCTTCCCAAACGCTTGCCTACACACAACCGTGTTCGTGAAGGTCAACATAAGCTCGCTTATATCGACCGGTTCAGATCTCTCCGCAGCCTTTTCGATCTTAGCCATCATATGCTTAGCCTCCTCCTCCCGCACGTGCTTAAAGGTGGCCACACGAGTGGGTGAGAACAAGTGGTTCATGCCCATCTTCCTCATCTCCCGGTACAACGGTGTGTAGTGGTTCATAGCCATGTCACTTCTTCCGTAGGTCATGAGCACGTGACCACGGTGCGGAGGCCGGTTAGCAAAGTTGACATCTTGCGTCTTGAGAAGCTCTTTGGTTAGCTCAGCCGAAGATACCACCATCATTATTCTGTTTCCTATCTTATATGACAAGATCGGACCGTAATTTTTGGCCCATCCATGGAAGAAACGTTGTGGGTTAGTCTGCTGAAGCTGGTGGAGGTTTCCGATCAGGGGAAGCGCCTTTGGACCGGGAGGCAGCTTGTACCGTTTGGTGTTCGTTTTTTGAGAAAGGAAGAAGAGAAGAACCGCGACGAGTGCCACAACGCCGATGATAATATCTTCCATTTTTGGTTGTCACTAACTACTTTTGAGTGGTACTTAAACAGCACAACAGCTCCTTAATATATAGAAAATTATTGATTGCGGTTTTTTTTCTTCTTAACGAAACCAAACCAAATAGACTAAACCGAACTAAACCAAGATCAAATTTTATAATTGCGTACTTTCCTTTATACCTACTTAGGAAACCTCACGTGTTTGAACTGAAAAACATTTTCACCTACCCAACGTTCCTCCCCTACGTTGTAAGCTTTATGAATATTTGGTTCCATGCAGTCGCATTCGTTTTTGTCCAGATCTATTTGCAGTTTACACAAATCTTTATTTAGCTTTGTTAATTGAGTGGTCTAAACCAACCCTGGACCTATATATATGGACTTTTGCAATCTGATTTTATACAGAAAATCTAACATATTCGTACATATATTTCCGAAATTGTGAAATCCTAAAATAAAATAAAAGTTACCGAAAGTACTATGAAAAAGTCAAAATGTTGAAATAAATAGCCATATTGTATGGTTAACTAAACAAATAGCCAATATTTTAATTTATCGCAAACTTGCATTATTGTGATTGTCAACTCAAAGAGTATTTACCAAAACTTTTCTTCGTATGTAAAATTACCTAAATAGCCAATATATAATGGACTGATGTTTTGAAAGATAGCTTGGTGCACAGGCACAGCCGTCCAATGTCAGTATTTCTATGTGAGATAAAAAGCATGTTTAATCAGCTAATTGTAAGATGGAGAGCACATACAAAACAGTTAAACGGATTCTGCAAATACTCTATTTGCTTTATTAGAAATCACTTAAACACATTCTTACAAGTTGTTTAAACAGAATTACACAATATCATAACTTGACTTGCCACAGAACCTTGAACATTCTTGTGCTTCTGTTCCCAATTTGTACGGCTAACCCTAAAGCTTAGATGTTACAAGCTTTATATACTGTTCAACTTTTCAAGTTGAGAATCTTCATTTTCCACTACGTGATATCTCTAAATCTCCTTTTTCTTAGATTTTAGATCCTTCAATACAATTTTGCTGACTCCTTTAGCTCTACTTACATGATGCCACATCAGCTACTCTTCACACTGCATCGTTTCTGGGTTAAGCCCATCTTGTGTTGCACAGATGATTCCGTTGTGCAACCACCTCATTCATTGGTGCTAACACTAATGTCTGTGTCGGTCAAAGATGTGGTTTATATGTGTAAATAAGAACTCATAGATGGGTGTTTGGATAGATAGCTTGGCGGCCATTCGATCTGTATACTCTTGCTGATTAATGATATTGTGAATGAGTTTGTGTAAGAAGCATTTTTGACCATAGGCGTAGACTACGGGTGTGGATAATATATGATGGATGGATGTTTGGATACATATGGAAAATCGTTCTATATGGTCTTGATGATTAATGATACTGAGAATCAGTATGTTTATGTGGCATAAGAAGCATGTTTGATCAAGTAATGGCATACAAATGTAGTAAAACATCACAAGAAAGATCATAAGTAAAGCCTATAGAAACATAACATCCTAAGATATATACATAATTATACAACCAAAAGTGTGAGTCAATTTAAAGCTAAGGAGAGACAGATGGGAAAAGGAACTACTAATTCCTTGTATATGACCATGGCATATTGTTTCCTAAATGTATCTACAATATCGTCGTTTATTCCTGCCATACCATGTTTAGGGTCTCCATTAGCATGCATCTCTAGAAACTTGGCCGAAACAGGCCTGCAATCGCCAATGTGAAGGTTTTGTATAGCCCAGAGACGCGGATCCAGCTAAAAGTGTTTAGTCCGTAAGATTATGTTAATTGTTGTTGGTACATTTTCTAGAAAATATGAGGGACCATCTTCACCTACCCAACGTCCCTCCCCAACAATGTATGGTTTATAATTTCACCCCCAACAACGTATAGTTAATAATTTCATGCACTCGCACTCATTTTTGTACAGATCTATTTTGTTGTTTACACAAATCTTTATTTAACTTCATTCATTGAGTGGTCTAAACCAACCATGGACCTAACATAGTACTATACATTCTGACTTTATACAGAAAATCTAAAACATTTTCGTACATACGATGTAGGTGGAATTCTGAAATCATATAATAAAAACAATTTGCCGAAAATACTATGAAATAGTCATGACTTTTGGCTTCGTTCGTTGAGTGGTCTAAACCAACTCTAGACCTATATGTATGGACTATATATATACTCTGATTTTATAGAGAAAATCTAACATATTTGTACATATATAGCCGGGATTTTGATAAAATAAAATAAAATTTACCGAAAGTACTAAAAACAAGCCAAAATTTTATGATTAACAAAACAAATAGCCATAATTTTAAGCTATCGAAAACTTGTGATTGTCAGTAAATTCAAAACTTCTGGTTTTTGAACTGAATGTAAAATTGTATTCGACCAAAAACGTTTGTAAAAAAAATACTGTCTGATGAGTTTTTGAAAGAACTGAACTGAAAATCTACTTAAAAAGTTATAGACTTATAGTGCTAAAACAAAGAATAATACTGTCCTTTAGGAAAAATAAATAAATAATAATAATACTCTCCTCAAAACTTTTTATCTCCTTGTGCTCGAAAAAAGTTTAGCTCACTAGTCGCGCTGGTGGCGATGGCTTCTCTCCATGTCTTCTTAATTACATTATTTCTTTCCCTTCATAAGCTATGCACAACCGCTTGGAAAACATACCTCAGTCATAATGAAGAGGAGAATGTAGTCATGTGTCATGTGTGGTATGCGATAAGAATGCAATGATGTTGTTCCAATCTTTTGAGTAATTTGATTTCATGAGACCTCGGGTGAGGAGGCTCCAAACTTCTCTTGAATTAAGCACACATGAAAAAGAGATGATTTCTAGTCTCCATAGGATCTTCGCAGAAAATACATTGGATGCTTTGAGTTGAGTTCTATTTTTGTATTTGGTCCATGGTTGCTAGGCGATCATGCATTGCTATCCACATGAGAAAATATTATTTTGGTGTTGTGTTAGGGAACCAAACACTCTTTGTCCATGGTAGAGCTGGTTGAGCTTGACGAATCTGAAACCAAGTATAAGTATGGAATTTTTTCTTGAATTTGTTGTTTTTGTTTCTCTACTTTAGAGTGATTGTAATGACTAATGAGAAACAAATTGCGGAATGTAATGGGAGATTTTTAAGTTTAATGTCAATTAAGATTATAAATATCTTATTAAACCCGGTATTATTTGAAAGAAAAAGTTAAACTATTGAATCATCTGAAATGAATTTCTAAGGAAAGTTTATGAATAAAACAAAATCGATGATATAGACTTGTGCCTTTTTAAAAGTGAAATCAAAATTTGAAATTATAAAATACAATAAAAAGTTAACTTTAATCTATGATTGATGTTCCGCAAAAAATAAATTTTAATCACAAAGTTGGCCCAAAAATTTTAGTTCCACACATCGACTAAAAAAAGAAATGATGTGACTATGACTTTTTCAGAAAATGCGATAATTATTTATAAACAACAACATCGAAGCCTCAACTAGTCCCATAAATTTTGGAAACGCAAGTTTTTTTTTTATCAAATTTAAACGCAAGTTATGTGGATACTATCGGTCCAGGTCCACAATTTAAAAAGCTGATCATGATACCAAAAGCCCTACCAAGTTTTACTAAAAATATAAGTTACAATCATTTTGTTTCTCAAAATCATTAATTGAGAACCAAAAATGTAACGAGTTTGAGTTGACAAGACCATGTTTGTTAATAGAATCAAATTCTTCAAATGGAAAAAAAAAAAAAACTCAGAAACGTGTTTCTCCTCAAAGAGAAATAAAGAAATGGAGAATAATAATAAAGATTTGACTTGCTTTTTTACCGGATTGTGCCATTGCTGATTGATGAAACCTTGCATACACCTGCATCTGTAGTAAAGGGCAAATCTTTGTAGCAAGCCACTAAGTTCTCATCTGTGTGCAGATCCACCACAAGTGTCTCCCAAATCTTCTTCTTCGGGTTCAAAACATCGTCTGGCTCACCTTCAAACCCGGGAAATCTAACTCGCTCTCCGATCTTAGAAGATTTAGGGGGCTCAACCAACTCCACCTGAGAGTTTCCAGAAGAAAAAAAAATGTATAAACGAAATGAAAATATCGGAGCTATGAACAGGTCAGAGACTCTTTCTTGTGCACTTTACCTTGCTGCCATCACTACTCGTAGCGGCAAGAACCATTGCTTGTGACATAATATCCCTCATTTTCGCCGGCTTCAAGTTGCAAAGAACACAAACCATGCGGTTCTGTCCAGAAAGAAACAGTTTCAGATCGAAAGAAAGATTCAACTGATATTGGGAAAAATTAAGTTTGATTGGGGAGATTGAAACAAACCTGCATTTCCTCAAGAGGTATATATTTCACCAATCCACTAACAACGGTGCGAATTTCTCCACCAACATCAATTTCTTCCACATACAATGCATCTGCGTTAGGATGTTTCTCAGCCTTTAGAATTTTACCGACTCGGATATCAAGTCTTGCCATAGTAATCTCGCGATCAGCAGCCGGTTGAGGTTGGGATTTTCCTGCACCTTTTGATGCCTTTTGCTTTTTAGCATCTGGGAGAAAAAAACAGCAGTAGAGTAAATAATTAAGTTACTGAGCCACATATTACTACGATGAGCTCGGTATCTTTACGAATATGCCTATCAGCATTTTGAAAATAAGAATATAGAACCTGAAAGTTTTGTTTTCTTAAGTTGCTCCGCCATATTTGCTGCTTCTGCATCCCTAGCACGTCTATCAGCTTGACTTCCAGCGAACTTTTCTCTGTACTGTTGCACTTCTTCATCTTTCTGTGATCATATCATTTCACAAGATGTAACTCAAATGCCATATGGCATTATAATATACAACAAACCCGGTTTTATATGGATAAGACCAGAGAGCTACGTACCAATTCCTTGAACAATGGTTGAGGGGTGCCTATCTTGTGACCGGGAGGCAGAATCTCCCAAGGTTTACTTGCTAGTGATACCTTCTCGGCAGAGAGGGAAAAATGTGGAGGCAAATTAAGCTGTTTAAATACCTACAAAATGCAAGAAACTCCACAAATAACTCTTGGCATTCTACTAAAACTAAATAAAATCACTGTTTCCGAAACAATCAATCAAACCGACCTCACGAGAGAATGATGGCATGAAAGGTTCTAACAGCTGTGCAAGAAGGTGTACTAAACCAGCAGCAGTTCTTAAAACAATATCACAAGAAGGTTTATCTTCCTTGTAAAGTTTCCAAAATTGGTTTCCCTACATCAGAAAGAAACAGCATAGTTGGTTAGACTGAACAGCTAATTAAGCTAATATACAAGAATAGAATTACCTGCAAATATGCGTTCCCTTCACTCGAAATGCTCATAGCAATTTTCAGCCCCTGCTTGAGCTTAACCTGCATAAAATGAACAAGACCTTTTATTTAGAACATAACCAACCAGGCACTGAAACTAAGATGGCCATACCAGACCAAAGTCCATATAATGTTCCTCACCTTTTCCATGGCTTCAATATACTGATTCACGAAGTTCCCCACCTTTTCGGCCAGTACTTTCGTTAGATGATGAGATTCAGCACCAGGAGCATCAGGAATGACAGATCCATAACCTTCACATCAGTTAGTACATAATGAAGTAAGGCAGGAGAAACATCAGAGATAGAGATATGGAAGTCTTTGGCCCAGTATTATCAAGTGCATAACTAAGAAGGTAGCCAGAATTCAGGCAACTTTTTCCCATCCGAGTGTTCTTACTGTTTTATAGGAGAATTTCATATACTAAGCCTATTCAGTAACCTCATGCTAAAATAATTTTTTTTGGAAACGTCAAATAATTCACTTCTTCCAAAGTACGTAAATCTTAAGATATGTTCTGTGACCAGTTGATCGTCCCAGGTCACTACTTCACAATGAGATTTCTATCATCTCAACAGAATTATAGTGTCAGATTCTTGCAAGCTAGATGCATCTTTATAGTATTCTAAACTACAAATTTTTTTTCAAACAAACTGTAAACAGAAATCACATAATCACACGCTAATATTTGACAACGGATTGGTGTCCCACGGCTCACATATATCTGACTAGCACACCAACTGGCTGGCTTCAATACAAGAATACAGCACATCCCATATTTTATATTGGATATGTCAATCTGAAAAGTAATCTACAGCTACCACCCATAAGGAAGCCCAATAAATTCGGAAAGAAAAAACCAACCTGCAGGCTCAGGCTTTGCTATAAAACTCAGAACTCGGTTAACAAAGTTGCCAAGGTTGTTCAGTAACTCGCCAGTCAGTTTTGCTTGCAAATCGTCCCATGTAAATAATGTGTCAGACACCTGGATGGCCAATCCCCAGAAGCAATTTAGTGTTGGTGAATTTTACACACGTATGCATGCCCATGATTAATGAAGAACAAAAAAAAGTGTTTCCATTTTGTAGTAGCCATCAGTTACCTCAGGCCTGTTGGTCAGCAAGTAGTATCTCCATACTTCGACAGGGATATTTGTATCTTTTACATCATTACCAAAGACTCCAACACCTTTACTCTTGGAAAACTTTCCTGAACCCATACAAAAAACATGTCCTCGTTTTCAATGAATGGCAGAAAAAGTAAAGCACAATTAATTTAAAATAAATTCACTTAGCCTCCATGGCGAAAAATCAACTGACCGGCTTCGTAATTTAAATATTCAGTCACACTGATTGTCTTCATCATTGTCCAATTTTCCCCAGTTCCAAGCTGCGTAGATGGAAACATCACCTGCATACAACCAGTTGGCAGTTGAAACAGTCAGATTTACAAATATAAACCTTTCTCGGAGGGTACCTTGAGGATAGCTTCAGAAAAGACAAGAACCAAGCAAGAAAATATAAATCACATCCAATAAAACGGTCAGACATCAAAGACGTGATCACCAGAACACCTAATTTTATATGCATTACCGGATAACAATGATCACAAAACTTAACCCTGGGACTAGCACAATCTTTTATCCCAAAAACACAGCAGTTACACAACATGTGGTCTGTCTCACCAGCGAAGGGAGAATAGAAAATGGATAAGATGAATGCAAGGCTATTGGAAATATGACAATAGTCAGATCAGGTGTCTAAGATTATGCCATGAAATCCTTACGGGCATATATATGCCACATATAACGTTTATAACAACTAGCAATAATGACAGAAAAAAAAAAGAGCAAAAATATCAGAAGTATGTGTCTTCCAAGTTATCCAAAAGACAACAAGACATGGTCACTGGAAATTTAGGACCAGGCATGTATTTTTCCCCACTTTTATATCAGAAAGAAAGATGAAGAAAAGAAAGAGAAATAACTAAAACCATTTTAATAACTCATTGGCGCTAGATAAATTTCTGAAATGTTATATACTCACAGTGTGAAAGGGCACATTGTCTTTCCCCATAAACTGATAAAGCTCCACATTCTCAGGATTCTTCCACCACTTCTCCCATTCAGATGTGTAGCATGATGTTATTGAGACGTATCCAATAGGAGCATCAAACCAGACGTAGAAGACCTATAACCATAATTCGAATTAGTAGGTGTACTTTAATATGTTTAAAAAGATTGGCTAGCAGTGATGTTCTTACTTTTTCGTTATATTTCTCATGTGGAACAGGAACTCCCCACTTTAGATCCCTTGTAATGCATCTCTGTTTAAGGCCTTCCTTAAGCCATGCTTTTGTCGTTTGAATAGCATTTTGACTCCAAGATCCAGCAACAGATGTCTCGTTTATATACTCTTCCAACTTATCTTCCAGCAATGGAAGCTCAATAAACAAGTGGTCTGTGTCGCGAATTCGGGGTGTGGTTCGGCAGACCTATTAGAGAGAGAAAACATAAGTATTCACAATAATTATAATAACAGACCATAGTCCTGCCCCTCTATAAGAAATCAGAAAAAATAGTGAATATATCTATCTTGCAGAGATATGTGAGTCAGGCAAATAAGATATGAATGAATAGAAACGAAGCATGCACAGGACAATCAAAATCAGCTAGCCATTACCATTAATATATATAATAAACATATGGAACAAATATGTACAGTCACAATGAATGAAAAATTCTTGCATGATAACTGTCTTGTTAACTAGTTCAGCTGCGCCACGTCTTTCAACATAAAAGTTTGTATCAATAGAAAATGAATCACAAGCATTGATCACCTTGCACCTCGGATCTTTGAGTTCAGTAGGATTCAAGAGCTTTCCACATTTTTCGCACTGATCTCCGCGAGCAGAATCATAATTGCATGCTTCATGTGGACAAGATCCCTCAACAAGCCTGTCAGCTAAGAACTTCTGGCATGTATCGCAGTAAAGCTGAAGAAAAAATGGGCCACAAAGACGTGAGAGTTAATACCCCACTAACTGAGTGGTGTAGTTCTTTCTACTTGAGAAGAACATATGGATGCTCTTGCGATAGATTAAGGCTAACTGGCATTTGAGGAAATTTCTTCACCTGCTGCATGGTGTTCTCTGAAAGAAAGTTGTTTTCAAACAGCTTCTTGAAAATTGCTTGGCTCACTTCTGTCTGTTCTGGGGTTGAAGTTCGCCCAAACTTGTCAAAACTTATTTCAAACCAGTCATAAACTTCTTTATGAATGGCATGGTACCTAAAAGCACAAACAAACAAAAAAAATACATGGTAGCATCAGAAATGACTCTGAAACATGGATGCTACAGTGCAAAGATCGCTAAAAGACTCTCTCCAAAACCATTTCTGAAATATGTTAAAACTTTTGTATATTTCTCTCGCGTAAGTTGAACAACGATATACAATTAAGAGTCAAATTTTTCATCTTGAGACAAATCTCATAAACCTACACATCGCAAATCCACTGAGAACAAACTACTTCAAGAAACAACTAAATCCCATAAACCATCAGCACAGATAAATTCTATGTAATTTTAGTAAGAAAAATGGAAACACAACCTACGCAACAACAAAAGAACACCAACAAAGACTAAGAAATCAAGATACATTACTTGTCACAGATTTCCTTCGGGGTGCAATTCTCCTCCAGAGCTTTGGTCTCAGTTGCAGTCCCATATTCATCAGTCCCACATATATATATCACGTTATAGCCAAGGAGACGACAGAATCTAGCAAACACATCAGCACTCAGAACACCTGTAAGACGAAGAAAACACACAAAAACATTGCTTAAACCCAGCAAGAAACCTGAAAACATCCATCATCACAAGCAGAACAAATAAAACCAAATTTGAGTCACTAGCTGTCCTTATCATTCGTGTGTCAATCAATGCAAAATCAGATTCTCATGAAGTTCAACGCTGAAACTGATTTTTACATCTGAACAATAACAGTGACTTCATCTAGAGTCTCTAGAACGAAATTCAAAAGAGAAACACATGCAATCAGAGAAGAAGACGACTTAAACGCATACGAATAATGATACGAAAGTAAAGAGGTTAGGATTTCAATTACATCCGATGATGTTTCCGAGATGAGGGACGTTGTTGACGTAAGGCAAAGCACTGGTGATTAGTATATTTCTCATGCCAGGAATTGGCAGCCTGGGGGCGTTCCCGTCTCCGTCTTCCATGGCGGAACAACAAGACCACAAGACAATTAGGGTTTTCTCGAAGAATCAGTGAGAGGAAAGACGAATCAGAGAGGCTTCCGGCTAAAAAAGAGAGTGAAGCTATCAAACCTAAAAAAGTAACGCATTTAAGGCGGCTCAGAAAGATCCGGTTTAATTTCATAACCAGATCGAAACTTGATCAAAGACCGGTCTGGTACATGAAATTGCAAATTATTGATCTTGGGAAAACGGCCTATTCCTCCACGAATTTTATGCCTTCTGAAAATCCATACACGAACTATTAAACATCAAGTAAAGGGTTTACCACCAAACCCACTGAACTAGAAACATTTATTGACTTTAACAAACTAAAAATATTTATATTGATATCAACTAAGATCAATATCATCCTTGGTTGATAATCTGTGACACCTAATCCTCCCTTACTTCACTCCGACTTACAGAGTCGTCCTCTACGACTAAGTTTTCGCCGGCTAAGGCTAGAATTATTATTTGGTATCCGAGATCTGATTCGGGATCCACTCTGATTTTCTCCGATCCGCTATAAAAAAATTCGGATATCCAAGAGAGCCAGATCCGAATAATAAAAATCAATATCCGTCTACACCAGATCTGTATCCGGATAGTTAAATTATTAGGTCCGGATATCCGTATTTGAATCTCTAACTTCTAAATATATTTAAAAATTATATTTTATTGATAATTATGTAATATACTGAGATTTTTATATATATAAATAATTCAAATTAAATTAAAATATTTTTTTTCTAATAATTTTTTTACAAAATATTAAATTAAATTAAATTTTATTATTATTTTAATTTTTTTAGATTTTTAATATATTTTTTATCCGGATCCGGATATCCGAAATATCCGCGAATATCTTAATATTTAGACGATATTCAAAAGTTCGGATATCCAAACATCCCAGATACGAATCTGGATAATTAAAACTCGGATCCGCCGCATCCGGATAAAGATCTGGATATCTCAAAACTATCCGAATATCTGCTTTGATCCATGATTAGCACCGGCAACGTCAATCCTGGTGCAAACTAAGTCGTAGATGACGACTCTATAAGTCGGAGTGAAGTAAGGGAGGATTAGGTGACACAAATTATCAACCAAGGATGATGTTAATCTTAGTTGGATATCAATATAAATATTTTTACTTTATTAAAGTTTATAAATGTCTTTAGTTCAGTTGGTTTGGTGGTAAACCCCTTACTTGGAAGGTCATGTGTTCAAGTCTTATTGAATGCAGTTTTTAAAAGAAATATCAAAACGACGTCGTTTTGATCCCTGAAATAAATAAAAAAATCGACAACCGGCATGCCACGTGTCAGCCATGTCATCATTAATTATTGACGGAAAATTAACACCGTTTACAGTTTTGGTGAAATTGGCCGCATTTCAATATTTCATGTAGTTATAAGCATGGTTCAATAGTTCGTGTATGGATTTTCAGAAGGCATAAAGTTCGTGGAGGAATATGCCGTTTTCCCTATTGATCTTAACGGTAACAGGATTGAAATTTGATCAAAAGCGGTCTAGTACCTAAATTGAAAGTTATTGATCTTACTGATATGGAATCATTATATCATTATAGGTATAGTTTTAATCTGATGTATTGCCCTAATAACGATTCTTGGAAAAAATTATATCATTACTAGTTAACTTTTCAGCGCCTTGCGCGGACTGATATAATTTACATTTGATTGTTTGAAAATCTAATAGTAGTTTAGATTCATTTGTTTTTTATTCTTGAGTATACTTTTTTGTTAGTTTTTTTTGCAATTTTAATGTTGGAAGACATGATCTAAAAACAGTATAGTATAGAAGAGAGTAAATAAAAATATAGTAGTATCCAAATAATTTAGTTTAAATAGTTTTGAAATCTTTTGATTACTGTTCTATATATTGTAGACGTAATTTTTTGAAGTACCGTATGAACTTATTCGATTTTGATCACTATATGTTTTAAACATCACAAATACAGTCATTCCATTAATTAGATATATATATATTTTTTCTTTTCTTTTTTTTTTACTTTTTTGTTATATATTTTTTTTAATTTCATTTTTTTTTTGAAACGACATTCTATTACTTTCTAAATAGTTTCTATTTTTTGTTTCTTTTAACATTTTTGTTAGATTTTTTCTAAATTTTAAAAAACATCTAAAGTATATTAAAGAGGAAGCACAAAATTACACTTGGCAGCACCACAATTAAAGTTAGCATTTGCTGAATTTATTAATTCATTTGTTTCGAATACAAAAAATGTTAGAGGTAATACATTCTTTACAATATTGCCTTCCTTATTTGTCTCCAACGATTATATAAAGCCATCACAATAATTCATTGGTTGTTAATTAGTAAAAACAATTAATCTATTACTATATACCCTTAAACGATAATGTAAAACTTGCTTTACAATTATTCTTTATAGTTATTAAATTGTATATTTAACGGATTTCTGCTTACAAAGTTATATTACTTTTCTAATACTATATTACTATGTGAATATACAAATTTATGAAAGTATAAATGTTTTATTCACATTTATATTACTAGATGAGTCGAATAGATTATAGGATAAAATTCATGAAATGTAAAAGCTACACACGAGTATAATATTAAAAAGACGAATATTTAAATAATTTCTGAAATAGTTTCAAAAGTTAAGAAGTTCCCTCCATAATAAATTCTAAGATTCTCTAACCATATATTTTCCGTTCCTAATTACCCACTACCTCCTATATCAGCGCTAACCATAGAGATATTCTTCGTTCCTAAACCCTAAAGTAATTATCACTTTCCCGTCTATATCTCTCATTTATCTAAAAACAAATCAATTTATTTATTCTCTATCCATAACAAATTCGCATATTCTTAAAATATATTCTGAAATCTATAAATTAATATCACAAACTACAAAGATAGTAACAAAATTTTGAATTTATACTGTCGCACTGTTTGAATTTATGAATTTTAAATTATACCTTCCACCATCTATATTTCCGCTTACCATATATTTTTAAAACATTATTGTTACTAATATTTTCTTTCTATTCCCTCAAACTAAAAAATACTGTTCCGAAGCCCTAAAAGTCTCTCTATAAATACATGATTGTTTCTGTAGTCATTTCATATACCAAAAACATCTACTCCCTACAGCCTTGAAAGTTCTTTCCAATGGCTTCTATAACAAACCTATACTCTCTTAAGCCTTTCAAAACCCAGTGGAGAGTCCACGTACGGATCTCGAAGGTGTGGAAACAGTATCTGAATGGTGTCGAGACATTGGAAATGGTGGTTGTAGATGATATGGTACGTAAATTCTCATTCAAATCTGTATTGTATTCTTTTTGTATTAGATTCGAACTACTATGTATTACTAATTGAACATTCAGTGATTAATTATGTTTTTAATCTTATGTATCTTGCAGAATCAAACTATGCATGTTTCTCTAAAGAAAGAGTACATCAAAAAACACGAAAACGTGTTGGAGGAAGGGTTAAGTAAGATCATTACTAACTTTCAGGTTGCACACAATGGTGGAAAGTTTCATACGACTCCTCATGTCTACAAGATCCAATTCGCAAGCACAACATCTGTACGACCAGCCGAGGATATTGATCCTAATATCCTTGGATTGAAATTCGTCAAATTCTCGGACATTCATGAGGGCAAACTCAATCCGGATTTCTTAATAGATTTTTGATGTAATAACTATATATTGATGGTCGTACTAATAACGATTTTTCTAATATGTTTAATTACAGATGTTGTTGGTCAGATTGTTAGTATTGGGAAGGTCGAAATCCTCAATGTTAACAAGAAGCAGACAAAAAGACTTACCATAGAAATCAGAGACACTGAGTAAGAATCTATGTTTTTATACTTTAGATTTTATTAGTACAACTAAATCCTTAAAACTTAACATGTGTAGAAATGTTCGCCTAAACTGTGTGCTATGGGGACCTTATGCTTCAAATCTGGAGAGTTTGACAACTAATACAACCGAAGCTGTTTTTGTTATTGTCTTGCGGTTTTCAAAGCTAAGGCTTTACCAAGGTAACATCATCAAATCATATGATATTTAAATATTTCCTCATCTACTAACTGTTTTTATAAGTCATCCAGGTGTTTGGAGTGTTGGGAATTGTTACAATTGTTCAACTGTTTTAACTAATCCAGATATCCCTGAGGTTTTAGCGTTCAAAGAAAAGTATTGCACTAGACCCTAAATTTTAAATCATCTTATATAACATTGCATACATAATATATTCGTTTCCTTATTAATCTGGATGTAGGCTACCTGCTGATGGTGTTACTCTATCCTACACACATCCAAATCAGTTGACAATCGTCAGTTCTATCTCTGTTCGTGATGATTTCTTCTTACATAGTCCTCGAAGGACTATAAGTGAGATAATAGCTGCATCTGAGGTTAAATATTTTCGATTGTTTGTAATTGTTTTATACCATTTAAAATGATTCTATAATGAAATCTGATATTTTTACCTTCTAGGTTGGAAAATGTGTTACCATGGCTACAATCATGTCAATTGACACCGAGTTTGGTTGGTATTACATGTCCTGTAAAACCTGTTCAAAAAAAGTTTTTCCTCATGATATGGATGCAATGAGGGAGAAATATCCCGGTAGACCTTTCAAGAAACAGTTATGGAAGTGTGGTAAATGTAATACTGATGTTGAAGAAGTCATTCCAGCGTAAGTACATAATGTTACATCTTATTAGTAACATTTATTAATATTATTTGTATTTATATTAGATTTTACAATATGCAGGTTCATGCTTATATTTCGTGTAATGGATAACACTGGAGAAACAAAATTTCTTTTATTTGATAAGCTTGCTATGGAAGTTGTCAATCAGACTGCCTCTCAACTTACTCAATCGGTAGATGAGGTATATTTTTCTCATCAACTGTCTATATATCAATCCGTTTTTGTCATTATCAGTTAACTTAATTGTTATTCTATAATTTTTTTTTTATAGATTCAGGATCCGAATGTTTTGCCTATGTCCCTGAGCAACATATGTGGGAAGACTTATCTTTTTAAGGTTGCTATTGAAAGTTCAAACATTGTCTTCAATAGTGACACTTACAAGGTTATGAAGATCGTTACACAAAGTGACCTGGTGAAGGAGTTTTCAGAAATTTCTGTGTCTCAGATCATGAACATAAGATCATACAAATATGTGTTCAACTTATAACGCATATCTCTTATTACTAAAATATTTTGTGTCTGCTCACAGAACACTATTGAGGCTAAACATGAAGAACACGTTCTGACATCTCTCACTACAGAGGTTGGTATTCTTCTCGATATCGGATCCATAATCATACTTTTTATAATATACTTTTTATAAGATATTCTTCTATATATTGAAGATCATACTTTTTATAATATACTAGATATTTTTAATTAATTTTCTTTAACTTATAGGCTCCACTCTTGCTTGAAGATGACTATGAGGATGTGAAGACACCGTCCTCGAAACGCAAAAGCAATGATAGTGAAGAGATCGGAAATGACAGTGGGGAGCTTTCTGTAGCTTCAAAGAAAACCAAAAATGATTTCAACAATGGAGATGATGCGAAACATACTGTGCTGAAGCCGGTCAAGAAAGAAAAACCAGATGGTTGAAGAAGTGTGATATCTTTATTCATCCTGCTTGCATTTGTCTACTATTTCGTTTCCTTTATTTTCTTAATTGAATTTTTCATATTTTATGCTGTTCGTTTTATAAGTTTCAATTTAATAATTTGATGTTTTGCAATATTATTAATAAAGCAGGTTATCTAAATTTTGGCTGTTATTTCTGATGTCTACACACCATTAAAATGTTTACGGTCATTTAAACCTTAGATATTATTGACACACGATAACACATTAGTGCAATTTTTATGACTTTAGATGATTGTTAATAATAAATTTTTTATTGTTATTAATACTGTTTTTAGTACCAATTGGAATGTATGATTCAAAAATATTAGATTTGCCCGCTTATTGGTATATGTTGAAATAATTTAAGTTGTTATTAAAGATATGAAGTTATTCCAAATATTTTGAATGTAAGTTATGGTAACAGAATTTCAAATTAAGAAAAATATTAAGAAACTCATACTAATGATTTTGAATATAATTACTTAAGCGAATATATGTAAGTGTTTTATCTCTAATTAGTATCAAGTGGAATGTATGATTCGACAATTTTAAAAGTTCCCGCTTATTGGTAAATTTTTAAATAATTGAAGTTGTTATTAAATATATGAAGTTTTTCAAATATTTTAAATGTTAGTTATGGTAACAGAATTTCAAATTATTCCTACTATTAAGAAACTCATACTAATGATTTTGAAGATAATTAGTTAAGCGAATATATGTAAGTGTTTTACCTCTAATTAGTACCAAGTTGAATGTATGATTCGAAAATTTTAAAAGTTCCCGCTTATTGGTATAATTTGAAATAATTGAAGTTGTTATTAATTATATGAAGTTTTTCAAATATTTTGAATGTTAGTTATGGTAACTGAATTTCAAATTATTCTTAATATTAAGAAACTCCTACTAATGATTTTAAAAATAATTCGTTAATCGAATATATTTAATGGTTTTACCCCTGATTTGATTGCCTGTATATAGACTAGATTACAAATTATGGAGTATTTGATATGCAATAATTGAGAAACATTCCACTATTGTTATCTTCTTTCCAATATAATCTACTATATTGGAAATAACTATGTTTGAATCAAGTATCTCAAGCAAATAACGAGATATGAGAAAAAGTAGTGTTCTCGGTGAAAATTCAGCTACCGAAGACGGACGATCATCAAAGAAATCAAAGAAAGATAGAAGTTTGGTTGGTACGAACATACTATTTTTAGAATATTTATACTATTCATTTGTTAGCATTTGTATTTGTTGTCAATCGTATGTTACATGCAAAATTACAGATTTCATCAATAATGATAATAACAATGCGCAATCAAGTAAAACAACTCACCAGCCTGCTGTTCGTGTTGCATTTAATACAATACTTAGAGATCTCACGAACTCAAACAACACGGAAAGGAGTTCTCAGTCTACCATGACACAACAACTTAATCGCAATTAGTTGTAGTTCCTTATGTAATCATAAGTATTGTATTTGTATTGAACTTTATATTTTCTTGCTAACATTGTTTAACAATTCCAGATTACGCTCGCCCTTCGAATAAAGAGAACATAACACAAGGCTTAATTGTCAATGACTCTTCTACAATTTCAAATAGATCAGGTTTCTTGGAATTGTATTTTGAACCTGTTCATTATATCATTCCTCTAACTACTTATACAACTCTAATACTGATGTTGACACTGTTCAAATTACAGTGTTATTTCTAATCTTATATTTATCTTTAATTCTTAGGATCATACAATCCATGGAAGAGTAATCCCAAAATACAATCATTTGTTTATTGATGTACTCAAGGAAGGCTATTGGGTTGAAATTAGTGACTTTGTTGTTATTCCAAACAACTTTAATGATATCAGGATTACTTCGAACTATATCATTCAGTTCATTGTTTCTACTCAAGTAATACCGATCAAAATTGTTGAAGGTTGGTACTTCATGGTATGTATATATGGTATTTCTCTAACATATTGACTTCTTTTTCTTTTTATTACAATATATAGTAAGCAGAACGAGTATTAATGGTGTAAGATGCAGTTTTATTTGAAATGTTTTCATACCAAGGTATATTTTATTCCTATTAATTTATGTTCGTCTTTAATTATATAACATTTGTCTATATGTGATGTACAATTAAATATTATCAACATCTACAAATGTTTTACCATGTTTATACAGATTACAATCTTGGTCTCCTATTGTCAAATCTCCATCGGATGAGTCCTCTATGAAGCGACTTCTATCAATACTTTTATTATTCTGAATCTACTTATTTTGATGGCTATATTTCATTAGTAATTCAATTTCTACCTAAATCTTTCAATGTTTACGTCTTCATCGATTATATGCCAATACTATTATGTATTTCAATCATTCTACTTATTTAATAAAATATCATGGCTTCTGGAATAATCTATTATTATAATGTTTTAGGTCAAATTAACCGCTTCTTAAAATTTAGCCAACTGTCTTATAAACCTTCACCTTTTCCATATTATGTATACATGCGAATATACATTTCATTTATTGTAGATTTATACCATACATTATGAAGATTTTAAAACTGAAATCTATTATATAGCTGTACAGGGTAGATTATAACGATTGTAATCGAATATTCTCTTTTCTTTTCCTGTTGATTTGAAAACACAATGCAAGAAAGCTGTTTGTATTTTTGGTAATCAATAGGGTTTGACTGGCTGTGTAATTGTTAGTTTCGATAGTCTAGAATATTGTAGAACTTTGATAAATGTTACGTATATATATATATTTTATATATTCGACTATATCGTTTACCATCTTCTCTCATATAAATGAAAAAACATAAAACTTAACTATCAATTTCTAGATTTACAAAATCTCACACAAACCTACTTTCATTTAAACCATCAGTTACTATTTCTTTCACATATATCTCTCTCCATTTTCATCTTCTTAACGCTTCTAATTGTTTAAACTCGGGATTTTTCATTCAATGGAGGAATATCATCTGATTTCAGATCTGCATCCCGATAAAACGAACTGGACTATAAGAGTTAAAGTCTTGAAGAAATGGCATGTCAAGCATCCTAGCCAACGTCATTCCTTGCAGTTTATGTTGATGGATGAAGAGGTATTTGTTCATAATTATGTATTATTGTATCAAAATTTCAATTACAATTCAAACATTATTTAATAGTTTCTAAATATCCTAAATTATCCAGGCTGAAACTATTCAAGCTTTTCTCTATATTCCCGATTTAATCAAGAGTTTCGACATGTTAATTGAAGAAGGTCAATGGATTTGTTTTTCTGAATTTGTGGTATTTGATGAGACGTCGGAGGAACCAAATTCTCCAATTGGAAGTTGTATTAGATTTTTACAAAACACTGAAGTTGATCTCATTGATCTTATCGAAGTTGACACTCCTCATGGTTTTCTAAAATTTTCTGATGTTCTTGGTGGCAAAACTGAGCCTGGACTTCCCATCGGTATAATTTGTTCCTTTTCTAAATATCTGAATAATTAAATTGTTCAAATACAAAATAATATACTAATGTCGCATATAAGTTTGTAATTTTTTCTGTAGATATTATGGGTTTTGTAGTCAATATTGAGCCACTGGTCACAGTTACTGATGATTCTTACCCTGAAAGACAAGATAAGAAAACCGCCAGCATCTCTTTCACTATCAAGGATGATAAGTAAGACTCCATTTTAAGTTTTATGCTTTTTCCTTATTCTAATTATCATTGTTTTCACTAACTTAAAATTTGTAATTACTATATAGGGGGTTATTATTATCGTGTGTTGCATCAGGATCACTTGCACTTGATTTCAATGACAAAATTTTCACTGAAAAACAATTACCATTTGATTGTCTGTTGACCGACTGGTCTGTGAAACATGGAGAAGGTTAGTTTATGTTATTTCTAAGTAGTGATTATTATTAAACATTTGTTTGTTTATTTATAGATATATGTTATAACATATATATTATCGTTATAGGTGGGTACTATCTTAGGTCTAGAGGAGGGATTTCAAGGATCGAATTTTATCCTAAACTTCCACAAGCCAAAACTTTCGTTAGAAGGTAAGCCATTATTCAGAGTTTTACAATAGTATCATTTTTTATTAGAATGCAGTAAATTAATATAGTTTTATTATTAACAGGTTTTGGAACAACCAACAAAAACCTACCGATGTTATTGATTTAGGTGCGAACGATGATGAAGCAAGTACATCATCCGTGAAGAATAGAAACTGATCCAATAATCTATCTTTATTTGTCTCGATTATTTTTCTATTTATAAGTTATGTGTGATTGATATATGTTTGGAAAACACTCAAGACTATGAGATGTTTTTTTATTATGAACTCTTTCTATCATTGAACTTAAAATATAAGATGATTACAACTTCTTTACTATTATGCTATTCAAATATTCTTTGATATTACTGCATTATAAAGCTATAACGTATCAGATATTTTTATTGGCATTGTTAATCGGTATTCACAATATATAGTTTATGTTTTATAATTTTAATGTTTTGATTTACCATTGAACTTTCATTATTTTGTTATATTTATAAGTTTAATATTAATGGAATTTACGTTATTAAATATTGTTTGTTGGCTGGTATATTACAGAATTTATTACTCTATTCTCTGCATGCAAAGTAAAAATAGTCAATTTGATTTGATCGATATCTTATGCAGCTTTTAAGTAAAATTTGATTTTTTTATTTTACAAAAACTAGAAAGTCTCCATTATTGATATCGATCTTTAATATGTAAAAGATTATTGTACCACATTTTGTATAGATATATTTAATTTATATTAACATATGAAAATATAAAAGGAAATTATTTATCTATTCTCTGCATGCAAAATAAAAATACTCATACAGATTTGATCGATATCTTATACAGCTTTTTTTGTAAGATTTAGTTTCTTTTTTTAAAAAAAAAATTATAAAGTCTCCATTTTTCAAAAATTATACTAATACACTAGATTCTTCCAAAGTATGCATCGTTTGATTTATAGTCCAAATTCTTATTATAGTCTCTGATCAGAAAGCAAATATATTCAATTGATTTGATAGTATTCCACTTGCAGCTTTTCATCAGTAACTTCCTTTATTTCCTTTCAAATATCAAAAAATTGTTCTTCTCAAATCTGACACCGATTCAATTAGATTCGTTGAACATATCCCTATAGCAAACCAAAAGAAGCAAACCGTTTAACTCTTTTTAATAAATACATTTATTCCAACCATCACGATTTAACCTACTCAATATTCTCTATATATTACCATCTTCTGTCGTCTTTTACTTCATCCTTAACCATAAATTGAAACATTCCCTACCAAAAGATCTGTAATACAACTAAGATGGCTGACTACCAGATGGTGAAAGACTTAACTCCATGGGAAGAGTTCAAACAAACTATCCAAGTTAAGGTTTTCAAACGATGGGAATCAACTGATTCACAAGGCCGCCCTGGAATGGATTTCATCTTGGTCGATGAAGATGTAAGCATCGAACTTTTTTTTTTTTTGTATTTTGTCTGTCTGGACATTTCTCATATATCTGTTTGAATATTAATAATACTCTTTCAGGGCTTCCGAGTGGCTGCTTTCGTTTGCAACGCTGGGTTGTCTTACTTTGGAGAACTTTTACAAGAAGGTCGATGGGTTAAACTTTCTCAGTTTCGATTAGTTAACTCTAATTGGAATGCAAGAACCACCAGACATGCGTACTAGATCATACTCACTCAGAGGACAAAGGTTTCAACTATCAGACCATTGACTGAGGATCCTTTCCTTAAGTTTGTTGATTTCGCATCGGTTTACAATAAGCCGTATACTCACTATTATCCTATTGGTAAGTATACTTTCTATTTTAAATTACTAATAAATTCATTAATTTCTTATTGTTGTTCATGGAATCTTTATACGTAATTTTAGTAAAGTTATGTAGACATGCAGTAATTTTTTTTGGTTTTACATACAGATTTGCTTGGTGTTTTGGATAAGGAGATTGGAGATGTTGTTGATGTTGTTCAGTCTGATGGAAAAGCTGTTCCAACCCTTAATTTTTGTATCCGAGATCTTGAGTAAGGATTTTAGTAAGTTAACAAATCTAAATGATTATTATATGTATTTAACTATTTTTTGTTGTTTACTTGAAGGGACTACAAACTTAACTGTGTCGCTAAAGGTGATTTGGCCTATGAAATCAAGGAAAGGTGTAACTGTGACATAATGAAAGGACCATATGCGATATGTGTATTGACTGACTGGTCATACATGCTTACGAAGGAGGAAATTTTTCCCGTTTCATAGCTTATCCACCACTTGATGAAGTTTTCATACTCAGGAGCAAGTAATAAAATGTTATACTAATTTTAGTCTTTCTTTCATGTAATATTATACATATACATATTTATTTATTTTTGTAATTTCTAATTTGGTTCAGGATTTGGGATAAGCTAAGGGCAAGGGATGCTTAGTGTGGGATCAGTCTGAAATCAGTTCGTCTTTATGTTTTTTCTTTTTATTTCGTTAATCAAAAGGAGTGATGTCCTCCTACTTTCAGCAATGTTAAGACTTAAGTTTTATGTTGGCTTTATTCAAACTTATACTATGTTATGTTACTTTCGTTATTATCAGTACTCTAACTATAGTTGATCTCTATTGCATCTCAATTGATAATTATCTGGATGTCTATTAAATTAAATGGTAGTATATACTTTATTAATTTAGTTTTTGTCTTATCCATATGTATTAGCTAATTTGATGTCCTATTTAATGTTTACTACTTTAGATTTATGGTTAAGATATGAAATGATTTCAGTTTAGATTATTTGTGTCTTATTTTTAATTTTAAGTAATGTTTCCTATATCATTTAATGGAAAATATGAATATTGATTAACCGTTATTAAAATTTGTTTTTGAATTATCTGTTTATTTACACTGTATAGTAATGATATGATTTTGCTAAAACACTAACCATAAAAATTGCATGGTTTACATATTAATATATAGAAATATAACAAATTATATATTTTGTGTATATAAATTTATCAGCAATTTAGACATACTTTATATTACGAAGTATTCCGTATCTTCATTTAAGAATATTACAATCTAAACTACCTTTTCTTATCAAATACGGCTTCATTTACGAATCTTATTATATATACTATTGTTTTAACGTAATTATCAATACTGCCTTATCAGAACACTAATAAAAAGCAATTTTAAAGATTCGGTTATTATATTGTAGATTATAACTACTATAGATTTTACGTAATTATTTATACTGCCTTATTAAAATACTATAATCAGTTTTAAAGATTCGGTTAATATATTGTAGATATGTTCTATATATCGTGATTTATTCATTTCCTTTTTGTTAGGAAACGTCTTTATTCGAGCCCTCGCAAATTGATTTTGTCAAATCGATTCCCTATATAATATATTGCCTTCTCAGTTAAACTTTTTACATCACACATTCAAAGAAACCTAAACCTAAAGGTTTCGTACTACTTAAAATGGCTGACTATCAAATGGTTAAGGATGTCACTGCCTGTGAAGAGTACAAACAGACCATCAAAGTGAAGATTTACAAACGTTGGAAATCCTTTGATGGAAATGGTCTCCCAGGAATGAGTTTCATTTTGGTAGATGAAGATGTAAGTTTTTATAAAAGCACTATATATTAAATTTTTGTATTTTAATATTCATATTTTCTTACACAAACTTTTATGAAAAATTTAGGGATCTAAAATTGCTGCATCGGTTGACAACCTTCAACTTTCATACATTGAACGTGTTTTCTTAGAAGGTGCTTGGGTTGAAGTTTCTAAGTTTGGTGTGATTAATTCCAACTGGGAAGAAAGAATGACTCGACATGCTTTTCAAATAATCCTAAACAATCAGACAAAGGCCTCGACCATTCGACCTTTGACAGAAGATCCATTCATTAAGTTGACAGATTTCAGTCATGTTTACAATAAGCCATACACACACTACTACCCAATCGGTACATATTTGATTATATAACATACAAAAAATACACATGCTTCATTTATTTATACTTTTTTGTTTATTAACTACTTTCATGTATAAAAATTTATAAATCTGATATATTTTCCAACAGATTTATTAGGTGTTCTTGATAAACCAATTGGAAACATTGTCACTGCTGTTCATCCAGATGGAACAATGGTCCCAACCATTTATTTCCGTATAAGAGATCTTGAGTAAGTCTGTCATAGACAGTATAAAGTTTATTGTTTTTTCTTCATTTATACAACTTATATTCATTCCTTTCTTAAGGGATTACACGCTTGATTGCGTTGCCCGTGGTGTTTTGGCATATGACATCAAAGAAAAGTGTGATTGCAAACTTATGAAAGGACAATACGCCATATGTGTTTTGACGGATTGGGTTGTTCACAGAAATATGAGTACGTTTAAATAATAGTTCATATTAGATTGTTTTATTACTTTTTAATAATATTCCTAACATATAATATTTGCTTAGATGAAATGACTATCTATGATTACGATGGAGGAAGTCTATCCCGTTTCATTGTTGCACCACCGATCGATGAAGTCCTCCGTTTCAGACTCGAGTAATATAGTAAATAATTTGGATATCTATATTTTCATATTATTTTTGCTCATATCGTAACTTACTATTTTTTCTTTTGTTTATACAGCCTTTGGAACAAGAGAAGGACTGCGGAAAACACATCTGGAAATTCTGATGTGAGGGATTAGTAGAGTTTTGCTATTATTATTTATCTACGATTCTACATTTTAATTTGCATTAGTAATAATAAGAGGAATGAACTCATGTTTTTCATATTCGGATTATGAAGTTTAATGTATTTCTATTTCATACATTATTCTTAATTCATAATTAAATTAATTCTATTATTATTTCCATGATTTTAATTTTTTTAATATCGATAATGAATTCATATGCGTATGCCATTTTACATCACATTCGTTATTTTTTTGTCTACACGCACCAATATCTAATATGAATTACCGAATAATATTTTACTATTTAATAACTAACAAATAATCAACAAAATAATATAACACAGTAACAAAAAAATGTTCAAGACAACTACAATACAACATTCCTCTATACACAACTATTAATCTAACTCTAAATTATATAGAATGTAGTATAAATCATTAGTTTATAAATATAGTATGTCCACATACGTTAAAACTAGATATCTAAACTGATTACAACATAATACCGTGCACAGCACGGGTCAAAATCTAGTAAGAAATAGTAAACACTAAGAGATATAGATTTCATTTTTTTAATAAAAAAATTTTTCTTAAATTGTTTTTAAATTTCAGTTATATATAATTTTAAAAATGGTTTGATTAAACCATAATAATTTAGACCGGTTTGTTTTAAGGGTTTTTATATATCATCAAATAAGAACCAATATAAAAATGACATGTAATTGCAAAATAGGACTAAACGGTCTTTTTACAACCAAATTTTATTTTAGAGCTGACACGTAAGCGAAAGGGTATGAAAATCGCTGTGAGCATGACACATAAACAAATCACTACACAAATAAGTATAAAAAATCGTAAACATTATAATAATTAGTGATATTCTATCATTTTTTTTGAAATGACATTCTATAACTTTTTAAATAGACTCTATTTTTTTGTTTTTTTAACATTTTTGTTAGATTTTTTTATAAATTAGGGAAACATAAGAAATGATAAACACTAAGAGATATAGATTCCTTTTTTTTCTTTTTTTTTAAACATATTTGTTTAATTTTTTCTAAATTTCGGTTTTATACAATTTTAAAAACGGTTTGGTTGGCTACAAATTTAAACATTAAATCATAAAAATGTAGACAGGTTTGTTTTGATTTTTTTTTACACATCATCAGTTAAGAACCAATAAAAGTTGTGGAAGAAGTAGTGAGAAGTGGCTTATTTTTATACTAAACCATAAGAAATCGATGTCTAGATTTTAGTTAATATTTTAGTTAACATTTTAGTAAGATTTTTTGTTTATTTCGAAGACATTAGAAATGGTAAATTTCTAATTTTTGTTTTTAAAAACGTTTTTGGTTTTTTTTCCTAAATTTTGGTTTAATCTAATTTTAAAAACGGTTTGATTGAGTATGAAATTAAGCATTTAACCATAATAATTTAGTCCGGTTTGTTTTAAGTTTTTTTTGACACGTCATCAAATGAGAACCAATAAAAATGACACGTAACTGCAAAATAGGACTAAACGGTCTTTTTGCAGCTGAAACTCATTCTAGAGCTAACACGTAAGCGAAAGCTTGTGAAAATCACTGTGAGCGCGACACGTAAGCAAATCACTACATAAATAAGTATATAGATAGGTGAAGTTTTAATCTAATGTGTTGCGCTCACAGTGATTCTTGGAAAAAATGATGACGTGTCTTATTATTATTCGTCTAACTTGATGACGTGTCGTTTTCACTTAAATCAAACCGAAAATTTTCATTTAAATCAAACCGTTATAGGTGAAATATTAATCTGATGTGTTGCGCTCACAGTGATTCTTGGTAAAAATGATGAAGTGTCATATTATTATTCGTCTAACTTACTTACTTGTCGTTTTTACTTAAATCAAACCAAAAATTTTCACTTAAATCAAACCATTTTCACTTAAATCAAACTGAGAATTTTTACTTAAATCAAACCAAAAATCCTATTTTGAATATATATACCAAGATTTTTTAAAAATGATTTCAAATGGTTTACCTGACCAAATGAATTCTGATTTTGTTTCGATAATTACAACTAACCAACTGGTTTTTAATATAAGTTTTAATTCAGTTTAATTTGAGTAAAACAGTTGAATTCGAGATTAGACCTTTCTTTGATAAAAATCTCATGTCGTTTTCACTTAAATCAAACCGAGAATCCGATTTCAAATATACCAAAAAATTTTAAAATGGTTTACATCACCAAACGAAATCTGAATTTGTTTCATTAATTATAACTCGTTTTTAATACAAACTAGTGAACTTGTCCACGCCTTGCGTGGGTTGATATAATTTTCCATTTTATTGTTTGAAAACTTAATAGTAGTTTGAAATCATTTTTTCTATTATTGAGTATATTCGTTTATTAGATTTCTTTACATTTTAATATTTGACGACACGATTGTGAAAATAGTATAGAAAAATGTAGATAACAACATATTACTATCCAAATAATTTAGTTTAAATAGTTTAAAATCTTGTGATCACTGTTTTATGTATTTAAGACGTAGTTTGAAGTACCGTATGACTCATTTGAAGAAAAAGGAAGAGTTAAACAATTTAGAAAGGGTGTGAGAGAATTAGAGAGAAATTATGTACATATTTATACTAAAACATTTGAAGTCGAATGCATTAACCTAGACATCACAAATACCAGCTTCATGATGACTTTCGCATCATTGGTGGGGCTAGCAACTGCCTCAATTCACTTAGAGACGTAGTCTACTGCTACCAAGATGTATTGGTTTCCAAAAGTAGTAGGAAATGGTCCTATAAAATCCATTCCTCAGACATCAAAAATTTCGACTTCGAGAATAAAATTTTGAGGTATCTCATTCCTTTTGCTTATGTTACCCATCATTTGGCATTTATCGCATCGCGATATATAAGCTTGAGTATCTTTGAACAAAGTAGGCCACCAGAAACCTTCTTGTAAGATCTTTGAAACTGTTTTGAAGGTTGTAAAATGTCCTGCGTAAGACGAGCCATGGCATCCGAATAAGATTCCTTCCATCTCTTCTTTAGCCGCGCATCTTCGGAATAGACCATCAGCACATCTTTTGTAGAGATAAGGTTCATCCCAAAAATAATGTCTTACATCCTTCAGAAACTTTTTCTTCCTATAACCAAAAAATTGTGGTGGTTCTACATCAGCTGCTAGGTAATTTGCTATGTGCATAAACATGGTGTGTTGAAAGCATCTGATCTTCGCATGAGTTTCCTTGGTGGTGCGGTATTGGTATTGGTGGGGGTTGTATCTATTGCATAGATATTTTCTTCTGGCAAACTATCATTTAAAGGCAATCTATCTTCAACTCGAATTCGTAAAAGATGGTCTGTAACTCCATTATCTGCTCCTTTCTGATCTCAAATTTCAATGTCGAATTCTTGCAGTCGGAGGATCCATCTAATCAACCTCAGTTTAGCGTCATTCTTAGACATCAAATACTTAATTTCCGCATGATCAGTATGAACTATAACCTTAGATCTTACGAGATAAGAACGGAATTTCTCAAATGAAAATACAAAAGCTAGAAGTTTTTTCTCGGTTGTTGCATTATTGCATTGCGCTTCATCTAGAGTTCTGCTTGTGTAGTAGATTATGTGCACTTTCTTATCTTTTCGTTGGCCAAGAACTGCTCCGACTGCATAGTCACTTGCAACACACATGATTCTGAATGGGAGTTCCCAATCAGGTGCTTGCACGACAGGAGCGGAGACAATGGCTTCTTTGATTTATGAAACGCGCCTAAGCACTCATCATCGAACTCGAAGTTTGTTTCCTTGCAAAGCAAACGCGTAAGAGGTCTAGCTATTTGAGAAAAATCTTTAATGAAGCGCCTATAGAACCCTGCGTGACCTAAGAAACTACGAATTCCTTTCACGTTTGTGGGTGGTTGTAGGCTGGTCATGACTTTGATTTTTGTTCTGTCAACTTCAATTCATTTTCCCAAAATCCTGGGCCCAAGCACGATTCCGTCTCGTACCATGAAGTGACATTTTTCCCAATTTAATACTAAGTGTTTATCTTCACATCTTTGCAAAACTTTACCAAGATTGGCCAGGCATTTTTCAAAAGAAGATCCATAGACCGAGAAATCGTCCATTAAAACTTCCATAAAGTCTTTGATAAAGTCTGTGATGATCGACATCATACACCGCTGGAAGGTAGCAGGTGCATTACACAATTTAAAAGGCATTCGTCGATAAGCGAATGTGCCATATGGACAAGTAAATGTCGTCTTTTCTTGATCCTCCAGTCGAATAGGGATTTGGAAAAATCCGGAGTATTCATCAAGGAAGAAATAGTAGGGGTGATTAGCTAACCTTTCTAGCATTTGATCTATGAAGGGAAGTGGAAAATGATCTTTCCTAGTTGCTGCGTTCAGTTTTCGTTAATCGATGCACATACGATGTCTATTGACTGTTCTTGTAGTGATCATTTCATATTTATCGTTTTTAATGACAGTTACTCCTCTTTTCTTCGGGACAACATGAACTAGGCTAACCCAAGTGCTATCTGAGATAAGAAATATTATTCCGGCTTCAAAAAGCTTCATAATCTCTTTCTTGACAACATCTATGAGGTTGGGGTTCACTCTCCTTTGAATTTCGATTAAGTTTTTAGCATTATCCTCGAGATTGATCTTGTGCATACAAAGATCTGGAGAGATTCCAGGTATGTCATCAAGTGAATATCCTAAGGCTTTTCTATGCTTTCTCAGTTCAGACAACAGCATTATGGTTTCTTCTTTTGTCAAACCAGAGTTTATAATGACAGGATATGTCGAATTTGGTCCAAGGAAAACGTACTTAAGTCCGACGGGAAGAGGTTCAAGCTCGACTTTAGGGGCTTTAAGCTCGCTCCATGGGTCATTTATTGCTGCGGCAGTGTCTTTAGGAGGTGTAGGAATGTTTGTTTGGTTCTTAAGATCTAGATAGTTTAGAGGCTTCCTATAAGTTTCAGACTTATCAAGCATTCGCGCGCATTCACTCAAAATCACTTCAAGGAAATTGTGTTCGTCTTTTGGGGTTGAAAGCGTGACACTTAAAGGGTCGTCGAGAAGCAGATCTTCATAGATTTCCTCAATAATTCCGTCTAGCTCATCAATCCAACAAATTTTGCCATCCAAAGTCGGTTTATCAAAACTTTTGTTCATGTAAAATTGCATGACTAAACCGGCTAGATGAAGGTCAATTCTTTCTCTTTATTTTTCCTTTTCCTTACCCTTTTTCTCATCTTCGGGATCGTTAGGAAATTCAGGCTCTTTGTAAGCTAAATCGCTCCTAAGGGTGATAGTTTTCACATGATCGGAGGGGTCGGCTTCGCTTGAGCTTTCAAAAGAACTTTCACTTGGCTCCTCCTCGGAATTATCTCTGTTCCTAGACTTCTCTTTGATCATCAGGCTAATGAGGGTGGAAAATTTTTCATTGAAATCTTCTTGCATCCTTTTCATTTCGGAACTAAGATCACGGAATTCCCTAGACTTAGATTTTTCAAGCTCTAGAATTCTTTTGTTTAGATTTTCAGCTTCAGAAGAGGGAAAACTAGGATAGGGAATAAAATTAGTGATGCGAGCAAAAGCGGGGTATTGGTTCGTTCTACTAAGCTTCAGGTTTTAAATTTATAACCCCTAAATGTCTGCAAGTGCACAGATGTGTGCTGTAGTACTTAGGATATCAATACACAGAGAATTAGTTGTTTCAGTATGAATTCACGCTAATGCTTAAATCAGACTAGAACTAAACACGTTTAGGTTTTGGTTTTGGGTTTTGGTTGTCACCTAAACTAAAAAGGAAGTAAAAAGCAATTGAAAAACGAAAGCAAATGAAAACAAGTAATAAGCGAATAAATCAAAGGCAAATGGAAGCAAGGAAAAATCGAATGAAAAAGAAAGGCTGTAAACAATGAAAAAACAAACGCTGGGCTCAAGGGTATCACAGGGATTCATGGACTAAAACTATGTCGAATTTAAGCAAGTTATAAAGGTAATCAACTACGTATGTTCTAGAACTCGAGGCACGGAAGTATGAATGACCTACTTTCGCAGCACCAATCAACTATCTCTTGCAACCCTGATTAGTAAGTTTTCACTCTGATCCTGGAAGGGAGAAGATGCAATAATTGAACAAGACTCATCAACATTCACAACTCAACTACAGGTAGGTTTCCACTCCTATTGAATCATTGCTCGTTTCACCCTAGTTCAGACAATCAATGAAAGATTTCGCAACATATTATATCAGATCGGCTTCTAAGTGGCCAGCAAAAAATCATGCAGTAAAATCAAAGGCAAAAGAAGAACATCTAGAAGATTATAAATCCAAAATCTATCGATTCATAGATAAGACACACGAAATTCTTTTTGAAAAATCTCTTTAAACCCAACTGGGGAACTACTCAAACATATTGTAACAAAGCATTATAGAGGATTTAAAGTTGCAGGAAATTAAAGAAAGCAGGGAAGAAGAACGAAGAACAGAGGCGACGGTGGAGGCGCGATGATGCTCTCTTCGACCGCTCCTCCTTCAAAGGCGGCGGCCTCCTAGGGGTTGTGAGGAACGAAAATCTCTCTCTCTCTCTCTCTCTGTTTGTCTCTCCTTCGATCTCTCTCTTTAAAATGACCTAAAGATGGTATTTATAGCTTCTGCAGTTGTCCTGGACACTTAGGGCTTCAAAAATAATAAGAGGAATCGACTTGGGCTTTAATTAGGTCTTCTGGGAAGTCAACGACTACTGGCTGCGGTCGCGGTGCTTCTACCCGCGGGGAAATAGGCTTTGGCCGTGGTCCCGGCTTGTGTCCCGGGATCTGGTTTGTTGCATTTTTAATCTTTATTGTATCGGGTGTATCTGAAGATCTAACCGTTGGATTGTCTCCAAACCAAGTGCATTAGAAAGCTGGTTGTATCTTCTATGTTGTCACATCGCTTGTCATACTTTTGATGGTCTGCATTTATCCAAAATTGCTCATTTGTTACAAATTGCATATCTTTTGCCCAAGTTTCCAGAAAGTATTTTGAAACTCTAAAACCTTGAAAACACTTTAAAACCATTGAAAACAGAGTTAAAACACCTGCATAAGACATAATTATGATCCATAAAAGTGACCAAAATACGGTGTTATCAACTCTTCAAACTTACATTTTTGTTTGTCTTCAAACAAACTCAGATCAAGCAAGGAAAGAATTTTTAAAATTCGCAGAACTAAACAATATCTCAGTGACAGTCCTTCTAAACCATAACTTATCATGAAACATCTATTTGGATCTAGTCAAGAAAATTCTCACCAAAATACAAGAAAAACTTGTCTGTTAATCTGTCATGCGAAAATCTATACACTTGGATCTAACTTCCAGTCAACTAGCTCTCTACATTCATTAAGTGTAATGGTGAATTCTCATTAAAGACATTATTCAGGGTAGACGGCGTTTGGTATTAAGGGTTTTTTAAGTGGTGGAGTTTAAGTATTTCGGGTTATCTGATGAATCTGGAAGATGCAAGATATTATGCAAAACCGCAAGAGAGAGAAAGACCTGTTGGTGACCGCAAATTTTCTGTCACTTCTCCTTCCTCCTTTGTTGTGAACAGTTATTTCCCCAGATTTAGATCTTTTTCGGAAATCAGAAAGTTGATCTCCAAAACTCTAAATAATCGAATAAAGCTTGCCTCAAGTATAAAATTCGATCCTTTTAGACTCTCTAAGGTTTTAATTTCCTTTCCTTTCCTTTTTTTTTCTTTTCTTCTCTTTTTCGGATTTTTCTTTTTTTTGAAAAGAGGAAACACCTTTTATAGAGGAAGAGTCTAAGGGACGAAATTGTACCAAGATTTTGAAGTTTCTCCAAGAAAAACTAAGTTTTTTCCTTTTGTTGAATCATTCCAATGAAATCACAGGTCTTCCTCTTCAGTAACTGAAAACCGCGTTGATCCTCTTTTTCTCCGATGTTTTTGCATATATCTGCATATAGGACAATGAAAAGCAAGAGTGCATGTGGTTTAAAAGAGGTTAGGTTCGGTGGGGAACTAGTTAAAGATAAACTAGCCATTATGGATCAACAAAGAATGGTAAAAGGATAAAGGAGTCCTGAATATATGATTCGTTTCCCTGATCTAACGCTTTAAATGAAAAAATTAAGTCAGAATTAAGTCCAGATAAAATGAGCTATTGTATCCTGTCAGAAAAAATCTCCATGAAGAGAAGTCCTCTGGTGGGAGTTCGTAATGCAAGTATTCTAGTTTCCGCCTAGTCTAGGCCTAAATCATAAAAGAGCAAAAAACGAGGAAATAACGTAGAAGCACACTGGTCTAAATCATCACAATAATGTCTATTGTGTTCCTGGTTTGAAAACATTTTGAAAAACATTTTGAAAAACTTTTTGAAAAATTTTATGTGTCCAAAATAAACTCAAAACAAATCAAATTTCATTAGTAACGGATGAACACCCTCCCCAGACTTATTCACACTGTCCTCAGGACAAATCTTGGAAAGAATGGTAAAGAAAATATAAAATAGAAATGTTTAAGTGTACTTATCGTGCTGGAGAATGATGCTCGTCTTTTGTATTTGTTCTTTTTTAGTTAAAATATTAAATTAAATGAAACAAAAACAAAGCAATGGAAATAGAAAATAAAGGTCAAACGAAGATAAATAAAATACCAGGTGGGTTGCCTCCCACTAAGCGCTTATTTCAAGTCGTTAGCTTGACATTGTTGCTCGATTAGACTTATCTGGGGTCGTGACACTCATTGATCTCTTTATTGGCCGATTATGGATCAATCAAAAGCATCACTTCTCTCTCGTCATCTCTTTCTTCAGCCAGATATGGCTTCACACGCTGTCCATTCACTGTGAATGAGTTTCCAGTTTTGTCCCATACGACAATGGCTCCATATGGTTTGACTTCCTTTATCGTGAAGGTTCCGTACCATCTTGAACGTAATTTTCCTGAAAAAGCTTAAGACGAATATTGAAAAGAAGAACTTTATCGTTAGGAGCAAAAGTTCGATGAATAATCTTCTTATCGTGATATGCTTTAGTCTTCTCTTTGTAGATCTTCGAGTTTTCATAAGCGTTATGTCGGATTTCTTCTAAATTGTGAAGTTGAAGTAGTCTTCTTTCTCCAACAGTTTCAAGTTCATGTTCATCTCCTTAATAGTCCATTGTGCTTTATACACGAGTTCTACTAGAAGGTGACATGTTTTTCCGTAAACTAGGTTGAATGGTGATATTCCTAATGGCGTCTTAAATGCTGTTCGATATGCCCATAATGCATCGTCAAGCTGGGTAGATCAATCCTTGCGATGTACTGCAGTTGTTTTCTGAAAAATCGATTTGATTTCTCTGTTTGAGATTTCCACTTGACCGCTGGTTTGGGGATGGTATGGAGAAGCATCTTTATGTGTGACTCCATTCTTTCTAAGAAGATTCTCCAAAACTCTGTTGATGAAATGCGATCTTCCGTCGCTTATCACAGTTCTAGGAACTCCAAAACGCGTGAATATAACAGATTTAAACAGCTTCATAACGTCTTTTGCATCATTGGTGGGGCTTGCGACTACTTCAACCCACTTAGAGACGTAGTCTACTGCTACTAAGATGTATTGGTTTCCAAAAGAAGTAGGAAATGGTCCCATAAAATCTATTCCCCAGACATCAAAAATTTCGACTTCGTGAATAAAATTTTGAGGCATCTCATTCTTTTTGCTTATGTTACCCATCCTTTGGCATTTATCGCGTCGCGATACATATGCTTGAGTGTCTTTGAACAAAGTAGGCCACCAAAAACCTGCATGTAAGATCTTCGAAGTGGTTTTGAAAGTTGCAAAATGTAAGGCGTAAGACGAGCTATGGCATTTGAATAAAATTCCTTCCATCTCTTCTTCAGCCACCATCTTCGGAATAACCCATCAGCACATCTCTTATAAAGATAGGGTTCATCCCAAAAGTAATGCCTTACGTCTTTCAGAAACTTTTTCTTCCTATAACCAAAAAATTGTGGTGGTTCTACATCAGCTGCTAGATAATTTGCTATGTGCCTAAACCATGGGGTGTTAAAAGCATCTGATCGTCGCATGAGTTGACGTGGTGGTGCTGCATCAGCAGTGGTTGGGGTTGTATCTATTGCATAAATATTTTTCTCTGGCAAACTATCATTTAAAGGCAATCTTTTTTCAACTCGAATTCGTGAAAGATGGTCTGCAACTCCATTATCTGCTCTTTTCCGATATCGAATTTCGATGTCGAATTCTTGCAGTGGAAGGATCCATCTTATCAACCTCGGTTTAGCGTCTTTCTTAGACATTAAATACTTGATTGCAGCATGATCAGTGAGAACTATAACCTTAGATCCTACGAGATAAGAACAAAATTTCTCAAATGCAAAAACGACAGCTAGAATTTCCTTTTCTGTAGTCGCATAATTTCATTGAGCTTCGTCTAGAGTTTTGTTTAAGTAGTAGATTACGTGCAGTTTCTTATCTTTTCGTTGGCCAAGCACTGCTCCGACTGCATAGTCACTTGCATCGCACATGATGCTTGCACGACTGGGGCGGAAACTGTTGGGGTCGGTTTTCACCCCGCACAGATAAAACCATCCCAAAATAACTAAGTATAGAAAGTGGGAGAGCTGTGGCCATCAAATGGGAGAGCCGTTCTCACCAAGGCAAGAAGGAGAGCCGTTTCCACCAAGACAAGCGGGAGAGCCGCGATCACCAAGTAGGAGAGCCGAGAAGAAGGAGAGATGGGCCGAGCCGTATTACAGAAAATGGACCGAGCCCCTGTTTTACATACCTGGACCGAGCCGCGGTGAGGTGGAGCGAATCATATCAAGCAGGCCGAGCCGTGGAGAGGTTAGGTGGGCCGAGCCGTAACAAAGGAAATATGGGCCGAGCCGTAAAGAAGCATGGATGGGCCGAACCGAAGCCTTGAGAGGTGAAGCCCATGGAAAACCCTAGGCGAGATGCAAAGGCGGTCAGCCGCACGAGGCGATAAGGAAATATTCCGAAAATCTCGCCCGAGATTTTCGGCTAGGCGGTTTAGAAAGTCAGTATAAATATATGATGTATGCAATTCATTCCGCCAACTTTTGCAATCCTAAGCAATAAGACCTACACACTTTCACAGCAATAAAAATCCTCTTTTGATCTTACTGTTCTTGCGATTACCCTAGAAGTTTCAGATCCCTTAGTTTCTCTTCACAAATTCTTGGTTGTGCGAGTTTTGGCTCACACAATTTGGCGCCGTCTGTGGGGAATCGAAACTTTCTTACTCTAAATCGACGAGACTTTAAGATCCGAAGAACATGGCGAGCAACACCCCCGACGACAACAACAACAACACTGGTAACGGCGCGGAGAAGGACGCTCCAGCATCATGCACAACGATGGCGACGACCGAAACCCACGAGGAGATGCGATACATGATAGCTGCGTTGATGAAAAAAATTGATGACCAAGACAAAAGAAACGAGGCGATTACGGCGAGGCTCGACGCGATGGCGGCTGAGCGACAACACTCGACTTGGAGAGCCGGAATTCCTGACCCGATGGACGGAATTCGGAGACGCTTCGATTTCTCGACACCCGCAGAAGCCTCAGGGAGTGGCGCAAGAAATTCCTCGTTTCTTCGTCCCCTTGACGAACAAACTCCCGCAGCAACCCGAGTCAACATGACCGAGCCGCCTCCACTACGCCGGAACTCCAGGCAACGAGCCGGTGAGGAAGGGGGCGATGCGATCGACGTAGACACCCAGCAGAACGACGAGACCACGAATCCGCAACAAACTGGTTCGGCTCGCCGAATTAGTTAGGAAGAACTCGCCTCGGCACTGAACGGCATCCGGACTGACGAAGTCTCCGATCCAACCCGCGGCGATAACCCAACCGAGATGGAAGAAAATCTCCAATGGATCGAGCAGGCAGAACGCGAAGACGAGCCGAGGCAAGAGGAGCGGGAGCGACCACCCTTAATCAAAGGAATGACTCACGCACAAACTCTCGAGCTCAAAGAGCTGCGAGCCTCTATGGCTCGGACAGTGGCTGAAATACGCGCCATGAAATCTCAAGTGCACAACGCGACAAGTGCCGCGCCCGAAATCGACCGAATGCTTGAAGAAACTCAAAGAACCCCGTTCACTGCAAGAATCACGGAGGCCAGGATTCCCAAGCCGGGGAAGGTGAGAATCCCGTTCTACGAAGGAACAACCGACCCGAAAGCACACATCACCGCGTTTTGAATAGCGATGGGACGAGCCTTCACAAAGAACGCCGCTAAACTCACCGAACGCGAAGTAGACGCCGGATACTGCCTGCTCTTCGTGGAGCATCTTAAGGGAGCCGCGCTCGAATGGTTTTCGAGGCAGGAACGCAATTCTATCGGCAGTTTTCAACAGCTCTCCGCTTTGTTCCTTAAACAATACTCGATGTTTATGGACAGATGAACATCTGATGCCGACCTGTGGACGCTATCCCAAGGACCGAACGAACCGCTTCAGGATTATATGGCACGATTCAAGGCAGTCTTATCCAAAATAGAAGGGATAAGCGACAAGGCTGCGCTCGAGGCTCTGAAACGATCTTTGTGGTACAAATCCGAGTTCCGCCGGGAGATGGCTCTCAATACGTCGCAAACAATTCAAGACGCGTTGCACCGATCATCAGACTTCGTCGTAAACGAGGAGGAAATAAAAAACTTGGACGAGCAGTACGAAGCCACGAAAGCAGCGATCCGAAACTCAATTTTGCCGCGCCCCGCGAAGAAGGGCAATCCATCGAGCAATGCAACAACGTAGAGTTCGGATGAACCTAGGAGCGGAGGTGCCCATAACTACCAGGTCAGCTCCGGACGCGGGAGAGGAGAGTCGCGCAACAACACTTGGGTGAGAAAGTCCGCCAACTACGACGAGAAGGCTTTCTGCGAGTACCACTAGACCTATGGACACTCAACGGCTCAATGCCGAACTCTAGGAGCAAAGCTCGCTGCAAAAATGGCAGCAGGAGAGCTCCAAAACGCGGTCAGCCTCAAAGACCTCGTTCCTAACGAACAACAAGAAAAAGCCGAGCCGAGCGGCGCAGCGGAACCAGCGAACCCTCCCCGACGAGGCGATAATCCCAAACGCGACAGGAGAAGCGAACCTGAAGAGCAACCCGAGCCGAGGCAAAGGATCAATATGATCATGGGTGGATCTCAATACTACTACGATACCGTGTCTTCCATCAAAGCCTATCAGCGTCGAGCCGACACGAAGGAGAATTGGATAGAGCCTACCGACATCCCAAACACAGTGATCTCTTTCGCCGAGGAGGAAATGGCAGGAATCGATCGACCTCACAACGATCCGTTGGTGATTGAGCTAACGATCAGGGATCATGATGTAGCAAGGGTGCTCATCGATACTGGAAGCTCGGTGAATGTCATCTTCAGGGAAACACTCAGAAGAATGGGAATCGACCTCTCCGAGGTAGAAGCAATCCCTAAACCTCTAACCGGATTTTCAGGAGAAACGACGATGACTATGGAAACGCTCAGACTTCCCGTGGTAGCTGGCGGAGTCACTAAGTTCGTCGAATTCTGCATCACGGATCACCCAGCAATCTACAATGTGATCATGGGAACTCCCTGGATCAACGGGATGCGGGCAGTGCCTTCCACTTACCATCTCTGCCTCAAATTCCCAACTCCATCGGGCGTCAAAACGATCTGGGGGAATCAGAAGGAGTCGCGAATGTGCTGCCTAGCCGAGCACAAACTGAGGAACCCCGTCACCAACGCACGAGCTGACATAGACCGCAAAATGATGAAGACAGACAGAGAGCCTGCGAATGAGCTCTCCAAACTCTTATAGCAATTACAGATCGCGGAGAGCCGCGAAACACGCACCGAGCCGATATGGGACGCAGTGGACTCGGAGTGCATAGACGAGGTGCACCCGGAACGGTGCGTCGAAATTGGAACACAACTAGGAGAGCCCCTGAGAAGCAAGCTCCTTTCCCTCCTCAAGGAAAACATCGATACCTTTGCCTGGACGACGGAAGATATGCCAGGCATCAGCATCGATGTAACCTGTCACGAGCTCAATGTAGATCCGAACTTTAAACCAGTCAAGCAGAAAAGAAGAAAGCTTGGTCCAGAACGAGCCAAAGCAGTCAACGACGAAGTCGAGAGATTACTCAAGGTAGGATCAATCGCCGAGGCCAAATATCCGGACTGGCTCGCAAATCCGGTGGTTGTAAAGAAGAAGAACGGCAAGTGGCGGGTCTGTGTGGATTTCACCGACCTCAACAAGGCGTACCCAAAAGACAGCTTTCCCCTGCCACACATCGACCGGCTCGTCGAAGCCACTGCAGGGAATAGACTGTTAACATTTATGGACGCATTCTCCGGCTACAATCAGATCCTGATGCATCCTGATGATCGGGAAAAAACGGCATTCATAACTGACCGCGGGATATATTGCTACAAAGTCATGCCGTTCGGGCTCAAGAACGCA
This sequence comes from Eutrema salsugineum, assembly GCF_000478725.1. Lineage (NCBI taxonomy): Eukaryota > Viridiplantae > Streptophyta > Magnoliopsida > Brassicales > Brassicaceae > Eutrema > Eutrema salsugineum. Next base: position 15,715,300 of record NW_006256909.1, on the reverse strand, counting down.
GGAGCAACGTATCAACGGCTCGTCAACAAAATGTTCGCGGCTCAGCTCGGAAAAACCATGGAGGTATACATCGACGACATGTTAGTCAAATCACTCAAGGAGGAAGACCACGTCGCTCATCTACGGAAATGCTTCGAGCAACTGAACAAGCACAACATGAAATTAAACCCGGCGAAGTGCAGATTCGCTGTCACTTCAGGAGAATTCCTCGGCTATTTGGTAACTCACCGAGGCATAGAAGCAAACCCTAAGCAGATCAAGGCATTGAATGAGATGCCCTCTCCAAAGACGAAGCGCGAAGTGCAAAGGCTCACAGGAAGAGTCGCCGCGCTAAACAGGTTCATTTCCCGCTCCACGGACAAGTGCCTGCCCTTCTACGACACACTCCGAGGAAACAAGAAATTTGAATGGGACGAGCGATGCGAAGCAGCTTTCCAGGAGTTGAAAAATTATCTGGCGAGCCCACCAATCTTAGCAAAACCAGTCGAAGGAGAGCCGCTCTTCCTCTACATCGCAGTATCTCCCGCAGCTGTAAGCGGAGTGCTCATCAGAGAAGAGCGATCCGAGCAAAAGCCCATTTTCTACATCAGCCAGACATTGACCGACGCCGAAACTCGCTACCCCCAGATCGAGAAGGTCGCCCTCGCCGTCGTAGTCTCGGTTCGCAAACTGCGCCCGTACTTTCAATCACATTCGATTGTTGTGCTCACTACGCTTCCTCTACACTCGATCCTACACTGCCCTAGCCAATCCGGTCGGCTCGCCAAGTGGGCGATAGAACTAAGCGAATACAACATCGAGTATCGGAACAGGTCGTCTGCAAAATCATAGATGCTCGCAGATTTCCTCATTGAACTTCCTGCCGAAGCAATAAACGAGCCGACTCTAGATGAAGTGTGGGCACTGCACGTCGATGGCTAGGGCGTCTAAACATGGCTCGGGAATAGGAATCCGCCTCACCTCTCCCACCGGAGAAATATTGGAGCAGTCTTTTCGCCTGAACTTCCACGGCTCGAACAACAAGCGGAATACGAAGCACTGATCGCCGGCATACGGCTAGCACAGGGAATTGGAGTTCGAATGATAAGAACCTTTTGCGATTCACAGCTCGTAGCATGTCAGTTCAACGGAGAATATGAGGCGAAGGATGGACGTATGGCAGCTTACCTCAAAGTGGTCCGAGAGTTGGTGCAAAAGTTTGATGAATTCGAACTCACGTGCATTCCCCGAGGAGAAAACACCTCGGCTGATGCCTTGGCAGCACTCGCTTCGACCTCAGACCCAGACCTCCGACGAACGATCCCAGTTGAATTCATCGAACGCCCTAGCATCGAAGAGGTGGAAGGAGTTCGGCTGATAAATCCTCCCGAACAAGAACCAGAGGACGACGAAGCCATTCCTATGGACGAAGACACTTCACCGGCCGAGCCGGAATACGGATGCGACAAAGAATGGCTCGGAGCTATCCAAATGTACATCGCCGATGGAGAGGTGCCAACTGATAAATGGGAAGCTCGCAAACTAAAAGCTCAGGCCGCACGTTACGTCCTCGTCGATGGCGAAGTGTTTAAATGGAGATTCTCAAGGCCTCTAATGACATGCGTCGAAGGATCGGAGGCAAGAAAGATCATGCACGAGGTACACAGCGGCGCGTGCGGGAACCACTCCAGCGGAAGGTCTCTCGCTATCAAGATAAAACGGCACGGCTACTTTTGGCCCACGATGGTGAAGGACTGCGAGAAATTTACGGCTAAGTGCGAGAAGTGTCAGCGACACGCCCCGACGATTCATTAACCCACCGAGCTACTCTCGTCGATTTCGTCACCTTATCCGTTCATGAGATGGTCGATGGACATCGTCGGACCTCTACATCGCTCGAAGCAGAAGCGTTTTCTGCTCGTCCTCACGGATTACTTCTCCAAGTGGGTCGAAGCCGATTCCTATGCAAGCATAAAGGACGCTCAAGTCGAACACTTCGTCTGGAAAAATATCATCTGCTGGCACGGAGTCCCCTACGAAATAGTCACGGACAACGGATCTCAGTTCATCTCAACACGCTTCGAAGCCTTCTGCGAGAAGTGGAAAATCCGCCTCAGCAAATCCACGCCAAGATATCCCCAAGGGAACGGACAAGCTGAAGCAGCCAACAAAACAATACTCGACGGTTTGAAAAAGAGGCTCGACGCCAAGAAGGGACGATGGGCAGACGAACTCGAAGGAGTCCTTTGGTCTCATCGGACAACTCCGCGCCGAGCCACCGGGGAAACTCCTTTCGCTCTGGTCTACGGATCCGAGTGCATAATTCCCCCCGAGGTGGATTTCCCAGGTATTCGACGAAGACTTCTACCAGGACAGGAGGGCTTGAACCACTTAATGATGCTAGATGAGCTCGACCTAATCAACGAAAAGCGCGACCAAGCCCTAGTTCGAATCCAGAACTACCAACAAGCAACGGCGCGATACTACAACAAAAACGTTCGTAGCCGAAGATTCAAAGAAGGGGAGCTCGTCCTCCGAAAGGTCTTCCAAAACACCGCTGAGAAGAATGTAGGAAAGCTCGGAGCAAATTGGGAAGGTCCTTACAAGATCACAAAAGTGGTTCGTCCAGGAGTCTACGAACTCGCGACACTAGCTGACGAGGCGATTCCAAGATCATGGAACGCAATGCATCTGAAGAAATATTATCACTAAGGATACAGCATAACCAGCATGAACTACGGGACGGCTTGATCCCTGCAAATGATACGTAGGCAGCCCGTCTTCGGACGGGTTCAGCTGTCCCCCCTCCTAAAAAGGGGGGGGAGTGGTTTCTAATTCTTTTTTAATCAGCAACTTATTTTAACAAGTCCCGATATTTAAATTGTTTCACCCATCACTTCGGCAACTAATCACGCCACTTCGGCATGATATCACGACCTGGTTACCTCGGACCTTAATCGGTCCTCATTTTTAGTTCGGCAAACTAAGCCTCCGAACGCCTCGCCTCGTTGCTGGCCACAACGAGGCAACAAATACAAAGTTCTCTAAACGGACTTTTACCACCTTTCCTAGGACGAGGGTGCAAGTTACATCTTCTACGGATAAAAATTAAGCGCGCTATACAAATATAACCCCAAAAACGTATCAGGTCGCCACGGTTTACTATCGCACACGAGAATATAAGTCGAGACTACATCGCTTTCTCTAAAACCGAAGTAAACCCTCAAAACCCGGATAAGCATACTCATCCTCTCGGAAACACCGGTCCATTATAGTCAGGATCGATAACACATCGTCCTTGGCTAACAAAAGAGAAAACGCCTCGTCGTTTACACGGCTTGGCATCACGCAAAGAGAAAATGCCTCGTCGTTTACACGGCTCGGCATCACAAAAAGAGAAACCGCCTTGTCGTTTACACGGCTCGGCACCATGCAAAGAGTTAAACGCCTCGTCGTTAAAAACGGCTCGGTGTTGCTACGAAAATTCGCTGCAACATTATCACTTAAAATCTTTCCAGCATCACCTGAAGGATGTTCCACAAAACTAACTCCCAGCTCGGGATTAAGAATACAAACGAGACCCTTAAACAACTCAACCCTTAGCCCATCTTTCTATCGATTTCGAAGAATTCGGTTAAGGGAGCAATCAAAATCATTCTCGACAACTTTCCCTAAGCCAGCGGTTTTCGCAGATGTTTGCACAAGTCATTGAAAATAAGTGCATCCAAACGAAAATTAGCTAAAGGAGAAAATATATCCATAAGCAAAAATGAATGTCGGGTGGATAAAGCCGTCCAGGCATCGGTTACAAAAAGAGTTCAAAAACGTACAAAAAACCTAAGTACAAAAGCATGAAAGACGAAACAGGGAAAAGCAGAGGGTATCAGGCCGCAGACTGCGTCTCACGTTCGGCGAGGAGGTTCGAGAGGACTGGCATGCCCGCATTTGATCCGATCGGATCTTCCACGCCTAAGCTGGCCGCTGTCTCTTCGAGCGGCTCGTTGCCGAGGGTGGTGTCGACCGAATCCGGCGATACGGGAGAGTAATACAGCTCGCCCCGAATCTCGGAAGCAATACGCTCGTACGCCTCGTCATTGGCATACTCGCTTTCCCAGCTTTTCAGTTTTGCCTCCTCGTCGTCAAGCGACGCAAGATTGCCCTTGATCTGTCCCAGATCGTTCTCATCATTTTTGGCTTTCTCAAGCCTGACCAAACCCTCTTCCACCTTGGCGAGGCGCTCCTGAAACTTTGTCGTAAGCTCTCGCCTCGCCTCCTTTTTCGCCCTCCTGACCTTGGCATCGAATAAGGCGTCCTTGGCCTCGATACGCCTCTTCAGCATCGCCACCTCGGCGCTCTTGGCTCTCCTCGCCTCCTCGAGGCGAATGACCGAGGTGGAGACCTTATCAACGTTGGCGCGCAGAACGATCTTCTCCTCTTCCAGCCTGGACACCTTGGTCATCGCCTCGTCCAGTTTCCCCTTTGCCGCCGCGGCTTCGGTCTGAGCCTCTTCTAGCTTCGTCTTTGACGCTGCGGACTCAGTTTTGGCCTCGGCCAAACGACGTTCGACCTTAGACAGGTCCGCCTCATACTCGGCCATTAGGTCGTTAATGGCCGCGACAAACTGCAGAGAACAAACTCGCGTTAGACACGGGAAAACGGCCTATTCCTCCACGAATTTTATGCCTTCTGAAAATCCATACACGAACTATTGAACCATGCTTATAACTACATGAAATATTGAAATGCGGCCAATTTCACCAAAATCGTAAACGGTGTTAATTTTCCATCAATAATTAATGACGTGGCTGACACGTGGCATACCGGTTTACTAAGTTATTTGGTCGATATTTTTTTTATTTCAGGTGATCAAAACGACGTCGTTTTGATATTTCTTTTAAAAAATGCATTCAATAAGACTTGAACACATGACCTTCCAAGTAAAGGGTTACCACCAAACCCACTGAACTAGAGACATTTATTGACTTTAACAAACTAAAAATATTTATATTGATATCCAACTAAGATCAACATCATCCTTGGTTGATAATCTGTGACACCTAATCCTCCCTTACTTCACTCCGACTTACAGAGTCGTCCTCTACGACTAAGTTTTCGCCGGCTAAGGCTAGAATTATTATTTGGTATCCGAGATCTGATTCGGGATCCACTCTGATCTTCTCCGATCCGCTCCAAAAAAATTCGGATATCCAAGAGAGCCAGATCCGGATAATAAAAATCAATATCCGTCTACACCAGATCTGTATCCGGATAGTTAAATTATTAGGTCCGGATATCCGTATTTGAATCTCTAACCTCTAAATATATTTAAAAATTATATTTTATTGATAATTATGTAATATATTGAGATTTTTATATATATAAATAATTAAATTAAATTAAAAAATTTTTTTTAATAATTTTTTTACAAAATATTAAATTAAATTAAATTTTGTTATTATTTTAAATTTTTAAATTTTTAATATATTTTTTTATCCGGATCCGGATATCCGAAATATCCGCGAATATCTTAATATTTAGACGATATTCAAAAGTTCGGATATCCAAACATCCCATATACGAATCTGGATAATTAAAACTCGGATCCGCCGCATCCGGATAAAGATCTGGATATCTCAAAACTATCCGAATATCTGCTTTGATCCAGGATTAGCACCGGCAACGTCAATCTTGGTGCAAACTAAGTCGTAGATGACGACTCTATAAGTCGGAGTGAAGTAAGGGAGGATTAGGTGACACAAATTATCAACCAAGGATGATGTTAATCTCAGTTGGATATCAATATAAATATTTTTACTTTATTAAAGTTTATAAATGTCTTTAGTTCAGTTGGTTTGGTGGTAAACCCCTTACTTGGAAGGTCATGTGTTCAAGTCTTATTGAATGCATTTTTTAAAAGAAATATCAAAACGACGTCGTTTTGATCCCTGAAATAAATAAAAAAATCGACAACCGGCATGCCACGTGTCAGCCATGTCATTAATTATTGACGGAAAATTAACACCGTTTACGGTTTTGGTGAAATTGGCCGCATTTCAATATTTTATGTAGTTATAAGCATGGTTCAATAGTTCGTGTATGGATTTTCAGAAGACATAAAGTTCATGGAGGAATAGGACGTTTTCCCCGTTAGACACTTAACAAAAATTCACGAAAACAAAGGAAAGTAAAATGGAACGTACCTTGGTCCCGCGCTGCGCCATTGCGCCGTAAGACCTCGGCCTCCTCAACTTCTCCGGAGGAGGAAGACGCGTGTTCGCGTTATTTACACACGAAAACATGATGGCGGAGGCATCGGGGTCGTCAATGACCAACTTGCGCGCGGTGGAGTCCCCGGGCGTCGGCTTCCGCATCTTCTTGGACGGCTTGTCCCTCTGAACAGCGACCCCCTTCCCTTTATCAGCAGCCGAACGTTTTCAGCTCGGGTCATGTTTCTGAACGATGGAAGTCGGGGGCCTTGTCGACTTCGGGAGGGCTAGAATAGCAGAGCTCGAAGGCTCTTTGCTCCGAACCGCCGAATCACCCCCGGACGCCTCGGGAACAATTTCGCCTGGTTCCACCTCGGGCGCCCCATTTCTCTCGACCACTTCGGCTGTGCAGTCTTCTGCGGCTCGGGTCGTTTCATCTCCTTCCTGGCTCGGCGGTTCGGGTTGAGGAATGGCCTCGGTATGCGCCGGGACCACCTCGGTCTGCGTCTGAGCCGCCTCGGCAGCTCGTCTCGCGGCCTCTTCCGCCTCACGCCTCTTTCTCTCCCTAAGAGCGATTATCACCATCTTCTCTCGAGTATCCCTTGAAGAACTGGAGGATGAAGAGCTAACAGGGACTCCGGCAAGGATGGCTCGCGCTTTCTCTACTCTTTCGAGGGAGAAGTTCTTTCTCCAATTAACCTTCCGCGCCGAAAGAGAGTCTCGAACAGTAAAAAGGTCGTCGGGAATCGGGGGAAGATAGCACCGAACTGCAAAACAAAGCAAAAAAAATCTCGGAAAAGGAAGAGAATATCAACTGAATCTCCGAGCCGAGGCAAAGCTTCGGGTCGGCTACCAAGTGGTCCCCAAGCTGTCTTGGTTCGGTGAACGTAATCTTCGCCGACCGACGCCTCGTTCACCAAGACGTAGAAGAAGCGTTCAGTCCAAAACTGATCCTTGCTGGGGAAACCGCCAATGATCCGTCGCTTCGCCTTGTTGGAAATATAGAACCTATTTCCTTTTGGAGCTTTCCTGATTTCCAGCAAGTTCAGCAGGTGATTCAGCTCGATGTCGAGACCGCATTCGAAGCTTCGTACTAAAATGCCAATCATATGCCGTAATCCCCTCGGCATAATCTGCCCAATCGAGATCCCGTGTTTCCAAAGGTATTCGAGGATCACTCCGGGAATCGGGAACCAGAGGAAGCAAAGCTCGAAGAACGCCTCGTACAGAGTGAAATGATTCTCTGGAGGGTTGTCGGCTCGGTCGCTCTTCTCTGGAACGACGAACTCCACCGCCTCGGATATTCCGAAGCGATGCCTCAATGCCTCGAGCGACTCAAGGGAGCAGAGTGTAGATCCAGGCGGGTCGGGTTTTGTCTCTTAACTCTCGGCCCTCGCCCAGATGTGGAAGCGCCTCGGGACGCCATGAGGCGTTCCAATTCAAGCTTCGCCTCGAAAAGATCAAAGGGAAATGCCTCCTCCTCGGCCTTGGGCGCGGCGCGGTACATGTCCTCGTTAGGAACGGGATCCTGGGGACGGCTCGTCGAAACCGACGGCTCGTCATCCGGAGAGCCGACATCTGATGGGTTTTCATGGTTTGACGCTTCGTCAGATGAGTGATTGGAGGGGCTCGGCAAAGCAGACGCCTCAGAGGATTCCACCGTGCCTCTCGCCTCGGCGTCTATACGGCTCGGCTCGTAGTGAAAAAGCGGATCCAACGAATCGTCGGAACGGCTCGACATAATTTACGACTTTTACAAGAATTACAGCGCGACTCGGCGAGCCTCTGCCGGAAAAAGATCTGGAACGGCGGAGACCTCGGAAACCCTAGCCGGAAAATAAATAAACTAGAGAGAGAAAGAAGAGAGAAGGGAGAGCTACCTTTAGTGAAAACGAGTGAGTCGGGAAATAATGAGGAAGAGTGAAGGAGCTCACCTATTTATAGAAAAACGAAGCGCGTGAATTCCGCGTGAACCTCGGGAAGCCGCACAACAGCGCGTGGGATCCGCGGTGAATTGGTTATACCGGGCTGCGTCGTTGGCACGCGCCGAAAGATCAGGAATTTCCTCTCGGAAGACCAACAGTCAGGGTACCAAGGTTAACGAAACTACTTGGTATTGACTTTTTCTTTCTTGAATCGCCTCGTCGTTTAACGAAACGGCTCGGCATTATCTATCTCTCTCGAAACGCCTTGTCGTTAAACGAAACGGCTCGGCATTATCTATCTCTCTCGAAACGTCTCATCGTTAAACGAAACGGCTCGGCATTATCTATCTCTCGAAACGCCTCGTCGTTAAACGGCTCGGCACTAACTCTTGCTCTTTTAACGCCTCGTCGTTAAACGAAACGGCTCGGCATTATCCATCTCTCTGTTAACGCCTCGTCGTTAAACGAAACGGCTCGGCATTATCTATCCCTCTTGAAACGCCTCATCGTTAAACGAAACGGCTCGGCATTAACCCTTGCTCTTTTGACGCCTCGTCGTTAAACGAAACGGCTCAGCATTAACCCTTGCTCTTTTGACGCCTCGTCGTTAAACGAAACGGCTCGGCATTAACCCTTGCTCTTTTGACGCCTCGTCGTTAAACGAAACGGCTCGGCATTAACTCTTGCTCTTGAAATGCCTCGTCGTTAACAACACGGCTCGGCACGAACTTTCTCTCGAAACGCCTAGCCGTTTATTCGGCTCGGCATAACCACCATCAGATCGCTTCGCCACGGCTCATCGTTGCTAAAAACAAAATCGCTTCGTCTCTGATTCGCCTCGGCATCCTCGGCACTCCTTGGAAACACCTCGGCATTTGCACTCCCAAAACGCCTTATCCGGGCTTACGTCGTAACAGCTCGGCTCGATGGTTTATCTTGTGGTCAGGAGTAAGGTACCTCGTCATTCTCGACTCCGAGATTGACGAGCTGGGGGGCTAACTGTTGGGGTCGGTTTTCACCCCGCACAGATAAAACCATCCCAAAATAACTAAGTATAGAAAGTGGGAGAGCTGTGGCCATCAAATGGGAGAGCCGTTCTCACCAAGGCAAGAAGGAGAGCCATTTCCACCAAGACAAGCGGGAGAGCCGCGATCACCAAGTAGGAGAGCCGAGAAGAAGGAGATTGGGCCGAGCCGCGGCGAGGTGGAGCGAATCATATCAAGCAGGCCGAGCCGTGGAGAGGTTAGGTGGGCCGAGCCGTAACAAAGGAAATATGGGCCGAGCCGTAAAGAAGCATGGATGGGCCGAACCGAAGCCTTGAGAGGTGAAGCCCATGGAAAACCCTAGGCGAGATGCAAAGGCGGTCAGCCGCACGAGGCGATAAGGAAATATTCCGAAAATCTCGCCCGAGATTTTCGGCTAGGCGGTTTAGAAAGTCAGTATAAATATATGATGCATGCAATTCATTCCGCCAACTTTTGCAACCCTAAGCAATAAGACCTACACACTTTCACAGCAATAAAAATCCTCTTTTGATCTTACTGTTCTTGCGATTACCCTAGAAGTTTCAGATCCCTTAGTTTCTCTTCACAAATTCTTGGTTGTGCGAGTTTTGGCTCACACAGAAACAAGGGCTTCTTTGATCTTATGAAACGCGGCTAAGCACTCATCATCGAACTCGAAGTTTGTTTCCTTGCAAAGCAAACGCGTAAGAGGTCTGCCTATTTGAGAAAAATCTTTTATGAAGCGCCTATAGAATCTTGCATGTCCCAAGAAACTACGGATGCCTTTTACGTTTAGTGGTGGTTGTAGGCTTGTCATGACTTCGATTTTTGCTTTGTCAACTTCAATTCCTTTTCCCAAAATCCTGTGCCCAAGCACGATTTTGTCTCGTACCATGAAGTGACATTTTTTCCCAATTTAGTACGAAGTGCTTATCTTCACATCTTTGCAAAAATTTACCAAGGTTGCCTAGGCATTTTTTCAATAGAGGACCCATAGACGGAAAAATCGTCCATGAATACTTCCATGAAATTTTTAATAAAGTCTGTGAAGATCGACATCATGCATCGCTGGAAGGTAGCAGGTGCATTACACAGTCCAAAAGGCATTCGTCGGTATTGAACGTGCGATATGGACAAGTGAATGTCATTTTTTCTTGATCCTCCGGTCGAATAGGAATTTGGAAAAATCCGGAGTATCCATCAAGGAAGCAATAGTAAGGGTGATTACCTAACCTTTCTAACATTTGATCTATGAAGGGAAGTGGAAAATGATCTTTCCTAGTTGCTGCGTTAAGTTTTCGGTAATCGATGCACATACGATGTCCAGTTACTGTTTTTTGTAGCGATCATCTCGTCTTTATTGTTTTTAATGACAGTGACTCCTCATTTCTTCGGGACAACATGAGCTGGGCTAACCCAAGTGCTATCTGAGATAGGAAAGATTATTCCGGCTTCTAAAAGCTTCATAATCTCCTTCTTGACAACATCCATGAGATTAGGGTTCAGTCTCCTTTGACTTTTGATTGAGTTTTTAGCATTATCCTCTAGATTAATCTTGTGCATACAAAGATCTGGGGAGATTCCAGGTATGTCACCAAGTGAATATCCTAAGGCTTTTCTATGCTTTCTTAGCTCAGTTAGCAGCATTGTGGTTTCTTCTTCTGTCAAACCAGAGTTTATTATGACGGGATATGTAGAATTTGGTCCAAGGAAAGCATACTTAAGTTCAACGAGAAGAGGTTTAAGCTCGACTTTAGGGGCTTTAAGCTCGCTCCAAGGATCATTAATTGCTGCGGCAGTGTCTTTAGGAGGTGTAGGAATGTTTGTTTGGTCCTTAAGATATAGATAGATTAGAGGCTTCCTAGAAGTTTCAGACTTATCAAGCTTATGCGCGCACTCACTTGAAATTTCTTCAAGGAAATTGGGTTCGTCTTTTGTGGTTGAAAGCGTGAAGGGTCGTCGAGAAGTAGATCTTCATAGACTTTCTCAATAATTCCGTCTAACTCATCATCCAACAAATTTTGCCATCTAAAGTTGGTTTATCGAAACTTTTGTTTATATCAAATTGCATAACTAGACCGGCTAGATGAAGGTCAATTTTTCCTTCAGGAACATTGATTATTGGTCTGGCTGTAGATAGGAATGGTCGTCCAAAAATAAGGGGGTCCTTAGGTTCTCTTTCTAGTTCTAGAACTACGAAATCGGCTGGTATGAAAAATTTTTCGATTTTGACGGGAACATCTATTAACATACCTACAGGTTGTCTAACAGAACGATCGGCTAATACTAAGGAAATTTTAGTGGGCTGCAAAGTGTGGTGTCCTAAACGTTTTGCAGCTGAAAGAGGCATCATGTTTATGTTTGATCCTAAATCACAGAGAGCACGCTCAAAAGCTACATTGTTGATAGTGCAGGAAAGTACGAAGCTTCCTGGATCGTTTTTCTTTTCAGGGATTCGGCTTTGCAGAATAGAACTACATTCATGAGTTATCATCATAACACCTTCTTCAAGAGTGAAAGAATTTGTTAGAATACCCTTTATGTATTTTCTTAAAGCGGGAATCATAACACAAGCTTCCACGAAAGGTAATCTCACATTTAATTGATCGATCAGCTCTTTCAACTTAGCTTTTTCTTTCTCCTTCTTTGGGGCTCTTAGGGCTCTAGGATATGGTGGTTTAGGTTTGTAGACACGAGTTGGTGGAGGAGGAATCGGGTCTTCTCTGAGGATTTCCCGAGATGTATCTTCTCTTACTTCTTCTCCATCCTTCTCTCCTACCACTTATTTTTCAATGTTTTCAATCGTGACTCTTTCTCTTTCTTTTTCCTTTTCCTTATCCTTTTCCTTATCTTCGGGATCTTTAGGAAATTAAGGCTCTTTGTAAGCTAGACCACTCCTAAGTGTGATAGCTTTCACATGATCGGAGGGGTCGGCGTCGCTTAAGCTTCCGAAAGAACTTTCACTTGGCTCCTCCTCGGAATTTCCTATGTTTCTAGATTTAGTTTGATCATCAGACTAAGGAGGGTGGAGAATTTTTCATTGAAATCTTCTTGCATCGTTTTTAGTTCAGATCTAAGATCACTAATTTCTTGAGACCTAGATTTTTCAGGCTCTGGAATTCTTTTGTATAGATTTTCAGCTTCAGAAGAGGGAAAACTAGGATAGGGATTGGATTAGTTTGAACAGCCCAAATTGGTTCGGAAGAGGGTTTCCCGCGGTCGTAAGGCTCGTGACCGTGGCAAAATGGGGGCCGCGGTCTGGTGAAGCACGACCGTGGTGAAAGCATGGTTTCCCGCGGTCTGAAAGAATGGACCCGCGGTGATCAGGTACGAAGGAAAAAATTTGAATTTGATACACTTCTGCAGTGTTCATCATCTCTTGATCATAAGAATCCATTGGGTTGTCCCAACCATCTAAGTTACATGTATTGTGTGCCTTGTTTGGTTGTTGTAATCCAAGTTGACTCATTATATGATGGAGACACTTCATGACTTCCGAAATCTCTTCTTTCTTCTCAGGAGGTGCAGAATTGCCAAAAGTTGCTTGATTACAGATGCTGTTTGCGAGATTGTTGATGAAAACACGAGCATCTTCTACAGATCTAGCTGAGAAGTCTTCATTACTTGCTGTGTCGAAAGAGTGTTTCCTCAATAGAAGATACCCATCAGGTATTCGTCGGTATATCCGTGATGTGGACAATCTCTTTGGTATTCCCTAAATCTCTCCCAAGTATCTAAAAGATCTTCATCTTCCTTTTGTTCAAAAGTTCTTATCTTGTTCCTTAAGAGATTGGAACGATTTCTAGTGTAAAAACGATTTAGGAAAGCCGTTCTACACGCCTTCCACGTTTTAAGTGAAGCAGGTTCTAAAGATTTTAGCCATTTACTGGCATTGTCTCCCAAAGAGAATGGGAAAAGACTACACTTGTGGTAATCCCCATTTGCTGTGATGGTTGCACATAATTCTTCGAACGTCTCGATATGGTCCATCAGGTGTTCGGATGAATAACCATAGAATTGATTTTGTTGAACTAAGTGGATATAGGGTACCTTAATTTCAGTTTTGCCATCCTCTGGTAAGGCTGGTTGAATAGCTCTTCGATCTCCCATGAACTTTTCGAGTGAATCGAAACTTCCAATCAGTTCATCATCATCTTCACGTTTTGCCGATCCGATTAGCTCATTGTCATCATAGATCGGTTCTTCAAACTCATCATCACTCAGGTCATTGTCATCGATCGGATCACCATGTGATATGGTGGATCACCGAGAGTCTCGGAAACATGTTCTCAGTCTACCATTGTAGAGAAACCTGAAAAATTCAAAAGAAAAAGTAAAAGTAAAGAAGTGTTCTAATAGATTTAAGCTGGGATTTGCAACGAAAAAAATTAAAGTCCCCGGCAACGGCGCTAAAAACTTGATGCGAGCAAAAGCAGGGTATTGGTTCATTCTACTAAGCTCCAGATTTAAATTTATAACCTAAATGTCTGCAAGTGCACAGATATGCGCTGTAGTACTTAGGATATCGATCCACAGAGACTTAGTTGATTCAGTACGAATTCATGCTAAAATTCTTAAAGCAGACTAGAACTTAACATGTTTGGGTTTTGGTTTTGGGTTTGGGTTGTCACTAAATCTAAACTAAAAAGCAAGTAAAAAGCAATTAAAAAATGAAAGCAAATGAAAACAAGTAATAAGTGAATAAATCAAAGGCAAATGGAAGCAAGGACAAATCGAATGAAAAACAAAGGCTGTAAACAATGAAAAAACAAACGCTGGGCTCAAGAGTATCGCAGGGATTCATGGACTAAAATTATGTCGAATTTAAGCAACTGATAAAGGTAATCAACTACGTATGTTCTAGAACTCGAGGCACGGAAGTATGAATAGCCTACTTTCGCAGCACCAAACAACTATCTCTCGCAACCCTGATCAGTAGGTTTTCACTCTGATCCTGGAAGGGAGAAGATGCAATAATTGAACAAGACTCATCAACATTCACAACTACAGGTAGGTTTCCACTCCTATTGAATCATTGCTCGTTTCACCCTAGTTCAGAAAATCAATGAAAGCTTTCGCAACATATCATATCACATCGGCTTCTAAGTGGCCAGCAAAAAATCATGCAGTAAAATCAAAGGCAAACGAATAACATCTAGAAGATTATAAATCCTAAATCTATCGATTCATAGATAAGACACACGAAATTCTTTTTGAAAAATCCCTTTAAACCCAACTGGGGAAATACTCAAACATATTGTAACAAAGCATTATAGAGTATTTAAAGTTGCAGAAAATTAAAGAAAACAGGGAAGAAGAACGAAGGCGACGGTGGAGGTGTGATGATGTTCTCCTCGACGGCTCCTCCATCAAAGGCGGCGGCCTCCTAGGGTTTGTGAGGCACGAAAATCTCTCTCTCTCTCTCTTTCTCTAAGTTTGTCTCTCCTTAGAATGACCTAAAGAGGGTATTTATAGCTTCTGGAGTTGTCCTAGACCCTTAGGGCTTCAAAAATAATAAGAGGAATCGACTTGGGCTTTAATTAGGTCGTCTGAGAAGTCAACGACTACTGGCCACGGTTGCAGTGCTTCTACCCGCAGGGAAATAGGCTTTGGCTGCGGTCCCGGCTTGTGTCGTCTTCCGAGACTGCATTTTTAATCTTTATTGTATCGGGTGTTTCTGAATATCTAACCGTTGGATTGTCTCCAAAAGAAGTGCGATAGAAAACTAGTTGTATCTTCTTTGTTGTCACAAATTTTGGGGGTGATCAGATGGTGAGAAGATCTCATCGCTTGTCATACTTCTGACGGTCTGCATTTATCCAAAATTGCCCATTTGTTTCAAATGCATATCTTTTGCCCAAGTTTCCTGAAAAGTCTTTTGAAACTATAAAAAATTAAAAACACTTTAAAAACCATTGAAAACAGAGCTAAAACACCTGCATAAGACATAATTATGATCCATAAAAGTGGTCAAAATACGATATTATCAATTAGATTGAACAGCCCAGATTTATTCGGAAAAGGATTTCCCGCGGTCGTATGACTCGCAAACGTGGTGGAATAGGTCTTGGTCGCGGTCAGCATCATCACGACCGTGGTGAAAGTATGTTTTCCTGCGGTCCGAAAGAATGGACCCACGGTAATCAGGCACAAAAACAAAATCTTGAATTTGACAGACTTGTGTTCATCATCTCTTGATCATAAGAATCCATTGGGTTGTTCCAACCATCAAAGTTACACGTATTGTGTACTTTGTTTGGTCGTTGCAATTCAAGCTGACTCATTATTTGATGCAGACACTTCATAACTTCCAAGATTTCTTCTTTCTTCTCAGGATGTGCAGACTTGCCAAAGATAGCTTGATTACGGATGCTGTTTGCGAGATTTTTGATGAAAACACAAGCATTTTCTACTGATCTAGTAGAGAAATCTCCATTACTTGCGGTGTCGAAATAATGTTTCAATTCTTGAGTTATGCCTCGATAGAAGATACCCATCAGGTATTCGTCGGAATATCTGTGGTGTGGACAATCTCTTTGGTATTCTCTAAATCTCTCCCAAGCATCTAAAAGATCTTCATCTTCTTTTTGTTAAACAGTTCTTATCTTGTTCCTTAAGAGATTTGAACAATTTCTAGTGCAAAACGATTTAGGAAAGCCGTTCTACACTCTGCCCACATTTTTAATGAAGCAGGTTCTAAAGACTTTAGCCATTTTTTGGCATTGTCTCTTGATAACACCGTATTTTGACTACTTTTATGGATCGTTTTGAAATACTTTTTCTATGTTTTTAATTGCTTTCAAGTATTTTTATTACGTTTTTCTAGTATTTGTAGTTCCAAGACTCTTTTCAGGTAACTTAGGGAAAAGCTTAACAAAATGGATAGAAAACCAGATTTCAGCTCAGAGTCAAACCGTTAGAAGTTCACCCCTGATTGAAGTCCTTCTCACCGTCTGATCCAGCTCAAATTTGGAGATCTTAAAGATGGAAGTATCAGCTTTCCAGCACACTTTACAGCTTGGCAATCCAACGGTTCAATCAAAAGATACGCGAAGGACAAGATGTCCCGTAAACCAGCCGGCGAGCGTTTCCACCCGCGGCCAATAGACCAATCCCCGCGGTCACAACCGCCGCGACCGTGGCCAGCCACCCATTTCCCGCGGTCGCACTCATCCCGACCGCGGCCAACTACCTCTGAGCCTGAAGGCCCATTTCTGAAGCCCAAAATGATTCCCTCATTTAGAGAAACCCTAAGTGACGCCCAGAGATGTCTTGAGCACTATAAATACATGTTTTAGAAACCCTAATTCGTATGCCTTCATATGTTCTTATTGTTTTAAAATACTTTTTAAGTTTTAGGTTTTAGGGAGAGAGAGATTTGTCTCTTGAACCCTTGTTCTTTCTTTTTCAATTTCGGTTTCTATTCTACTTTTTAATACTATGTTTTTGATTTCGTTCATCATGTCTGAGTAGTTTTATTGTTGGGATTAAGGAATTTTTGATGGGGATTTATATGTTCGATGAGGATTCCATGAGCTTTTGAGCCGAATCTTAGAACTTTTTCTTCTGAATTCGTTTTTACTGCATGAGAGTAGCGTCATGAACTACAATCTGATCTAGATGCTTGGTGACACGAAAGTGTTCATCCGGTGTCAGATCTAGTTTGGGAGAGCAAAACAAACATAGGAGTGGAAACCTACCTATGGGCGATTTGTGAATGCTGACGAGTCTTAAACATAATGCATCTCTTCTTTTCCAGGGCTAGAGTGGAAACCTACTGGTCAGGGTTGAGAGAGATAGTTGTCTATGATCACGACAGTGGCGTATTCATACGTCCGTGACTCCAGTTCGAAAAGTTTAAGCTAAGATCTTATCAATTTTACTCTCTAGCAATGTTTTGAATCGTTCGTACCCCTGAGAAAACTTCCCTGAACCCCAGCGCTTTCTTCCTTATAGATTCACACTGTTTTTATTTCAAGCTTTAGTTCAATATTCTCATTCCTTTTTAATCGATTTTCATTTAAGCAATTAGATTAGTCGTTTTTCCCGTTTTTACCTGTTTTCGTTAAGTTTAGTTATTAGGTCATTTTAATTCCCGTATTGTCTCTTTAGGATTCGTTTTTACATTTTAAACTCACCTCCAAAACCCCCACAAAACCGTTTGGTTCTAGACTTCCTTACTTTATATTTCTTTCGAAGGCTTTTGCAGAAAAAATCCTCCTTCTCTGTGGATTCGATCCCTAAGTACTACAATCGATCAGCTGTGCACTTGCAGCTATTGATTTCATTTAGGGTAAAACTTGACAACCCTCGACACCCTCACGACACACCACATCAAGTTTTTGGCACAACCCTTTTCAAGTGAATCGAAACTTCCAATTAGTTCATCATTGTGTGAGCCAAAACTCGCACAACCAAAAATTTGTTAAGAAAAACTTAAGGGATCCGAAATTTCTAGGGTTTATCGCAAGAAAAGTAAGATCAAAAGAAAGTTTTTTTCTGGAAAAGTGTTTAAGTCTTATTGCTCTCGAGTTGTGAAAAACTTACATAATGAATTGCATACATCGGCTATTTATATTAATTCTCTAAACCGCCTAGCCGAGAATCTCGGGAGAGATTTTTGGATTATTTCCTTATTGTTTCGTGCGGCCACCATCATAGCACTTCGCCTAGGGTTTTTATGGGCTTACGTCCTTCACGACTTAGGTTCGGCCCATCTGAGAAGAACCAGCTCGGCCCAATCACGAAAGGAAGTGGCTCGGCCCATTCTCTCTCTTGCACAGCTCGGCCCATATCACCTCGCAGCTCGGTCTGTGCTGCTTCTAGGGCCTGGCCCATATCATTTCAGTGCTCGGCCCATCCTGCTTGATGGATTGGCTCGGCCTGCTCCTTCACAGATCTCGGGTTCATTGATATCTTTTAAAACTTAGTCATTTCGAGATGGTTAATTTAGGTGGGGTGGAAACCAACCCCAACAATCATCATCTTCACGTTTTGCTGATCCGATTAGCTCCTCATCATTATCGATCAGATCACCAAACTCTTCATCGCTCAGGTCATCTTCAACCGGGTCACCATCCACACGATATGGTGGATCACCGAGAGTCCCGGGAACGTGTTCCCGGTCTCCCATTGTAGAGAAACCTCTAAAATTCAAAAGAAAAATTAAAAGTAAACAAGTGTTCTAATGGATTTAAGCTGGGATTCGCAATGAAACAAATCAAAGTCCCCGGCAACGGCGCCAAAAACTTGATGTGATTGTAAACGGGGTAATTGTTCGTTCTACTAAGTTTCAGGTTATAAATTTATAACCCCTAAATGTCTGCAAGTGCACAGATGTGCGTTGTAGTACTTAGGATATCGATCCATAGAGACTTAGTTGTTTCAGTACGAATTCACGCTAATGCTTAAATCATATTAGAACTAAACAATTTGGGTTTTTGGTCTTGGTTTTGGTTGTCACAATATCTAAACCAGAAAGCAAAAATAAATGCAATTGAAATCGAAAACAGGTAATAGCAAGTAAAAATCGAAGGGGAATGAAAGCAGGGAAAAAATCGAAGGTTGTAAACAATGGAAAACAAACGCTGGGCTTAAGGGTATTGCAGAGATTCATGGACTAATCTATGTCAACTTTAAGCAAATGATAAAGGTAATCAAATATGTATGTTTTAGAATTCAAGGCATGGAAGTATGAATAGCCTACTTTCGCAGCACTAAACAACTATCTCTCGTAATCCTGATCAGTAGGTTTCCACTCTGATCCTGGAAGGGAGTAGATGAAATAATTGAGCAAGACTCATCAACATTCACAACTCATCTATAGGTAGATTTCCACTCTTATAGAATCATTGCTCGTTTCACCCTAGTTCAGACAATCAATGAAAGTTTTTGGAACAAATCATATCAGATCGGCTTCTAAGTGGCCAGCAGAGAATCACGCAGTAAGATTAAAGGCAAACGAAGAACATCAAGAAGATTATAAATCCTAAATCTATCGATTCATAGAAGAAGACACATAAAATTCTTTTTGAAAAATCCCCTTTAAACCCAACAGGGAAACTACTCAAACATATTGTAACAAAGCATCATGACCATATTGAGATTGCTGGAAATTAAAAAGAACAAGGAAGAAAAACGAAGAACAGAGTTGCAGGTGGAGGCGCGATGATGCTCCCCAGTGGCGGTTCCTTCTTTGGAATTCGATGGCTCCTCTCTAGGTGATGTTGGTGTGTCGTGAGGGTGTGTCAAGTTTTACCCTAATTGAAATCAATAGCCGCAAGTGCACAGCTGATCAATTGTAGTACTTAGGGATCGAATCCACAGGGAAGGAGGATCTTTTTCTGCAAAAAGCCTTTGAAATAAGTTAAAGTAAGGAAGTCTAGAACAAAAACGGTTTTGTGGGGGTTTGGTAGTGTGTTTAAAATGCAAAAACGAAATCTTAAAAGAGAATACGGAAATTAAATGACGTAATAACTAAACTTAACGAAAATGACTAAAAATAATAAAAACGGATATTCTAATGCTTAAATGAAAATGAACTAAAAAGGAAAGACAATATTGAACTAAAACTTTAAAGAAAATCAATGTAAATCAATGGAAAAGAAGGCGTTGGGCTTCAGGGAAGTTTTCTCAGGGGTACGAACGATTCAAAACATTGCTAGAGAGGAAATTTTGTAAGATCTTAGCTTAAACTTTTCGAACTGGAGTCACGGACGTATGAATACGCCACTGTCGTGATCATAGACAACTATCTCTCTCAACCCTGACCAGTAGGTTTCCACTCTGGCCCTGGAAGAGAAGAGATGCATTATGTTTAAGACTCGTCCTAATTCACAAATTGCCCATAGGTAGGTTTCCACTCCTATGTTTGTTTTGATCTCCCAAACTAGATCTGATACCGGATGAACACTTTCGTGTCACCAAGCATCTGGATCAGATTGTAGTTCATGACGCTACCCTCATGCAGTAAAAACGAATTCAGAAGAAAAAGTTCTAAGATTCGGCTCAAAAGCTCATGGAATCCTCATCGAACATATAAATCCCCATCGAAAATCCCTTAATCCCAACAATAAAACTACTCAGACATGATGAACGAAATCAAAGACATAGTATTAAGAAGTAGAATAGAAACCGAAATTGAAAAAGAAAGAACAAGGGTTCAAGAGACAAATCTCTCTCTCCCTAAAACCTAAAACTTAAAAGTATTCTAAAACAATAAGAAAGATAGCATGTCCTTCGAAATAGGGTTCCTAAGACATGTATTTATAGTGCTCAAGACCTCTCTGGACGTCACTTAGGGTTTCTCCAAATGTGGGCTTCAGAAATGGGCTTTTTGGGCTTGGAGTTGGCTTGCCGCGGTCGGGACAAGTGTGACCGCGGGGAACAAGTGTTTGGCCGTGGTCGGGATGCTCCTGACCGCGGGAAATTGTCTGTTGGCCGCGGGTGGAAGTGCTTGCCGGCTGGTTTACGGGACATCTTGCTCTTCGCGTATCTTTTGATTGAACCGTTGGATTGCCAAGCTGTAAAGTGCACTGGAAAGATGATACTTCCATCTTTAAGGTCTCCAAATTTGAGCTGGATCAGACGGTGAGAAGGCCTTCAATCAGGGGTGACCTTCTGACGGTTTGACTCTGAGCTGAAATCTGGTTTTCTATCCATTTTGTTAAGCTTTTCCCTAAGTTACCTGAAAAGAGTCTTGGAACTACAAATACTAGAAAAACGTGATAAAAGTACTTAAAAGCAATTAAAAACATAGAAAAAATATTTCAAAACGATCCATAAAAGTGGTCAAAATACGGTGTTATCACTAGAGCTTTGTAAAACTCGTACACAGACTCTCCACACCTTTAGGAATGACCTAAATGGGGTATTTATAGCTTCTGGAGTTGTCCTGGACACTTAAGGCCTCAAAAATAACGAAAAGAATTGGTTTGGGATTAAATTAGGTCATCTGGGAAGTGAACGACTACTGGCCGCAGTCGCGGTGCTTCTACCCGTGGGGAACTATGCTTTGGCCGCGGTCCCGGCTTGTGTTGTCTTCCGAGACTGTATTTTCTGTCTTTTTTGCATCGGGAGTATCTAAAGATCTAACCGTTGGATTGTCTCCAAAATAAGTGCATTAGAAAGCTGGTTGTATCATCTATGTTGTCACAAATTTTGGGGGTGATCGGACGGTTAGAACGTTTTCATCGCTTGTCATACTTCTGACGGTGTGCATTTATCCAAAATTGCTCATTTGTTCCAAATTGTATATCTTTTGCCCAAGTTTCCTGAAAAGTCTTTTGAAACTCTAAAACATTGAAAATACTATAAAAAAAATTGAAAACAGAGTTAAAACACTTGCATAAGACATCATTATGATTAATGAAAGTGGTCAAAATACGGTGTTATCACTAACCCTCGAAAAAACAAAGTTTGGTGGCTCAAAATCTCATTACAGGAGTACACACTCGTTTAGGGCTGATAAGAAATGTATTTATAGGTCCTAAGGTCTTCCAGGTCTCATTTAGGGCTTCTCTGAAAAGAAATGGCGAAGTGGGCTTTGATGTTGGGCCTTGTGGTTCGGCATTAGGTCCACCGGGGGTGAAAGTCTTTCAGGGTAGGTAAAATGCAGTTTTGTCGCGGGTGAGAGTCTTCCAGGACCGGTGAATTTGGTCAACTTGTTATTTATGTATCTTTTGATTGCACCATTGGATCTTTGTGATGTAAAGTGTTATGGAAAGCTTGTTGTCTCCTCTTGAATGTCTCCAAATTTGAGCTGGATCAGACGGTGAGAAAGTTTTCATTTAAGGCTGAACTTATGCTGGTCTGACTCGGAGCTAAAAATGTGGATTTCTTCCATTTTGCCATCTTTTCCCCTATGTTTCCTGAAAAGAGCCTTGAAACTACGAATACATAGAAGTCATAGTAAACGTTCCTTAAACTGATTAAAACCTTTGAAAAAGCATTTGACATCAATGGTGAAAATGGGTACTAATACGGTGCTATCAAGTACCGCAAAGGAAAATAATGAATATTGTCTACAAGAAAGTTTATGCTAAAATTTAGTGCTTAATCGAAAGGTTTACAAAAACTAGAAGAATATTCTTTTCTGTTTTCATTCTTTATAGCGATTTCTGCATAAAGATACTTGTCATTTTTATATCGATTTCTGAATTCGAGTCATTCGTTGCACTCTTTTACATATTTCTTTGTTTAATAGATATTGGGTTGGCACTTACAATGAATGCTATTTATTTGAACAAACAAATTTAACATATAATCTTTGCAAGGAAATTGCAATCAAAGAGTAAGCTTAAGACTGAAAAAGAACTACATCAATATGAACTTTAACTTTTTCTGCAGTTATTGAACACTAGCAGACAAGACTATCAAAGTATGAAAAATATCAAATATGTTTTAAATCGGAAACTCCACGAGCTATTGATGTATTTTGAAAGCAAACAAAATTATCAAATTACAACAATAACAATCATGTCATAATAAAAACATACTTATAAAATAAAACAACAACAAAATACTAATGAAAACATATAAAATAAGAACTTGAACTCGCATAGGATGCGGGCCAAATCACTAATTACACCAGAATCCAATAACCCTCCTCTTTTAGTATAATATCTCTATATTATTATTTTGAGTAGACATTTACACAAATAAACATTTATTTATAAGATATTACAGAATATTTTACAGAAATAAATATTTATTTATAGATATTACATAAATAATCCTTTACTTAGAAGATATCATAAATAAACTTTGCAAATATAGAAAACTCAATTAAATATTTTTTCGTAAAAGATAGTTAAATATAGAGAGCACAGATTTTTTTTGAATATATATGAATATAAATTAAAAGTGTATTTAATTTCTTTACTTATTAAAATCATAAAATATATTCTATTGTTTTAAATAATAATCAATCCATATATATATATAAAAAAATTATTTAAATTTATGCAATATTTTTTGTTTGTATTTTAATAGCTAATTAGTATTATTTTCGAAAATCAATTCAATTATTTTTATAAATAACTGAAATATGTTTTCAAATTTTAAATTATATTCTTTTATTGATTGACCGAAAAAATATATTAGTAAATTGCGAAATAGATTAAGGAGATGGGTTTGTCCACTTTGACAATCCTATATATATAATCACTAAGTGTCTTGCCCGCACCTTGCGCAGACCTCTGAAAGGTTTAAAACAAAATTTTATATAATGTGAATCAAGAGAATCAGAACAATTGAGACGTATATGATCAAAGTAAAACAAATCCATAAAATGAAACAACCAAAATGCATACTAAATAAATGTATGAAACCACAAACACTGAACTAAGACAATGCAATTATTCATTTCTAACATAATGGTATCCGGTTTCTTTTTG